>NC_045981.1:6137365-6445910 GCF_010909765.2 Amblyraja radiata | reverse complement strand
CATTCGGCTCCTTCGTCTCCTCCACCATTCAATCATGGCTGATCTATAGTTTATGTCCATTTCTCCCCACTTTAGTTTGCGCTCAGTTTTATATTGAATTTCAGATTTTCCAGGACTGGGTGAAGATACTTCAACCTGTTCAGTAATTTGCTCTGGACAAGCACTATAGGGTGATTTCACGAAAGGTCACTGGAGCGTAAATCCCCACTCACGTGACCGAAAATTTTAACTGGGGGACAAGCGTCACTTCCGGTACATGTTAGTGGATGGGAAAACACGCACTTTCACACCCGTTAAAAACATCGAAAACGGCCAGTTTTTGAGCTGCAATTAAGTGAGCCGGTCGGGGTGACCGTGAGGAACAGCTACCTAAATTTACAGTCCAAAAAAAAGATAGAAACTAAGGTAAATACAAGAGGGAGCTGAAGGTGTAAAAACGGCGGAAGTTGATTGCCGACATTTTTCGTGGAGATTTAAAGTTCCAAAATATCGGGAATTATCGCGTTTGCTCGCTGGATTTCATCAAAAGTGGCATTATTGACTTTGTTATCTTTATTCATTTGTTATATGAAAAGTATTAAAAGTTAGAAACCCGTCAGTAAAATTGCAAAATCGCGCATGGTTCTCGGGTGGGTTTTAACATGCAAAATGAAAACGCTTCTGAAGCTACATTTACCATTTAAATAATCGTAAACTCTCAATGCGTTTGGAAATCAATTTTACCGAGATGCAAGCTTACGATTATTTAAATGGTAAATGGAGCTTCAGAAGCGTGTTCATTTTGCATGTTAAAACCCACCCGAGAACCATGCGCGATTTTGCAATTTTACTGACGGGTTTCTAACTTTTAATACTTTTCATATAACAAATGAATAAAGATAACAAAGTCAATAATGCCACTTTTGATGAAATCCAGCGAGCAAACGCGATAATTCCCGATATTTTGGATCTTTAAATCTCCACGAAAAATGTCGGCAATCAACTTCCGCCGTTTTTACACCTTCAGCTCCCTCTTGTATTTACCTTAGTTTCTATCTTTTTTTTGGACTGTAAATTTAGGTAGCTGTTCCTCACGGTCACCCCGACCGGCACAGTTAATTGCAGCTCAAAAACTGGCCGTTTTCGATGTTTTTAACGGGTGTGAAAGTGCGTGTTTTCCCATCCACTAACATGTACCGGAAGTGACGCTTGTCCCCCAGTTAAAATTTTCGGTCACGTGAGTGGGGATTTACGCTCCAGTGACCTTTCGTGAAATCACCCTATATGCTGCAAAGGTTCTCCAGCAAAAAAACTAATTAACTCAGGCATTTCGCGAGCTTCTCATAACATTCATAGGACATGTCGCTTAACATATTGTCAATTTATGATTGTTCTCCTGCGCGATCGCATTCAAATCTGACTGATTGTGGAGAGGATCTTTAAACGTAACGTACGGATGTCTGAATATCCTTGCTGTGGTTCATGATTATTTAGGGTCCGCGAGGAAGGTGGGACGGTCATAAAATCTGCCCCTAATTATTAATATAAACAGTAAGATCAACAATGCGAAAATAACACATCTGATAAAAAACTAAACTGTATTACATTTACTTTAGTGATGTTGAACAGAAACAACTATCTAAATACAGATTTATAAACTAACGACTTACATTAAAAATATCATTTAAATACTAATGCATTTCCAGATGGCAGGCAGCTCTCGCGATCATCCTTACATTTCAATCGCGGCATTAGAGTACATTTAGGAAATCGCTGAGTGTTCTGTGCGTAATAAGCAGCCATGATCAGATGTCTCTGCAATTGACATATGAGATTTTGTGTACTTCATTTCGGATTGAACCTATTGCAATATGCTCTCGTTTGGCAAAGAGCCACAGATTTTATTTGACATGCAGTTAGGTCTTATGTTTCATTTCACAGAATTAGCAGTTGCGATCAAATTCCAAATTTCAGATGATCTCCTAAAGGTTTATTTTCTCGTCAGGAAATGTGGTTTCGGCTGCGTAAGCATTCCTTACCTTAATCGACTCCGCTGAATAAAAATCTGTACTGCAACTGTAATTAAAAAAAAACTAGCTTATACCCACGTCATTAGTTTAAAAAAGGTATTATTTACGAAACATTTCATTCACTTTAGACATACAGCCATTGGGCCACCGAGTCCGCGATCACCCACCCGTACACTAGCACTATCCTAAAAACCCGCAGGCGTTTAGAGTGTGGGGGGGGGGAAACCGAAGCACCAGGAGAAACTCCATGCCGGCACAGGGAGAACGTACAAACTCAGTACAGACAGCATCCCTCGTCGGGATCGAACCCGGGGCTTTGGCGCTGTCAGGTAGCAACTTTACCGCTGCGCCACTATACACCCCCTTATTTACAAAATATTTTCCATTCAAATCTGCATTCCAACATTACGTTAAACGCGGAGGGATGTCTAAATTAATAATTTGCAATATAAGCAAAGATAAGCATAAGATTACACATTATAATAAGGTAAAAGTGCATACGTCAATGAGTGATGATTCCACAACAGAAGCCCTTGATGTTCTGTTGGGTAACCTATATAGAGAAAGCGCCTTGCTTATTCAGCAATCCAGTTCCTATTTCGTAATTGAAAAGTCTGACGAACAGATTTGGTTATGGATAAAATTAGAGAAGCAGTATCAGTAGTTTTGTGTCAATCCGCTGGTCAGCACAACTCCAGAACAAACCACGCGAATGACTCGGGTGCTAATTTGTATCGTGCATGAACTTCTAATTTAGGTTTAATGTGCGCAATTGATATCTCGTACATGGAACGGTATAACGCAAGAACAGGCCCTTTGGCCCGCATTGCCTGTGCTGGACATGATGGCAAGACCATCTCTTATCTACCTGTGCATAATCCATATCCCTCCATTCCCTGCATATCTACATGCCTATAGAATAACCTCTTAAACACCACTATCCTACCTGCCTCAACAACCCCCTACTGGCAGTGCCTTCCAGACACTCACACCCTCTGTGGAAAAAAAATGCTCCGAAAATCTCTTTAAAACCACACCCCTCTCACCTTAAACCCTCTTCTATTTGATTTCTCCATCCCGGGAAAAAGGTACTGACACAAAAAGCTGACACAAAAAGCTGGAGTCATCGGACAGGCAGCATCTCATGAGAGACGTATGGGTGATGTTTTCGGTTGAGACCCTTCTTCAGGCTGTCTGCCCTATCTTTGTCTCTCATCATTTTACATAGTACATTTATTTCCCCGCTTTACAAAAAACGTTCAGTGAATTTTTTTGATTACTTTATATACCTGCATCGGTATTGTGGGTCTACTTGTGGATTACTTCTCAATAAAAATTAGCGGACATTTCCCCCTCTATATTTCCTATTGACCACATAGCCCTCAGTGCAGGAATGTACCTCGCATTTCCCTATCTCCTGACTCTCAGAAGGGTGGACCAGAAACATCACCTATTCCTTTTCTCCAGAGATGCTGTCTGACCCGCTGAGTTACTGCAGCTTTTTTGTCTATCTGCAGATAGATAACAATATCTCCTCCTCCCTGACCTTCCCTGACACAGGTGTGCCTCAAGGACAGACGTTTGGACTCCTGCTCTACTCTCTTTACATCGATGACTGTGTGGCTAGCTAGGCACAGCTCCAGTGCCAGCCACTAATTTGCAGATGACACCACTTTCCTTGGCTGAATCATAGGTAGTGATATGTCAGCATACAGGACAGAGACAGAACACCTGGGTGAATGATGCCACAACAACAACCTCACTCTAGGTCAACCATACCAAGGATCGAATCATTGACTTCAGAAAGGGGAAGTTGGGAGACCACATGCAGTTTTCATTGGTGGGTCAGTGGTGGGGGGGGGGGGGGGGTGTTAGCAACTTCAAATTCCCGGGTGTTCATATTTTGGATGATTGGGGGCCAGCACATAGATGTAATCATGAAGAAAGTGTGCCAAGGCCTCTACTTTCTTGGATGGTTAAAAAGATTTGGAGCATCACAGAATACTCTAACAAACTTCTACACTTCTGCACCGCAGAAGGTATCCTGACTGGTTGCTTCATGGCCTGCTGCGGCAATCCCAATGCACTGGAATGCAAAAGAGGCTGCGATGAGAAATGGACTCAGCCCAGTCCATCATGGGCATAGCCCTCCACACCATCAAAAGCATGTACCTTGGATGCTACCTGAAGAAGGTGTCATCTATCATTCAGGATACCCACCCATCTTACCCCTGCCCTCTTCTCACTGCTACCATTGGGCTGGAGGTACAGAAGCCTGAAGTCTCACATCACCCAGTTTAGAAACACTTACTATACAATAACCATTAGGTCCTTGAACTGACCTGCACAACCTTAATCCTACCTCAGAACTGGGACACTATGGTCCAACTCTTGCACGATCATGGACTTGATCTCTAACTGTTCTTTACACTGATGTCTTGGTTTTTGTTTATTCTTTTTCTTTTCATTATTTTGTAGGCTTGGTACAATGAATGTATAATATATGTATATATATAATATATATACAAATAAACTTTTAATTTAGTTTAGTTTAGAGATACAACACAGAAACAGGCCCTCTGGCCCACCAGGTAGACACAAAATGCTGGAGTAACTCGGCGGGTGAGGCAGCATTTCTGGAGGGAAGGAATGGGCGATGTTTCGGGTCAAGACCCTTCATCAGACTGCTTCCTCTCTCACTGCTCCATTTGGCCCACCAAGTCCGGACTGACCAGCGATCCCCGCACACATACAGTATCCTACACACACTAGGGACAATTTACAATTATACCAATCCAAATAACTTACAAATCTGTACGTCATTGGAGTGTGGAAGAAACCAGAGATCTCAGAGAAAACCCACGCAGGTCACGGGGAGAACATACAAGCTTCGTGCAGACAAGCACCTGTAGTCAGGATCATACCCGGGTCTCTGGTACTGTAAGGCAGCAACTCTACCGCTGCGCCACCATGCCGCCCATTTGTTGTTTAAGTTTGTATGCCTAAATTAAATTCCAAAAGTGTGTACTGAAATATATTGTATGGATATTGTCCAAAAATGAAAAAAATAATTATCTTCCTTCTAATGGCTACCATTATGAAGGTCATTAAAATAATTTAACCTAATTCCCATCTGCACCTTTATTTTTTGTACAGCTCGAGTGAACTGAAGAAACAGCTGAGTTTTATTTGCAACCTGTTTCCTACCTATATCCATAATCCAAGATTTTACATCCAAATAAGGTTGATATCTCCAAACTCATCGATTGCCAATCCGCAATTTAAACAGTATTCTGAAAGAGCAGTCCTATCTTAACTTTATTACCATTTGAAGATTAAAGAAAGGTTTCCCTTTTAGCATTAAAGAAATAAACAAAATAATAATGAGTTGTTAGATGCAGATAAAAGCAATTCTTGAAAATCTGGAAATAAGAGAGACAGCTGGAAATACCCAGTACTCTGAGAATAAACCAAAATAGTCTTTCTACTGATGCCCTCTTAAAAAGACTGGAAACTGGTGGATGCTGTCCCGTTTCCATGGGATTTAACATTGGGGTAGAGAAGCATCTTCAAGTAAGGATGGTCTGAGAAAAATCTGAGATAAAATTGAAGAAATTGGATTTTACATAAATTAACAGATTTTATCCATCCAGCATAGCCATTCTTTGCATCGGATTATGTGACAAAACAAAATAGCATCCATTCTGTGAACTGACTGCAACAACTCTTGAAGTTAGACCACTGCCTTTCAATACTATTCTGGGTCCCTCTACAATCATCCAATAAATCTGTTCATTGATTGTGAATGATAAAAAAACTGGAATTATGTCTGTGTAGTGGGCAACTACTAATTTACGGCATTACTTTGTTGCACAATAAATTGTGAGACATAAATACTTTGTATGTGGTATTTACTGTAGATGAAACTATAATGTTACATCGTTACTAGATACGTTTAACATGGAACTCTGGTATATTTCAGTCTGGAATGTATATATGAGCTGCCAATGTTAATAGCAGCCGTTACATAAGCACCAGACATAGTTTCAGGCTCATATAGTGTAACTTTTCCAGACATTTTAAAATGTTGGCTATTTGCAAAACAACATTACTACTTACCTATAACTGTAGGTGCATTTGTTGTCGTGTTGTTTCTGTGGATTCCTGAAAAAAAGGTTTACAAAGTTGCACCAAAGGAGTAGTGCACAATCAAAAGTTCTTGTTATCAGGTCAGACCTTAATCTGAGGCTCCATATGCTGTCCCAGAAGGCACCCCATGACTGTATTCTGATGAAGAAGAAACTAGTATGCTCAGTTTTCTGACTAAAATAATTATCTGTTGTTGATCTTATTTTTGGAAGTTACTGTGTACAAATTGGAAGCTGTATTTCTTAATTACAACATTGACTTCACTTGTCATAGTATTTTGATAATTAAAGGGTCCAAAACATAGAGGCCAAATAATAATGCCTAGTAAGCAATGAGGATCAATACAACTATGTCTTGATGTTAAATGTGAGTATAAGCAACAGTGCTTGACCATTTGCCTTGCAAGGCAATGACACCTTTGCCATTTGTCTCGCAAGATATTTATTATTTCTTTTTTTTTGCCATCATAATTATTCCTGAATAACCTCCAAACTTCACTAATCCACTTTTTTCTCTTTTTGCATTTCTTTCCAGTTTATTATTATTCTACATTTTCCAACTTTATAGGACAATGATACTGATTTTCAAAACTCTCCCAGTTTTCAGGTCTGTACAATACTCTTAAGCAACAGCATGATCTTCTACTGAACTAATATTATCATTAGTTTAGAGTCATTGAGCCATTCTACACAGAAACGGGCACCTCGGCCCAACTTGTTGGTGACAATTGTCCCCATTGTCCTGCAATTGGACCATATCCATCTAATCCTTTCCAATCCATGTACCTGTCCAAGTGTCTTTTAAATGCTGTTATACCACCTGCCTCAACTATCTCCTCTGACGGTTTGATTCATATACCAGCCACTTTCTCAGTGAAAAAGGTGCCCCTCAGGTTCAGATTAATTCTTTCCCCTCTCACCTAAGGTCTACATATCCATGAGAATAATTTATTTAATGCAAGATCATGACTGAGATCAGTCTTAATACCAGAGAAGGAAATAGGACGAGTTAATACAATTTTATTTGGAGAGGGAAATAAAGATAAAGCAAAGAGGGAAGTAAAATCAATGGAGATACAGAAAGAAGGCAGACAGAAAGATAAATTAAAACGTAGAGGAAAAGCAGGAGTGGAGGACTGTGTACTTTAAAAGAGGTTAAGAATTTGAGAATTATTATGGAATGCAATGGAATGGAATATTTTATTGTCACATGTGACTGGACACAGTGAGTTTCTTTGCTTCTATACCCAATGTATATAATTTTAATACTTGAAGGGTTAATAAATGAATAATAGTTTAAATCATTTTTTTGTAAGTTTTTTGGAATTAGCTGGTCCAAAAAATCATGATCAGAAACAATGGCTTGCATCATTGGAAGTCATTACAGCTGATGTTGCTAGAAAGTCCTGTTTCCAATACCAACAAATACTTTAATAACAAGACCGGCATTAGATTAAAAAAATTAGCTTTTGACCATTATTTACTTCCTACACCTACAATATTTTGTGTCATGTCAAACTTGTTACTCGTACTATTAATAGCAAGGTTATAACTAGACTAACCAATTATAATGGTATAGATGAGATTAATTGGCATTAATTTAATAGTATAAATTTGACAATGTATAAGAATCTGTTTGTCTTGTCGTAGCTTTATAAGACTTTTGTTAGGCCGCGTTTGGAATATAGTATTGTGTGCAGTTCTGGTCGCCCCATTACAATAAGGATGTGGACACTTTGGAGAGGGTGCCGAAGAGGTTTACCAAAATGCTGCTTGGATTAGAGGGTATTAGCTATAAGGAGAGGTTGGACTAACCTGGATGTATTTTCACACTGGTAGACAAAAATGCTGGAGAAACTCAGTGGATGAGGCAGCATCTATGGAGCGAAGGACATGGGCAACGTTTCGGGTCGAGACCCTTCTTGAGTCTGAAGAAGGGTCTCGACCCGAAACATTGCCTATTTCCTTTGCTCCAAAGATGCTGCCTCACCCGCTGAGTTTCTCCAGCATTTTTGTCTACCTTCAATTTTCCAGTATCTGCAGTTCCTTCTGAAACATGTATTTTCACACTTCTGTGTCTGGCATTCTCTGGAACATTGAAGGTTGTCGGGAAACCTGATAGAAGTATATAAAATTATGATAGGCATCAATAGGGTAGACAGACAAAATGTATTCCTCAGGGTAGAATTATAAAAGACATGGGGACGAAGTTTAGTTAAATTATCGTCATATGTACCAAGGTGCAGTGAAAGGCCAAGCTGGCCATCCGCGAGTCACGGCGCCAGACGATGGAGGGCTCTACCCGAGCCAGCTGCCTGCCCCTTTTCCGGGGTTACGTCCGTGCCCGGGTGGGATTAGAAAGGGAATACGCCCTGTCTGCGGGCACCCTGAGGGAGTTCCGGGACCGCTGGGCTCCGCAGGGTGTTGAATGTATCCTCAATAAGGATTGTATCATAGTTGTATAGTAGTTTATTACATGTTTGTATTGTATTATGGTGGTGGGTTCTGGCTTGTTTTATTGTAGTGTAAATATTATTTTTAATAATTGAATAAATTTTTTTGATTAAAAAAAAAAAAAGTGCAGTGAAAAGCTTTTTTGTTATCCAGTCTGCAAAAAGACTATACATGGTTAAGCCGTCCACAGTGTACAGATACAGGATAAAGGGAATTAATGTTTAATGCAAGATAAACTCCAGAAATGTCAGAAGAAAGATAGTCCAAGGGTCTTCAATGAGGGAAATGGTATGTCAGGACCATTCTCTAGTTGGTAATAGGATGGTTCAGTTGCCTGATAGCAGCTGGAGAGTAACTGTCGCTGAATCTGGAGGTGTGCGTTTTCATACATCTGCACCTGATGGGAGAGGGGAAAAGAGGGAGTGACTGGGGCGAGACTAATCCTTGATTATGATGGTGGCCTTGTTGAGGCAGCGTGAAGTGTAGATGGAGTCAATGGAAGGGAGGTTGGTTTACGTAATGGTCTGTGCTATGTCCACAACTCTCTGCAATATCTTACGGTATTGGATAGAGCTGTTCCTAAACAATTATGTGATGCATCCCGATAAAATGCTTTCTATGGTGCATTTGTATACGTTGGTGAGAGTTGTTGGAGGCATGCCGAACCTCCTAAGCCTTCTAAAGAAGGAAAGGCATTGGTGTGCTTTCTTGGCCAATACTTTGATATGGCTGGTCCACAGCATGATGCTGGTGATATTTACTCATAGGCAAAGTTTAAATGAGATCGGCAGGACAGGTGCTGGAGAAACTCAGCAGGTGTGGACAGGTATTGTTTTATTATATAAAGTGGTGGGTGGCTGGAACACGGGTTATGGTGGAGGCAGATGCGATTGCGGTAGTTAAGAGATTTTTAGATAGGCGTATTGATACACAGGGAATTAAGGGATATGATTCACATGCTGGCAGAGGAAATTAATTAATCTTGTCATCATGTTCAGTGTGGACACTGTGGATTAAACATCCAGTTCCTATGCTGTACTATGTAATTTTCTATGCCCCAGCAATTGTCGGTTTTCTATCAGCTTGCAAAACACACACACACTCGTATATATCTATATATAATATTTAAAAATAAATTCCAGCTAAATCTATTTTGATGGGCATATAATTGTAAAATCTGAGTTATCGAGAAATAAATTGGGGAAGGCACAGTGGCACAGAGTTGCTGCCTTACAGCGCCAGAGACCTAGGTTCAATCCTGACTACAGATGCTGTCTGTATGAAGTTTGTACATTCTCCCTGTGACCACATGGGTTTATCCAGGTGCCCCAATTTCGTCCCACACTCCAAAGGCGTACAAGTTTGTAGGTTAATTAGCTTCCGTAAATTGTAAATTGTCCCTAATGTGTAGGATAGTGGTGGTGGTCGTTGGTCGATGCCGCCCTTGTGGGCTTAAAGGCCTGTTTCTAAGCTGTAACTCTAAAGTTCATAAGTTTTAGGAACAGAATAGACCATTTGGCCCATCAAATCTATGCTGGTATTCATTCAATCAAGGCTGGTCGATCTTTCTCTCTCAACACCATTCTCCTGCCTTCACCCATAACCCCTGACACACTTACTAATCAAGAATCTATCAATCTCCGAAAGTCTAAATTGTCAAATTTATTTGTAAATTATAGATTTACTACTGCCTGTTAGGTACTAGCTATTTTGGAGGTTCACTGACTGAAAATTATTAACATTTGACAGTTCACATATCAGCTTTACAAATGGACACAATTCATAAAAACTGAATGAATTGTAAAGTACTCCATATCAAATTACTGTCTGTGCTTCTCTAATGAGATTAAAACAATGCAATGATTTAGCAAGTATATTTGGTTAGCAACTGCTTAACAAATATAGGAACTGAACCTGCTGTTTTGACAACAAATAGTTTGATGTAAGTTGAGACACAGGAACTGCAAATTATGGTTTAAAAAATAAAACACAAAGTGCTGGAGTAACTCAGCTCCGCGGAAAGAGATGGAAATGTAAACTTTCAGATCGGGACCCTCCTTCGGCTTTGAAGTCCACGGGATCAGTCTGAAGAAGGGTCCCAACCCAAAACATTGCCTATCCATGTCCTCCATGTCCTCCAGAGACTGGCCCACTGAGTTACTCCAGCACATCGTGTTTATGTCATGATATAAGCTGTTTGGTGAGCATAAAGAGTTGCCTTTGTCAAATTATTAGGTTAACCTTTTCATTAATGCAGGTCCTTTTAATTGGGATATTGATTGTGATCTCTCTTAAGAAGGAGAAGATGACAAGATCTTATGTAAAATATTGCATTCCACAATTGAAGAAATCAACGCAGAACATTTAAAAATAAGAACCAAAAGATATTAATACATTATTATCTTTTAAATTGGTCTATTTAAATTGGACAAAAAGTAGAGGAAATTATCGATTATGCCTTTTCGTTTGGTGGAATTGCCCAAGGGATTTAGTTTTGTTCACAGACATTGAAATGAAGACAAGCAAAATACATTTTTGAAATCATAAAC
Source organism: Amblyraja radiata (assembly GCF_010909765.2). Classification (NCBI taxonomy): domain Eukaryota; kingdom Metazoa; phylum Chordata; class Chondrichthyes; order Rajiformes; family Rajidae; genus Amblyraja; species Amblyraja radiata. Next base: position 6,434,750 of record NC_045981.1, on the reverse strand, counting down.
TAACCCCCAAAGTTTGATACAATTTTTCAGAATGGATATTATAGTTTTTCTGATGTCGAGTTTAGATCAAGATTATTAATTCCCCACAAGTTGTTATCCAACACCGCACTGTAAGTAGTTGGATCAGTATCCACAAGCACTGCATCAAGTGCCAGTCCAATTAAATATACAATTACCACACACTATTCAGGCAGCTGTGACATGGCAATCAACATTCTCTACAATCTTGAAATCATAACACTGAAATATTATTTCATGTAATTGAACTCTGGGGTGGTTATATCATCTACCTACCACAAAATCATATTAAAATCGCAAGCTGAATGTCCTGGGCACGAACAATAAATTTGTTAACATGGGACTAACAAAATAATTATCTCGTTTTCAGACCCAATGGATTAGGCACCCTTCAGTGTTACATCTAACCTATTGCAATGTCATTGGAATGGCAGACCAAAGATGTATTTGTGGATTGTTCTCTCAGTAAATCTGATTTTAATTAAAGAAAAACAGCAAGGCTGACTCTGTTGCTCATGAAGAGCTCATTTGGATTGTTTTGCAATCTTATCAAATGAAACATAAAATCATCAATCACTTCATGGAATTAAAACAAATAATAGAGAACATAATATTTAATATACAACAAATGTAAATCGATAAATATAATGTTGCTACAAAATAAATCCCACTTCATCAATTACTACAAAGCAAAGAACACAATGCCTTTACAACTCACAAATAAAGCAATGAACTATATTACACCAGGAAACAATAATTAGATCAAGTACAATAATGCACTATATCACTTTGTGATTAAAATAGCAGCATTAATTATGCCTGGCAACAAGTAATTTTACTGATTTTATGTGGGATTCTTTACATCAATTTTCTTTGTATGTTCCAGTAATAGACCAAAGCCATGTGGGATTCAGAAATGGCAGTCTTTGGTAAAGTGGTGCTGTATTTGAGCACGTTAGATAAGTAAAGTAATCTGTACATGAAATGGATGATCAAGAACAAGGAGAAAGGAGATCCCAGGCAAGAGTTTCCGCTGAGCAGTTAAACATGAATAAATTATTCTGGTTAAAAAATGTCCTTTATTATGAAAGGAAGACCTTTCAAGCAGCCATCTACAAATTAAAGTAGACAATGTGTAGGCAACAGGTGCTGTGCTGCAGAAAAACGTTAAAGAAATACAGATGGTGTACGTGTCCAGTGAAATTATCAATGTCACTTTAAACAGATTACATGCATGAACTGATATTACTGGTTCCATGATTCATCAATGTATTTTCACCTTGAGGTTTGTACTAAGCAGCCTGAGAAAAAAAATGTAGCTCAATGTGTTGCTCAAGAAAAGAGATAAATTAGGGAATCAAATTAACATGTCTATGTTTCATTAAGACGTGGAATACAGTGCTACATTCAGAAAGTTTATACAATAATCTGTTGTATTTTAATATAATATGGGGGGGGGGGGCGGGGTAGTGTGTGTGTGGGGGGGGGGGGTGGTTAGTGTGTTTGTGCGACGCTGCAGCCCCCCCCCCCCTCCCCCCCTCCCGCAACCACGCGTTGAGGGGACGGGACCCAACGGGTCCCACTTGGTCTATTACTAATAAAAGCTTTGGGCAGGATAAAGAGACCATGTTGACAACAGTTATATAATCTAATCTTAACCTACCGAATCAAACCTTTCTCGATTTAAGATTTAATAAAATATTAATTTAATTATAAGGTTTTTTACTGGACAATCCATTTCATTCTAATTTCTGCATTAATATAAATGCAGTCAAATGGTAAATGTTCTGTGCAGAAGGATAGGTACAAGGTGCAGTCTGGTGACACTAAAGGTGATAGGGGATCTTGTAAAGAACATGTTGCAACCAGCAGGATAACCAGTTAACTCAGCGGGTCAGAAAGCATCTCTGGAGAACATGGACAGGTAACGTTTTGGGTTGGGACTCTTCTTCAGAATCTGAGTTTCTCCAGCACTTCATGTCTTTATTTTGTACATCAGCATCTACAGCAGTCCTTGCACCTTTTTTTTTAAACATGCGATTGATTTTCAGGTCTAAATAAAATATCAGGAATAAATAAAATATCATATTCGATTATCAACTAAAGCTTATTTTACCTTTCACGCAATGTAGCTTAGATTCACATGCCACAAACGGCTTCTGATAACTTCCATCATTCCAACTCATCCAAAGATGCCAATAGCATCTGCAACAACAGAGAAAGAGGATTCGCCCGTAATTATTAAAATTGAGAGGCGCTTTTCGGAAACGACCCAAAGGATGTGTAAAATATTATCATTTTATCAAACCCATTTTACAAATACCGTTCCAGAATATAATCGCAAAGAGGTATCAATCCGGTTCCATCAAATATGACGGAATATTTAAACATTTCATTTACAACACCGCAAATCTTATCGTGTTTAATTTATAACATAAATACCCCGATTCGCGTGAAGAAAGTCAGGGAGGAAGAGACCTGTTGGTTGCACCCCAGAAGCCGCCAATGTTCTGTCAGATAACCTATATACCACGTCCCCCCCCCTCCCCTTGCAGCAGGTCCAGACCGTATTTGGTCTTTGGGAAGTACGACGGGTGGATTTGGTTGTGGGATTAACTGTCGCTTTCTCGTATCAGGATAAATTTAGAGAAGCTATGTCAGTAGTTTTGGAGGCATTCTTCAGCGATTAATCCAATCATCATCATGTGTCCTGAGACTTTGCACGGAAAACATGTGACATGTTTTTTGGTCGCTAGATACTTCCACCAGATGGAACATTTGGTCGAGGAACTCTGCATCAGCAGAAAGAGCAAACGCGCGTCATGCATTCCCACTAAAATACGTTATCGTTTCCTAATCGTCGCTGGTTTTAAAGCCAAAACCAGAAAGTAAATTTTGACTGTTATCCTAATATATGGCGTTTTGCAGATTGTTATCCTATGATTAAAAATACAGAGCATGTTTGCCCGCCGAAATGTTGCATAAACCCCTTACAGAAAGGATCCCAGCGATTCGTAATCTTGTTAGATCCTCTAGTTCAAAGCCCAAGTACAAATGGCAAAATTAATTTCATTTGTAGTTTACGTCGATCTTTGGTTTCTATTCATTTCAAATCTTTTAAACCAGCAACTTGGTCTTAAAACAAGAAAGTTAGTGATTTAAGAGGTGGAAAATGCATTAATTCATCTTCACGAATATGAGCCCAATCCCTATCTGCGCCTTAGTTATTAGTATTATTGGACGTTGCTGAATTTACATGATATGGGAACCTGATATGGGGAACAACAGTTCTGCCAGTAACTTTCCTACCACCAGTTTCCTATCCCCACAAAAATTGGGGAATACTCTGATACCATAGACTTGCCAGACTTGGAGTTAGCATTCATCTCTGCAACTGGATCCTTGACTTCCTGGCCAACAGACCCCAATCAGTGAGGATAGGGGACAATAATCCATAACACTAGCGCTCTGCAAGGATGTGTTCTCAGCCCTCGTCTTTACTCCTTATACACCCACGACTGTGCAGCCAAGCACAAATCTAATTCAATATACAAATTCGCAGACGACGCCACCATTATGGGCTGGATATCAAATAATGATGAGTCGGAGTACAAGAAGGAGATTGAGAACCTCGCATCCTGGTGTTTAGACAACAACCCTTTTCTCAATGTCAGCAAGGCAAAAGAGATAATGATTGACTTCAGGAGGTGAAGTGGAACACATACTCCAGTTTGCATTGACGGCGCCGAAGTAGAAATGGTTGAAAACTTTGAATTCCTAGGAGTAAATATCACCAACAACTTCTCCTGGATCTCCCACATTGAAGCAACCAAGAAAGCACAGCAATGCCTCTACTTCCTTAGAAGTATCCCACCCATAAGCATACAAAAAAGATAAAGCTAGAAATATCTAGACATGGCTATAATATACTAACAGTAACTAACTTAAGCATAAATGGCTCCTACAGCTTCGAAGTTCAGTTTAGTTTATATTCACGTGTACCGAGATACAGTGAAAAGCTTTTCGTTACGTGCTAGCCAGTCAGCAGAAAGGCAATACACAATTTCAATCGATCCATTTAGTGTATAAATACAGGATAAGGTAATAATGTTTAGTGCAAAGTAAAGCCAACAGAGGATTGTCCGAGGGTCATCAAAGAGGTAGATAGTAATTCAGCACCGCTTTCCGGTTGTGGTAGGGTGATTCAGTGCCTGGTAACAGCTGGGAAGAAACTGTCCCTGAATCAGGCGGTTTTCAAACTTCTATAACTTTTGCCTAATGGGAGAGAGGAGAAGAGGGAGTGGCCAGGGGATGACTCGTCCTTGATTATGCTGCTGGCCTTGCTGAGGTAGCGTTAGGTATAAATGAAATCAATAGAAGGGAGCTTGGTTTGTGTGATGGTCTGGGCTGTGTACATAATTTGCTGCAATTTCTTGCAGCAAATGGAGCTGTTCCCAAACCAAGCTGTGAGGCATCCAGATAAAATAACTCTATGGTGCATCTGTAGAGGTTGGTGAGAGTTGTAGGGGATAAGCCAAACTTCCTAAGCCTTCTAAGGAAGTGGAAGCGTTGGTATGCTCTCTTGGTCGTTTCTTCAATTTGGGTGATCCAGGAGAAATTGTTGGTGGTATTGACTCCTAGGAATTTGAAGTTTTCAACCATCTCTACTTTGGCTCCATCAATGCAAGTCCCGCTAGTTTGGTGATAAGCTTGGATGGCATATTGGTATTAAAGGAAGAGCTGTAGTCTATGAATAGGAGTCTGACGTAGGTGTCTCTCTTATGCAGGTGTTCCAAGGATGAGTGCAGGGCAAGGGCAATAGCATCGTTTGTGGACCTGTGTGGCAGTAGGTGAACTGCATTGGGTCAAGGCCACTGGGTAGACTGGATTTAATGCGTTCCATAACTAGCCGCTCAAAACAATTCATGATGGTGGATATCAAGGCCACTAGACAGTAGTCGTTTAGGCATGAAGTCTCGCTTTTCTTCGACACTGAGATGATGGTGGTCATCTTGAAGCAGGTGGGTACCTCAGAATGGTGTCGGGAGAGATTAAAGATGTCCGCGAATATTCTTGCTAGCTGCTCCGCGCAACTACCAAGGGCACGGCCAGGAACTCCGTCTGGGCTAGATGCTTTTCGTGGGTTTACCCTCAGGAAAGCCTGTCTAACCTCTGCTACAGTCACCCTGGGGAGAGGCACACTGGAATCTGAAGGGCCAGGTGTATCCGCCCTGTTGGCTTTCTGCTCAAAGCGAGCATAGAAAGCATTCAGTTCATCGGGTAGGGTCGCACCATCACCAATGATGTTGCCTTGCTTTGCAGCCAGTTATCTTATTCAGACCTTGCCATATTCTCCTTGTGTCCGAGTGATTACACTGGGAATCAAGTTTGTCCTGGTATTGTCTCTTGGCATCCTTGATAGCTTTGCGGAGATCATAACAGACCTTCTTGTACCACTCGGGGCCGTTTGATTTGTACACAGCAGACCTGGCCTTAACGTGTGAATGTACATCGTGGTTCATCCGTGTTTTCCGGTTGGGGAACACACAGAATGTCTTTGTCGGCACACCTTCCTCTATGCACTAGTTGATGAAGTCAGTCACGGCAGTCACGGCACTCATTCAGGTTAGCTGCGGAATCCCTGAATATGGACCAGTCCACTGAGTTATAGCAGTCAGGATGAGATGTCATCCGTGTTCGTTGACCAGTATTTCACAACTCTCCGATTTCTCCTGCCTCAATTTTTGTTTGTAGGCAGGGAGCAGAAGTACTGCTAGGTGATCAGATTTCCCGAAATGTGGTCGAGGGGCAGAGCGGAAGGCATTTTGTATTGATGTATAGCAGTGATCGAGGTTGTTCTGGCCCATGGTGGGACAAGGGACATGCTGGTAGTACTTTGGCAGTACACCCCTGTGGTTGGCTTGGTTGAAGTCTCCCGGTACAACAACCAGGGCTTCAGGGTGTTTTTCTCATGGAGTTGATAATAGAGTACAGTTCGTTCAGAGCAAGCTTGGCATCTGTGTGGAGTGGGGGGGAGGGGAGGGGGGGGGGGGGGGTGGGGGTGGGGGGGGGGGGGGGGGGGGGGTGGGGGTGGGGGGGGGGGGGGGGGGTGTTGACTGTGGTCAGGATAGCTGAGGTGAATTTCCTCGGCAAGTAGTAGCGGCGACACTTCATAGTCAAGTATTCCAGGTCTGGGAACATGAACTCACCAGGATTGCTACGTCTGAACACCAGGAGGCCTTGACAACCCCCTTTGGCTTTTAAATATCACCTCTAATTCTTCTAAATGCCAAAGAATACAGACCCAACTTTATTTAGCTCTTTGTGATAGGATAACCCTCTCATGCCAAAAAATAGTGAATCTCTTCTAGACGGTCTCCTATGTTAGTACATCCTTTCCTAACTAAGGAGTAAAAATGAAACATATTGAGCCACGACTTACATTTGGCACCCAAAGACCACATTGCAGAAATGATGTAGTAATCAAAGTAACAGATATATACTGGCAATTTTGAGTTACCTAATGTGTACTTGTGAATATACTATCGAACAATAATTGTGGATAAGGACAGGGCAGATGCACAAGTTAAAGTTCTGAATTGGGGCAAGGCCAATTTTGATGGTAACTATTTGCTAAAATTGATTGGAATAGTTCCCATTGAATGGAACTATTTGATTGGAATTGTTCGCAGGCAAAGAGACATCTGGAAAGTGGGATGCTTTTCAAAGTGATGGTGAGAGTACAAGGTGTACAAGGCAGATGGGAGTAAGAAAGCAATCGAAATTGAGGCTCTGGTCAGAAAATAGAAGAAAGCATGGGCCAGGGATAGGCAGCTGGGATCAAGTATATCCCTGGAGGACTGAGGATAGAGAACTGAAGAGCATACTTAAGGAGGAAATTAGGAAAGCAAAAATCAGGCAGGAGATAGATCAGACATATAAAATTGTGGAGAATCCAAAGAAATATTACATTAAGGAAAACAGGGTCACTGGAGAGAGAATAGGGCACCTTGGAATCCCAAGCAATCATTGATGTGTGGAGTCACAGGAAATGGCCAAAATCTAATTGAATCCTCTGTATTTACCATGAAGGCTAGAGAACGGGATCGTTAATGGAGATATCTTGAGGACCTTCCAAATTATGGTTGAGGAGGTGCTGGATGTTCTAAGGCAGCTGGAGAGAGATAAACCTCATGGGTCAGAATGGATATATCCGAGGACACTGTGGGAAGCTAGAGAAAAGATTCCAGGAGGCTTAGATGAGATACATGAATCATCGTTAGACATGTGTGAGATGTGTGAATGACTGGAGAGCAGCTAATGATATACCTCTGTTTAGGAAGGACGGCAAGGAAAAGCCAGGGAACTATAGACCAGTGAGCTTAGGTATTTCAGGTAGATAAGTACCCCCATTCTGAGGGATAGGATATATATGCATTTGGTTTGACGGGATAGTTGGCATGGTTTTGTATATGAGATGACACAAAGTGGTGGCGTAACTCAGTAGGCCAGGCAGCATCTCTGGAGAATATGGGTAGGTGACATTTCAGTTTGAGACCCTACTTCAGACTCTATATATGGGAAATCATGTTTTACCGATTTGATTGAGATTTTTTAAAGAAGTAAACAAAAAGGTTGAGAGGGCAAGGTCGTAGATGTTGACCATATAGCAAGGGAAAGGTCACCCAGCGATAGGAAGTATGTCATTAAGCTGGAAGAATGCAGAGAAGATTTATGAGGATGATGCCAGGATACAATGGCATAGCTATAGGGATAGATTGGGCAGCCTTGGATTTTATTCCTTGGAGCACAGGAGGTTGATGCGTGATCTTATTAAGGTCTCTAAAATCATGAAAGGGATAGATGAATGCACATAGTATTTTACCCAGGTAAGGCAATCAAGAACCAGAGGACATCAGTTTAAGGTGACATGGGCAAGATTTAAATAGAACTTGAGGGGCACCATTTTCACTCGGAGGGTTACAAAAGACTCCCGAATTAATAGAAAGGAAAGTTCGAGAAGGGATAAGAGGGTAAGGTCAGGGAGCGGTGCGAGAGGGGAGGTGAATACCGGGGTCAAAGTGTTGTATATGAATGCGCGAAGTATAAGAAATAAAGTGGACGAGCTTGAGGCTCAGTTAGAAATTGGCAAGTATGATGTTGTGGGAATTACAGAGACATGGCTGCAAGAGGGCCAGGGCTGGGAACTGAATATTCAAGGTATACCTCCTATCGAAAAGATAGCCAGGTGTGCAGAGGGGGTGGGGTAGCTCTGTTGATGAGGAATTAAATTCAGTCCCTTGCAAGGGGTGACGTTGAAACAGGAGATGTGGAGTCAGGGTGGATAGAACTAAGGAATTGTAAGAATAAAAATACCCTAATGGGACATCTACAGGCCCCCAAACAGTAGCCTGGATATAGGGTGCAATCAGGGGTTAAAATTGGCATGTAGTAAAGGTAATGCTACGATTGTTATGGGAGTCTTTCAACATGCAGGTAGACTGGGAAAATCAGGTTGGTACTGGACCCCAAGAAAGGGAATTTGTGGAGTGCCTCCATGATGGTTCTTAGAGCAGCTTGTATTGGAGCCTACCAGGGAGAAGGCAATTCTGGATTTAGTCTTTTGTAATGAACCGGATTTGATAAAGGAACTTGAGTTTAATGAGCCATTAGGAGGTAGTGACCATAATATGGTCAGGTTTAATCTACAATTTGAGAGGGAGAAGGGTAGATCGGAGGTGTCAGTGTTACAGTTGAATAAAGGGGACTATAGAGTCATGAGGGAGGAGCTGGTCTAAGTTGACTGGAAAGATACACTAGCAGGGATGACAGTGGAACAACAATGGCAGGTATTTCTGGAAATAATACAGAAGGTGCAGGATCAGTTCATTCCAAAGAGGAAGAAAGATTCCAAGGGGAGTAAGGGGTGACCGTGGCTGACAAGGGACGTCAGGGACAGTATAAAAATAAAAGAGAAGAAGTATAACTTAGCAAAGATGAGCGGGAAGCAAGAGAATTGGGTAATGTTTAAAGAGCAATAGAAGGTAACTGAAAAGGCAATACAGGGATAAAACATGAGGTACGAAGGTAAGCTAGCCAAGAATATATAGGAGGATAGTAAAAGCTTCTTTAAGTATGTGAAGAGGAAACAATTAGTTAAGACCATCGGTGGTGAGGAAGATGCTGGAGGCAATCATAAAAGATGAAATGGCGACACATTTAGATAGCTGTAACAGGATCGGTCCGAGTCAGCATGGATTTACGAAGGGGAAATCATGCTTGACTAATCTTCTGGAATTTTTTGAGATGTAACTAGGAAAATAGACAAGGGAGAGCCAGTGGATGTAGTGTACCTGGACTCTCAGAAAGCATTTGATAAGGTCCAACAAAGGAGATTAGTGGGCAAAATTAGGGCACATGGTATTGGGGGTAGAGTGCTGACATGGAAAGAAAATTGGTTAGCAGACAGGAAACAAAGAGTACTTTCACTAACGGGTCCCTTTGAGAATGGCAGGCAGTGACTAGTGGGGTACCGCAAGGCTCGGTGCTGGGACCGCAGCTATTTACCATATACATCAATGATTTAGATGAAGGGATTCAAAGCAACATTAGCAAATTTGCAGATGACACAAACCTAGGTGGCAGTGTGAACTTTGAGGAGGATGCTATGAGAATACAGGGTGACTTGGACAGGTTGGGTGAGTGGGCAGATGCATGGCTGGTGCAGTTTAATGTGGATAAATGTGAGGTAGCAAAAACAGGAAGGCAGATTATTATCTAAATGGTGTCACATTGGGAAAATGGGATCTGGGGTCCTTGTTCATCAGTCAATGAAAGTAAGCATGCAGGTACAGCAGGCAGTGAAGAAAGCGTGTTGCATGTTGGCCTCCATAACAAGAGGAGATGAGTATAGAGCAAAGAAGTCCTTCTGCAGTTGTATAGGGCTCCAGTGAGACCACACCTGGAGTATTGTGTGCAGTTTTGGTCCCCTAATTTGAGAAAGGATATTCTTGCTATTGAGGGAGTGCAGCGTAGGTTTACAAGGTTAATTCCAGGGATGGAGGGACTGTCATATGCCGAGAGAATGGAGCGGCTGGGCTTGTATACTCTGGAGTTTAGAAGGATGAGAGGGTATCTTATTGAAACATAGAATACTATTAATGGTTTGGACACGCTAGAGGCAGGAAACATGTTCCCGATGTTGGGGGAGTCTAGAACCAAGGGCCACAGTTCAAGGAGTAAGCCATTTAGAACAGAGGTGAGGAAACATTTTTTCACACAGAGAGTTGTGAGTATGTGGAATTCTCTGCCTCGGAGGGCAGTTGGGGCCAGTTCTCTGGATACTTTCAAGAGAGAGCTAGATTGGGCACTTAAAGACAGCAGAGTCAGGGAATATTGGGAGAAGGCAGGAACGGGGTACTGATTGGGGATGATCAGCCATGATCACATTGAATGGCGGTGCTGGCTCAAAGGGCCGAATGGCCTCCTCCTGCACCTATTGCCTATTGTCTATTATCATCCCACTTTTCCAACCTGTCCAAGTTTTAGTCTTAGTTTTGGAAATACAACGCGGAAACAAGCCCTTCGGCCCACTGATTCAAGATTCAAGATTCAAGAGATTCAAGAGAGTATTGTCATGTGTCCCAGATAGGACAATGAAATTCTTGCTTTGCTTCAGAACAACAGAATATAGTTGGCATGAATACAGAACAGATCAGTGTGTTCATATAGCATTATATAAATATATACACACATGAATAAATAAACAGAAAAAGTGCAAATAAACAGATAATGGTCTATTAATGTTCAGAGTTTTGTTTGAGTTGAGTTTAATAGCCTGATGGCTGTGGGAAAGTAGTTATTCCTGAATTGATTGATTGATTGATTATACCTTTAATAATCCTTTACAGGAAATTACAGTGCCACGACAGCTTCAAGACAGACATAACACCACACATTTCCTCAAATAGCTTCCATACTTAACAAGTTAAAATACAAGTTAAAATACAAGTTAAAATACAATGAATGAAAAAAAAAGTGCAGTTATTTATGCGCATTATATAACCTTATAGCAGCTGGTATACAAGACTTCCTATGTCTAGAATCTGGACGTTGCAATCTTCAGGCTCCTTTACCTTCTACCTAAAGGTAGCGGGGAGATGAGTGTGTGGCCAGGATGGTGTTTGTCCTGGATGATGCTGCCAGCCTTTATGAGGCAGCGACTGCGATAGATCCCCTCGATGGTAGGGAGGTCAGAGCCGATGATGGGCTGGGCAGTGTTTACTACTTTTTGAGTCTGCACCAACCTGCGATCCCCGCACATTAACACTATCCTACACAGTAGGGACAATTTTACATTTACGCCAAGCCAATTAACCTCCACACCTGTACGTCTTTGGAGTGTGGGAGGAAACCGAAACTCTCGGAGAAAACACTCGCAGGTCAGCGGAGAACGTACAAACTCCGTATAGACAGCACCCGTAGTCAGTATCGAACCTTGGTTTCTGGCACTGTAAGGCAGCAGCTACTGTCATGCTACCGTGCTGCCTGTCCTTCCATGTCCTATCTGGCTACAGCAGATTGCCTGTAGTTTGTAGACAAATAATCTGCCATAATATGCTTTACTGTGGCAGGATGAAATAGTTTGAATCATAAGTGATGAATAATGACATGATTGCTGTGTCTGTGGAGCTTGCGGAATCTCCCTGTGGGTTTCCACAAGGGTGTTGCAGTCTCCTCCCCTATCCCAAAAACTCGTGGTTTGGCAGGTCACTGTAAATTGCTCCCAGTGTGTAGGTGAGTTGTAGAATATGGTGGGGTCGGGGGTGGAACTGAATATGAAAGAATAAAATATGGCATTAATTTTTTAATCAGTGGAACGTGGTGGTTGATGGACGCTGTGGACAAATACATGGATCGGACAGTTTCTGTTTTGTGTAGCTATGAATCTTTGACATGGTCAAATTGTGCAATGTCCTTTGAAAGAGGTATAAATACTTTTGTACATGGTATTCACATTTAGGTATTATGTTACTGGAAACTTAGCTCAAAGGAGTGTTATATTTCAGTCTGAAATGTAAACCTGACCTGCTAATGCTATCAACAGCCCTAACATTTGCACCATCCACATTTTGGAAGGCAATGTAACCTAATCTTCAAGAAATATTTATAGGTTTTGAGGAGTCAGATATTTACAAAAAAACGATATGTTAATCCTTTCAAAAAACTATAATTAACTTATTTTTAAATTTAAATCACTGGTCAATGTTTAATTTTAATTGGAATCTTTTCACCTTCATAAGATCTCCCCTCAGCCTTCTCTGCTCCAGGGAATACAGTCCAAGCCTGCTCAATCTTTCCCTATAGCTCAGGCTCAAGTCCTGGCAACAACCTTCTCCGGACTCTTTTTAGCTTATTGGCATCCTTCTTTACAACAGGGTGACCAAAACTGAGGAACATAATACTCCAAATGCGGTCTCACAAGTGACTCGTACAACTGTAACATAATACTCCAATGTCTATACTCAATACCATAACCGATGAAAGCAAATGTACCAAAATCCTTCTTTACCCTCAAAGCTACAAGTGATGCCACTTTCAGGAAACAATGTACCTGTACTCCTGCTCCACACACCCCTCAGGGTTCTACCATTCATTGTGAAGGTCCAGTCCTGGTTTGAAATCCAAAAATGAAACACCTCCCACTTATCTGCATTAAACTCTACTAGCCATTCCTCAGCCCATTTGCCCAGATAAGCAAGATCCTGCTGTAATTTTTGATAACTATATTCACTCCCGACAATACTACCTACTTTAGTGTCAACTAAAGAAGGTAATGTCATTAAGAATGTCATCTACAAACATACTAATCATGCCTTGTGCATTATCATCCAAATCGTTGATATGAACAACAAACGACAATGGGCTTCACACCGATCCCTGAGGAAGACCGTCATCGGCCTACAGTCTGAAAAACAACCTTCCACCATCACCCTTCGCTTCCTCCCGAGAAGCTGTTTCTGCATACGGACCAAGCTGTGCCTGGATCCCGTACGATCTAATCTTCCAGTGCAGCATACAATGCAGAACTTTAACAAAGGCCTTGCTGAAGTCCATTTCAACAATATTTATGGCCTTGCCCTCTCAACTTTCTTGGTTATTTCTTTAAAAAATTCATTCAAGTTTGTAAGTACAAAACCATGCTAACTATCCCAAATCAGCCAGTCTATCTAAATGCATATATATCACCCTTCAGAATCCTCTCCAGTAACTGTGAGGCTCACAGGTCTATAGTTCCCAAGCTTTTTCTTGCAGCCCTTCTTAAATAGAGGCAAAAACATTAGCCACCCTCCAGTCATCTAACGATGATTCATATATTTCAGCTACGACTCCTACAATTTCTTCTCAAGCTTCTCACGTTGTCCTCGGATATATCTGATCAGGCATGGGAGATGTATCTACCTTCAAATGCTTTAGGACATCCAGAACACCTCAACCATAATACTATCTGTCTGTCTGTCTGTCTGTCTGTCTGTCTGTCTGTCTGTCTGTCTGTCTGTCTGTCTGTCTGTCTGTCTGTCTGTCTGTCTGTCTGTCTGTCTGCCCACCCACCCATATGTTCGTGGGATTAGGGAGGAAATCAGAGGCATCCTCAGGGTTTACAAAAGTGCTATATTTGTGATGGAGGAAGCTCACTTCAAGAACCAGAGTACAAGAGTTAAGATGAGCACTGTTGATTATAGTCTATGTAATGACAAGAACAGTAATTGTGGATGTAATTAGCTTCTGGATAAATATTACTAACTTTCTTGTCAACGACTTTCCATCAGTGAACGTTTCAGATCAAAGACCCTTTGCCAACATTTAGATGAAGGGTCTTTAACCTGAACTGTTAACTCTGTTTTTCTTTCCACAAATGTTACACTGTGGATAGTTTGCAAACTGCATACTGTATATTTTACACCTCGTCAGATTATGACATTACCAACAAAGAGACTATTACCAACAATTTTGTTACAAAATTCCAGCATCTGCAAGTGTTCAAATTTTCCAATGTTTAATCAAAACGGAGAAAGCTTAGAATAAATAGGCTCCAGGATGTAAAGAAAGGAAAGATTCAATAAAAGGTGGAGGCAGACTGCAGACATTGTTCCTCAGAGTAAGAGTGCTCTCAAACATTTGACCTAAGCTGAGCTCAGGTAGAAAGCACATGCCACTTCAGACCGATCATAAAATTCATTCCCATATCCTACCAATCATTAAGACCACTTGTCTCCACTCGGAACCTCATCCTCACAGATTAGTTTAGTTTAGAGATACAGCACAGTAACAGGCCCTTCAGCCCACTGAGTCGGCGCCAACGAGCGATTCCCACCCACTAACACTATCCAATTACAATTTTACCAAGCTAATCAGCCTACAAACCTCCAGTGTAGGTGGAAACCAGAGCACCTGGAGAAAACCCACACAGTTCACGGGGAGAACATACAATCTCCATATAAGCCCTTCTCGTCAGCATCGAACCCGGATCTCTGGGGTTGTAAGGCAGCAATTCTACTACTGCGCCACTGTGCTGCTCTTACATACTATGCGACCCCGGGATACATACACTAAATAGCTAACTTTGTGGAAGAAGCAGCAGAGGTGTCGAATGTCAGAGTCAGAAATCAGCCTGCAATAAAGCAGGTAGAACAGAACAGAAAAAATGAATATGGAAAGATTGCAGAGCAAGTTTATACAACCAATCTTGTTGTATGAAGGCAGTTGTCAATATAACAAAGTCTTTCTGAATATGAACATCTGTCTAGAGATATACAGACACGGCTTACGAACATTATGTAAAGCAGCTGCTATGAATACCTACATGGCTTACGGAGCCATCTTTCTATTCTTTCTTCGGTCCCAAAGTGGCAATCCAGCCTGAATGCAGTGCAGAGTCATCACAAGCATCTTCCTGGACAGTGTAAATCAATACATTGGATTAATATGGAGTGGTTACTGACAATTTATACATTTAGCAAGTTATTCATGCAGAGTGCAACAGTATCTCACTGTTACATCTCTTCAGTCTATCATGTACACCAGAGCAAAACAATTCCCAGTGGAAATGTAGAAACAAGGAACTGATTTCCTAAAAAGACACAAAATGCCAGAGTAACTCAGCGATATAGGTAGCATCTCTGGACTCATGGACAGGTGATGTTTCGGGTCAGGACCCTTCTTCAGACAGTCTGAAGAAGAATAAGTCTGAAGTAGGGTCCTGACCCCGAAATATCACCTATCCATGTCCTTCAGAGATGCTGCCTGTTACCCACTGAGTGATTCCAGCACTTTGTGTTCTGCAAAAAATTCCAGCATCTGCAGTTCCTTGTGTCCACTGGTATTTCTGTGTTCCTTATTTTTACTGCGGGACAGATCAGAGAACTTGCAACATCACAATTACAACAATGTAGCTGCAAAGATTCATACGCATAGAATGGCAAGGATGTTGGGTTGGTAGTAATACCCAAGTTACAGTAATTAATATGCGCAAACCAACTGAATCTTTGATCTAGTAGAAAACAAAATACAAAGTTTTGCAGTAACTGAGCAATTCAGGCAACATCTCTGGAGAACATGGATAGTTGATGATTTGGGTCAAAACCCCCTGATCCCTTCAGCCACAAGGGCCACATCTAACTCCCTCTTAAATATAGCCAATAAACTGGCCTCAACAACCTTCTGTGGCAGAGAATTCCAGAGATTCACCACTCTCTTTTTTAGTATGTTTTAAAGTATGTGCTTAATGTTCCTTTGTGTGTTTTGTGTGGGGGGGGGGGGTGGTTTTGTGTGGGGGGGGGGGGGGGGGGGGGGGGGGGGGGGGGGGGGGGGGGAAACCGCTTCGGTCGCCTCCTCCATGGAGAGACGACTTTTTCCAGGTCGCCTCCTTCGTGGCCTAACATCAAGGATCGGCGCGGCCTTTCCCGGAGACGCGCCCGGGGCTTCAGCGGCGGGCGCAGCATGGACTCTCGATGTGGAGCGGGTGAGCCCTCGCTGGGGCTCGCTGGAGGGGAGCGCTCCGTTTCGCTGGCCCGGGGCAGCCGGCAGCCTGAAGTAGCAGCCTGAAGCCGCGGTCTGCAGAGCTCCAGCTGATGCGGCGTCTACAGCCCGGGATCCCTCGTGGGGGACCCGGGGGAAGAAGAAGCCATCACTGCCGGCCCGCGGCCAACTTCTACCGCGGGGCCGGCATGGACTTACCATCACCCCTGGAGGGGAGCTTCGACCGCCGGCCCTGCAGTCTGCGGTGCTTCTGGATGCGGCGGAGACTTTAAATCTCGACCGCCGGCCTGCGGCCTACAACAACTTAAAGCCGCGGTCTCCGGTGAGGAAGAGCCGATCCTGGACTGACTCTGGACTCTGGTCCTGTCCACGGGGGGGAAATGGAGGAGGACTGGCCAAATTTTGTGCCTTCCACCACAGTGATGAATGCTGTGGTGGATGTTTGTGTTACATTTTTATTGTGGTTGTGTGTTCTTTATTATTGTATCGCTGCTGACAACCCAAATTCCACCGACCCTGGTTGTGTGGCAAATAAATTCTATCTTATCTTATCTTATCTTATCTTATCAACCCATGATACCATTTTCATGGAACTATGTACCTACACTCCTCAATCGCTCTGTTCTACAACACTCTACATTTACTGTGAATGTCCTGCCCTGGTTTGACTTCCCAAAATGTAATACCTCAGACTTATCTGTATTAATCTCCATCAAACATTCCTTCTCCAACTTGCCCAGCTGATCGAGATCCTGTTTTACTTTTATTTTTAATCATTATTGTCATTATCTACAACAGCACCCACTTAAATCCCATCTGCAAATCTACCATACCTTCTCATCCAAATCCATAATAAAAAACACAAATAGCAATGGGCCCAGTACTGATCCCTGATGCACACTACTGCTCACAGGCCAACAGTCCAAACAACAAACTTCCACCATCATTATATTGCTTCCTTCCATGAATCCAATTCCCTATCCAGTCACGTAGCTCTCCCTGTACTCTAACCGATCGAAGCAGCATACCATACGGAACATTATCAAATGCCTTGTTGAAGTCCATATAGACGACGTCTCCAGCTTTGCCTTCTTCAACCTTTTTGGTTACTTCTTCAAAAAACTCAATCAGATCAGGGATCCCTATCCTTGTTCCTTCTGGGGAACCAATGATGTTCCCTGCGTATCTCATATGCTGGTAAAAGGACTAAAATAACAACATTCTTTTGGCTTATGCTCAGCAATCTGGTAATACTTCCACCAATATGTCAAGCCAGGAGCCACACAATTTATCATCACCATAATAGAAGCCAAAGAAATAAGAGAAATGTTTCCATGTTATACCCACAGATCAAAGAATAATTTTATACATGCTACACAAAGTCTTATATCTTATGGTAGCACTAAATGACACTGAGTCTGAAGAAGGGTTTCGACCCGAAACATTGCCTATTTCCTTCGCTCCATAGATGCTGCCTCACCGGCTGGGTTTCTCCAGCATTTTTGTTTACCTTCGATTTTCCAGCATCTGCAGTTCCCTCTTAAACACTGAGTACATTATTTCCTGGAATTATATTACCTTCACAATCAAAAGCTTCTTCCAACACATTTTGATTTAAACCAGCATCTGCAGTTCCTTCCTACACTATTTTCATTCATATTTGAGGACCACCATTCCAACAAAACTGAAAAGGTTTGATTTAGTTTAGTTTAGAGATCCAGCATGGAAACAGCCCCTGTGGCCCACAAAGTCAATGCCCACAATCAATCACCTATTCACATTTTCTCCCACTTTCTCATCACTTCCTACACATTAGGGGATATTTACAGAGGCCAATTATCCTACAAACCAGCCTTTGGGATGTGGAAGGAAACTAGAAACCAGAGGAAACCCATGAGTTCACAGGGAGAACGTGCAAATAGGCAGCACTCGAGGTAAGGATGGAGTCCGGGTCTCGAGCATTGTGAGGCAGCAGCTTTATTAGCTCAGTAACAGATGCAGTATGGAAACAGACCCTTCGGCCCACCAAATCCACACCGACCATTGATCACCCATTCACACTGGTTTTATGTCCCCTCACTTTTCCATCCATTCCCTACACGCTCTGAGCAATTCACAGAGGTCAATTAATCTACAAACCCACACTTCTTTGGGATATAGCAGGAAATTTGAGCATCTGGAGGAAACCCATGCAGTCACAGGGAGAAGGTGGCACCAACACACAGACATCACTCGAGGTCAGGATTGAAACCGGGTCTCTGTCGCTGTGAGGTAGCAGCTCTACTAACTGCACCATTGTGCCACTCTGTTTAAGCAGCAGAATCTGTTTTTTTCTGAATTGATAACATTGTC
Organism: Amblyraja radiata; assembly: GCF_010909765.2. Taxonomy (NCBI): domain Eukaryota; kingdom Metazoa; phylum Chordata; class Chondrichthyes; order Rajiformes; family Rajidae; genus Amblyraja; species Amblyraja radiata. The sequence goes on along the minus strand of NC_045981.1, from coordinate 6,416,342 downwards.
AGAGAAACTAAAGAAAACCTGGTTGCCACCTGATTGAGATCCTTGAAACAATGAAGACCTGGAGGAACACAACTTTACTACTCAGACCATTCCCCAGTTGACCATGGTTACACTTTACTGACAGTGCAGAGTTGTTTGGAGAGAAATTCAGAAGAACCCCAAAGCAAAATACTGCAGACAGTGAAAATCTTATATAACCAATGATGTAGGTAGTTCGAGGAAAGAGGTTCTGCTGAAGGAATTTGAGCAGCTAAGTACCAAATTAAAAAGCAGAACCAAGAAGGTAATAATCTCTGGATTGCTACCTGAGCCACATGCAAATTGGCGTAAGGTTGAGAGGATAAAAGTTGAACGCACGGCTCAAAGACTGGTGTGGAAGTAGTGGTTTTGAATTTGTCGGATATTGGTATTGGGGAGAGAGGGCACTGTTCCAACGGGACGAACTCCACTTGAACCCGACTGGAACCAGACTCCTGGCAGACCATATAACTAGGGCTATAGATAGACATTTTAAATAGTGGGGAGGGGAGGGGTGTCAGCAAATTGGAGGTGTGGAGTTAAAGGGAAAGAGTGTGCAGGATATGTTACAGAAGTCTCTCAAATTAATGGGACGATAAGTTCAAGAAGGGTAAAAAGGTCAAAGGTTATTTTTGTTGGTCACATACACCTAGGTGTAGTGAAATGCTTCTTGCCATGCAGCACATAAAGAAAGAATACAGACATAACATTAATAAGAGATTTAAACATAAAGAACATCCCGCCACAATGGTTCCCATTATGAGGGAAGGCACAATGTCCAGTCCCCATCCCCAGTTCACCCATAGTCGGGCCTATTGAGGCCTCCACAGTTGCCTCCACGGAGGCCCGATGTTCCAGGCCGTTCGCGCCGGGTGATGGTGCTCCGGCGACGGGAGAATCCTCACGACGGCTTGGGACACCTGGAACGGTCGCTTCTGTACTGGAGGCCGCGGCTTCCAAAGCCAACAAGGCCGCGCCGGATGGAGCTTTGCCACTGGCGATCTCATCGAGAGATCCCAGGCTCCCGATGTAAAGTACAGCGAGTAAGGTTGGGCAAAATCTGGACCAGTGTGAGAAGGGAGGTGAATATATGGAAATGACGGAATTATAGCGAGTCATGCGTTGTGAATCAAAAGTGATCTTTAATAAGTAACTAGACTAAGTGGAACCAGTTGGGTCCCAGCATCACATGGGAGGGCTGGTCACCAACTCAATATTCCACCTCTTCACCAATTCCAATATTGCTCGCCAGTGGGGGGGGGGCGCTTTCTGTTGCGCTAATATGGGTGTTGCGGGCCGAACGTACTGGTTTCCAGAGGGCTAGTTGTGGGCCGAAAGGATTCTTGGGCTGGCAGCCAACTGTTGCAACGATTTTAAAAGCCAAGCCAAGGCAACCAACATTCATTTTGTGAACACAAACTTTTTTTAAAAGGCGAGGCAAACAATTGGGCAGCAGCCACCCGACAACCAAAATTCATTTTGTGAACACAAACTTTTTTTAAAAGGCAAGGCAAACAATCGGGCAGCAGCCACCTGACAACCAAAATTCATTTTGAGAACACAAACTTTTTTAAAAAGGCGAGGCAAACAATTGGGCAGCAGCCACCTGACAACCAAAATTCATTTTGCGAACACAAACTTTTTTAAAAAGGCGAGGCAAACAATCGGGCAGCAGCCACCTGACAACCAAAATTCATTTTGTGAACACAAACTTTTAAAAAAAGGCGAGGCAAACAATTGGGCAACAGCCACCCGGCAACCAAAATTCATTTTGTGAACACAAACTTTTTTTAAAAGGCGAGGCAAACAATTGGGCAGCAGCCACCAGACAACCAAAATTAATTTTGTGAACACAAACTTTAAATAAAAGGCAAACAATTTGGCAGCAGCCACATTGAGGGGACTCACCGTGGAGTAGACGTGCTCACAGCTCAGAGAGCCATGACCCTCTCGCTTCCTGGGTCTGGCAGAGACTGAGTAAGGCATGACACTTCCAGGTTTAATAGTCCCTCCACCCTCCCCCCTGCCGCCAGCGGGGGCAGCAGAGAGAATGGGGATTTTAAAAAACCCATCAATATCTCTCTGATTTTTCATCGGAGGGGGCTCTGAGCGAAGTGGCCAAAAATGACGGCCGTAGGTGGCGCCGTTCTCTCGGAAATCGCAGCACAGTGGGCCAAAAGCGATCAACATCAGACTTTTAGTAATATAGGTACAGCACACACGCGACTGGGGAGTGTTCTCCCAGAGCTCCGACTAACCGCCAGGGCACACCCCTCAACCATGTGACGTCTTCTTCCCGCCAAACATAGTCACATGACCCTGCCAGACCTCGTTCCGAGGGTTCGCTTAGTAAATGGCTTAACCACCAGGTGGCGCCCAGCCCCTCCCCCCCCCCAGAACCGGAGGCACGAAAACGAAACAGCAGACGAACGAGGCGCTGCCCCCTCACATCTACCAATAGGGATTGAGCCCAGAGGAAATCCGTGCCCAACAATGGCTGAGAGACGTCGGCAACCGTAAAAGTCCAGGTAAAATGACAGGGGCCAAAGATGAGCTGGACCGTACGAACCCCATACATCCGGATGGACCCGCCATTTACTGCGGTGAGAGAGGGCCCACGCTTACTGGAACGAGTGTCGACCCCCGATGATGGCAAAAAGTTAACTTCCGCACCCGTGTCAACGAGGAATCGTCGTCCCGAAAGTTGGTCCCAAATGCAGAGGTGGTGTTTCTGGCCGGCCACCGCAGCGACTACAGGCATTTCCCGGGCACAAGCAGGGAGGGTGGCAATGACGGGCCGCGGGACCCCAGCGCTGATGATAGTAGCACCACTCCCCTTTCCCGGCGACGCCCAGGACCGTCTGCACAGCCGAACCCCTGGCGGATGCAGGGCACGGTCGATGGGCTTCCCAAGGCACTGCCGACACCTGATCGATCGAAACGCCGCCCAGCTGCTTGGACTGCCACAGCTTGTCTGCACGCTCCGCTAGCTGCAGAGGGTCATCAAAATTCTCACCCGCGAGGAGCAGGTGGATGTCGGCCGGCATCTGCTCCAGGAAGGTGTGAAGAGGAGCGCTTTGAGGTCATCGTACTTGTCCTCAGCCAGCGGCGCGCGTAGGTAACGGACCAGGCGACGAGTGCGCCGACCTAGTCCCAAGTCCCTTTGTACCTCCGATTTCTGGATTCTCACCCCATTTAGAAAATAGTCTATGCCTTTATCCCTACTATTAAGATGCATGACTCCACAATTTGCTACACTATATTAAATCTGCCACCTCTCTGCCCACTCTCCCAACCTGTCCAAGTCCTTCTACAGAGTCCCTGCTTTCTTTACACTACCTGCACCATCCACCTATTTTCGTATCATCTGCAAACTTTCCCACAAACTTTGCCACAAATCCCCTCGTCCAAATCATTAATATACAACATGAAGAGTAGCGACCCTCCCACCGACCCATGAGGAACTCCATTCGTCACTGGCAGCCAACCTTTATTGCCACTCTTTGTCTTCTGCCATCCAGCCAACCTGCTATCCATGCTGGTAACTGCCCTTTGATATCGTGGGCTTTCATCTTCCTAAGCAGCCTAATGTGTGTCACCTTATCAAAGGCTTTCTAAAAATCTAAATAAACAACATCTACTGACTCTCCTTTGTCTGTCCTGCTATTTGCTTCTTCAAAGAATTCCAGCAAATTTTTCAAGCAATACCTCCCCTTCAGGAAGCCATGCTAACCGGTTTTATCGTGAACTCCACAACCTCATCCTTTATAATGGACTCTAAAATGTTACCAACCACCGAAGTCCGACTGACCGGCCTGTAGTGCCCACTATTCTGCCTTGCTCCCTTTTTGTGCATTGGCATTTTCCATTAATTTGGGACCACTCCTGACCCCTAATTCCTGAAATAGCATTATCAATCCTTCCACAACCTCTAAAGCCAGTTCTCTCAGAACCCTAGGGTGCAGTCCGTCTGGCCCAGGTGACTTATCCACCCTGTCAGCTTCACCAGCATTTTCTCCCTAGTAATAGCCACTCCACTAACTTCCACGCCCTGACTCTCTTGGATTTTAGGCACATTGCTGGTGTCTTCCACTGTGAAGACTGATGCAAAATAGTTATTCAACTCCTCTGCCATTTCTTTATTCCTCATTATCACTTCTCCTGCATCATTCTCCTGTGGTCCAATGTCCATTCTTGCCTCTTTCTTTCTCTTTATATAACTGAATAAATTATTTTATATTATTGGCTAGCTTACCTTCGTATTTTATTTTTTCTCCCCGTATTATCTTTTTAGTTACCCCTGGTGTTCTTTATAATCTTCCAAATCCTCTGGCTTCCCACTAGTCTTTGCTATGTTATACGCCATCTCTTTTAGTTTTGTACTGTCCTTGACTTCCCTTGTCAGCCACGGTCGCCTCTTTCTCCCCCTAAATTCTTTCTTCCTCTTTGGAATGAAAAGATCCTGCATCTTCCAGATTATTCCCAGAAATTCCTGCCACTGCTGTTCCACCATCATACCTGCTAGGGTCCCTTTCTAATCAACTTGGCCAGCTCCTCCCTCATGCCCCTGTGGTCCCCTTTGCCCAGCTGTAATACCGACACATGCGATTTCACCTTCTCCCTCTCAAATTGCAGATTAAAATTTATCATGCTGTGGTCACTACCTCCTAATTTGGTTCATTAAATAACACTAAATCTAAAATTGCCTTTTCCCTGGTGGGCTCCGCTACAAGCTGCTCTAAGAATCCATCTTGGAGCCACTCTACAAATCCCCTTTCTTGGGATCCAATACCAACCTGATTTTCATAGTCTACCTGCATTTTGAAATCTTCCATGACCACCGTAGCTGTTTTTACATGCTAATTTTATCTCCTGATGCAACTTGTACCCTATATCCTGGCCTCTGTTTGTGCGCCTGTAAATAACTCCCATTGGGGCCTTTTTACCCATATAATTTCTCAGCTCTATCCACAATGACTACATCTTCTGATCTATGTCACCCTCACTAAGGACTGTATTTCATTTCTAACCAGCAGAGCTACCCTACCTCCTGTCATTCCGATATGATGTATAAGCCTGAATATTTAGCTCCCAGCTCCGATCCTCTTGCAGCCAAGTCTCTGTAATTCCCACCACATCATACCTACACAGCTTTCTGTGGCAAAAAAATCCACAAATTCACCACCTGCTGACTAAAGATTTTTTTTCCTAATTTCCTTCCTAAAAGAATGGCCTTTAATTCTGAGGCTATAACCTCCAGTCCTAGACTCTCCCACTAGTGGAAACATGCTCTCCACATCCCCTCTATCCAAGCCTTTCACTATTCTGTATGTTCAAATGTCGTCCCGCCTCATTCTTCTAAACTCAGACAAAATAACACTAGGTGACGTTTCAGGTCGAGACCCTTCTTCAGACAGTCTCAAGAAGGGTCTCGACCCAAAATGTTACCTACTCCTTTTCTCCAGAGATGCTGTCTGACCCGCTGAGTTACTCCAGCTTTTTGTGTCTATCTTTAATTCAGAGATCTGTTAACAATTTCTTATTACATCAAAAGCATTTGACTTATTTCCGATTAGTTCATTTTGTTCCAGACCTTCATACATTCAGATAGAACATCTTTTATTTTATGATTTTTCATTGAATCTCTGTTACCTCCTGCCACATTCTGACTCTCAGTGACATCCATAAATCTGGCTGACCAAAGAGTATATATATTCCTGGATCAAATTATTCGGTAACTCTACGCTTCCTGCATGCCCGCAGCTAGGATTTATGTTCCTCGTGTCCCGGGGAAACACAGCAGATGAGGCTATTGGGAATTTCACTGATCTCCAACCAATCCTCACATGCTGCAGATGCAAATCCTTCCTGTCATCCCTACATAATATTGTCATATATGCTCAACAATAGGTTGCCATTCATGATAATGAGTTAATTTATTGACTCATTCAATTATCTGAAGTTAAGCAGTCTACATTATTGATAACAACCATTTTATTTGTTGAAAGCTGTATTTTAAATACAGTCACTTAAACTAAGCACTAATTCTGTAACTGTAAATCCTTCCTAAGATTATCATCGAGGCATCACAGGTATTAGTGATAAGTAGCATATTGTTTTGCATCAAGTTCTCACAATTACCTAATTACCCCATTAGGACACGAAGTTGCATTCCATCGATTTCCATTCTCAATGACCACTTGCGAAACTCCAATTGTTTCAAATGATTGCAACCATTAAGCATTTTATTATAAGTGTCGTCACAGATGTAATGAAGAAAATTCACACCAATCAGCACATTTTGGAACAAGTATGGTCTCCTAGCTAGAACTCTCATTACTAGAATCAACTTCTATCTTGACCATATCACCAGGACCCTGACTATTACACACCGTGCATCTCCTGATAGACTCAAACATAGTCATTTATAAGATTTCTGTTTATTTATCTTGGAGTTGAGCTGCTGGGCAACACCTCTAAATGTTTCAAATGTTACAGACAATTATGTTTCTTACAAGAAGTGTAATGTAGGACATAAAAGAAGTCCGCAGCATTCCACATATTTTGATAGCAAGACTGAGAGCAGATTGCTATTTTTAAAAAGCATTTAAGGGAGAAAAGTTACAATTTTGGTGTAAACACCCAATTACTCACCACTATTTGTTGTTGCACTATTTGCACACTCTCAACACTATTATGACTACACAAATCTGGTAAGTCTTGTTGGGTGTAAATTATTAGTTTGCATGAACTACAGAGTTTACGCAAAGACATAATAAATGGGAGCATGAATTGTCCATTGGTCTACCCAAGCTTGCACTGATTTTCATTATGACCTGGCTGATTTTTTACTTCGGTGACATAGTCTGGCATTGTCCCCATATCTTGTTCTCTTAATATTCTGACCAAAATGACTGAGGCTTTTCAATGCTCTATGATAGTAAATTCCTGAACTTCACCGTTGTGTGAATGAAGAAAAAAATGTTTAAGCCTCCTATCCTCTCTTCTGAAACTGTGCCCTCTAGTGCTAGATTCATCAGTCCGGGAAACATTTTCCCTGCACCCTGCCCATCGAGCCCTTGAGCACATTATATGCATCATTGAGATCTTACCTTATCCTAAATTCTAAAGAATGCATTCACAGTCTACTCAATCTCTCCTCAAATAGTAAACATGACATCCTGTTATTGTACTAGACTAGTGAATGTTTGCAGCACTCTTCTGGTAAATATAGCCTGTCTTTTGCCCAAAGTTATTAATACTACACACATAACTCCCAGTGCAATCTCATCATGGTCTTATGCTATGGTTTGTGGAATATGTCACATTTTTCACCATATATTTTATGGAAATTATGGAAATGTACAATTTTGCATTTTAATTAAACCTATACTATCCTGACCTTTTTAATTAAACTCCAGCTGTCCTGGCCATAGTTTCAACATGGATATTAGGTGCTGGACAGGAATTTATAAAAACAATTTAGTTTTTCAAACGGATTTGTAAATTATAAATGTGGCTTGTGCTTATGAAAAAAAAAGTACCACCTGTTTAGTAGAAGCCTATTTTAAAGGTTCAGTGGAATGAAGATACTAAAACTTGGGTTTGTTATTTGTCAGCTTTACAGCTTCAACTTATATGGCTACGTGTGGTGTCAATCGGATTACTGCTAATGAATTCCAAAGCAAATTGCTTATGTTGCTTGTCTAATTATATCCCGATATTAGACCAGTCAATGCACCAAGAAAATCTGCTCATCAGGCTGTTGTATACTAAATATAGGAACCGGACTTGCTGTGGCTCACAAAAAAAAAGTATATATAAGTTGACCAGAGCACAGAGAAAGCTGCTGGTGCCCAACCATCGGGGTAAGTTTCTCACTTTCTTCATAAACATTCACTGGTGAAGCCGGGAAGGGGAGGGGGGGGACCCCATCACGTCTCTCGGGTATTAAATGATGAGGAAGAAGAAATCAATCCAGAAAACCCCCACAAATAGAATAGACCAACCAACATAAACATTTTGGCTCATGTAGATCAGACCCCGAATGATGTAAAATTAATTAATTTATTATTTTCTTTTGCTAGAATTACGTGGAATATTTTATTCTTCACCGGGACTGAAAAAGGTAAAGGATGATTGAGCAAGCAAATGTTCTAACAGAAACGTGTGATTGATGAAACTGCGTTTGATTTTTTTAAGTTGATAATCGTTCGGTGATAGCGCATAAAATTCAAATACATATGATTAATCTGATTCAAATACTTAATGATTCAGCACGAGTTGTTATTGAACACCGCATTAAAAGTAGTTGCTTCAACATCCACCGGCGCAGCGTGATGTATCATGTATCACGAATAGCATAAACGCTGCACATATTCTGTGCAACAGTGGCGAGGTGATCATCATTTTCTACAGTTACAAAGCAAACGATTCACAAATATTTAATACCAATGAAAGATAACCAGTGCATATAATTTACTTTGTAATTATATGTTTAAATGATATTGGCATTCAAGAAACGGATTCAAAAGATTTATTAAATGAGATTTTCGCACTATTTTCTCGTTAAATTAAGCGATGTATAATTGCTCTGGTCTTGAAGAGTGAAGCTCCACGTTTTAGGATTTTTGAGAACACTATGGCCAGGCCACAAGAGCACGTTTGTACATTAAATAGTCGTACTCTACAGAATCAATACATTCAGAATGAAATGAGAAACATGCTGAAAAGAACGTGCCTCGTTGCTTTCTGATAAATAAGTCAGTGAATCATTTGTTACTGCTAAAACGAAATGCATGGATTTTGCTGATGCTATTTAGAATCATATATACACATTTTCCCGTCAATTCCAGCAATAGACCGAAGCCATGGGGGATGCGGAGATGGCAGTGTTTGGAAAGGCGGCGTCGTATTTACGGAAGACTGATAAAGAAAGGCTTGAAGCTCAGAACCGACCGTTCGATGCCAAAACCGCCTGCTATGTTACCGATCCTAAAGAACTGTTCGTGAAGGGAACCGTCAAGAGTAGGGAGGGCGGCAAAGCCACCGTGGAGACCTTATTAGACAAGAAGGTTCGTTGAATAGTTAAACGTAATACTGTATTCGGAAACCTCTGCAGCGTACGCCAATTACACATTTCATTAAATTTGCCTGTTGATTATTTTCAGACCGTTACTGTTAAAGCCGATGACGTTCTGCCGATTAATCCTCCAAAATACGATAAAATAGAGGACATGGCCATGATGACTCACCTGAACGAGGCAACCGTGTTGTATAACCTCAAAGAGCGTTATTCGGCCTGGATGATCTACGTAAGTACAGTTGTTGGATCTTGCAAAATGACCATACTGAAATACCTGATAAATTCTAATTCCATTCTCCCACCTTAGACCTACTCTGGGTTGTTCTGTGTCACTGTGAACCCCTACAAGTGGTTGCCAGTGTACGACGCGCAGGTTGTGTCGGGATACAGAGGGAAGAAGCGTCAAGAGGCTCCTCCTCACATCTTCTCCATCTCTGACAACGCGTATCAAGCCATGCAGACGGGTAGGTGGCCAGACTTGATCATAATAGTTTTTAGTTTCTGTTTAGAGTCGAATTACTACCGAGTTGTAGCAAAAACATGGAACAAAGGTATACAGATAACAAACAATAATTCCGACATCTGTACTCTTGCCTTCGGTCGGGGCTTGAGAAGAGAGCCAGATGACATGTTGCAACTTGATAGGACTTTGGTTCCGCTGCGTTTGGGATATGGTTTGCACCTTTGATCGCCGCATTACATGAAGGATGTGGTGTGTAGACAATAGGCAATAGACAATAGGTGCATGAGTAGGTCATTTGGCCCTTCAAGCCATTTAACATTCAATGTGATCATGGCTGATCGTCCATAATCAGTACCCAGTTCCTGCCTTCTCCCCATATACAATACAATAATATACAATATTTTACTACATGTCATTTGAACCTCAGTGAGGCTCAAACAAAACTCCGTTTTCCACAGCCATACAAACAAAGACAATTCCTACAAGACATACAAACAATTCAATTTACACTAACATCCATCAAAGTGAATCTCCTCCTCACTGTGATGGAAGGCAAAGTATTTTCTCTCCCCTGAATCCGCTATCTTCAAGAGCCCTATCTAGCTCTCTCTTGAACGTATCTAGAGAACTGGCCTCCACCGCCCTCTGAGGCAGAGAATTCCACACTCACAACTCTCTGTGAGAAAAAGTGTTTCCTCATGTCTGTTCTAAATGGCTTACCCCTTATTCTTAAACTGTGGCCCCTGGTTCTGGACTCCCCCAAGATCGGGAACATGTTTCCTGCCTCTAGTGTGTCCAAACCCTAAATAATCTTATAAGTTTCAATAAGATACCCTCTCATCCTTCTAAATTCCTCAGTATACAAGCCCAGCCGGTCCGTTCTCTCAGCATATCACAGTCCCGTCATCCTGGGAATTAACTTTGTGAACCCACGCTGCACTCCCTCAACAGCAATAATGTCCTTCTTCAAATTTGGAGACCAAAACTGCACACAATACTCCAGGTGTGGTCTCACTAGGGCCCTGTACAATTGCAGAAGGACCTCTTTGCTCCTATACTCAACTCCTCTTGTCAAGTCAAGTCAAGTTTATTTGTCACATACACATACGAGATGTGCAGTGAAATGAAAGTGGCAATGCTCGCGGACTTTTGTGCAAAAGACAAACAACCAAACAAACTATAAACACAATCATAACACACATATACCTTTACATAATAAATAATGGAAGGAAAAACGTTCAGTAGAGTTAGTCCCTGGTGAGATAGGCATTTACAGTCCGAATGGCCTCTGGGAAGAAACTCCTTCTCAACCTCTCTGTTCTCACCGCATGGCAACGGAGGCGTTTGCCTGACCGTAGCAGCTGGAACAGTCCATTGCAGGGGTGGAAGGGGTCTCTCATGATATTGTTGGCTCTGGAGTTGCACCTTCTGATGTATAGTTCCTGCAGGGGGGCAAGTGAAGTTCCCATAGTGCGTTCGGCCGAATGCACTACTCTCTGCAGAGCCTTTTGTCCTTGGCAGAGCAATTCCCAAACCAGATGGTAATGTTCCCGGACAAGATGCTTTCCACCGCCGCTGCGTAGAAGCACTGGAGGATCCTCGGAGACACTCTGAATTTCCTCAATTGCCTGAGGTGGTAAAGGCGCTGCCTTGCCTTACTCACGAGTGCTGAGGCGTGTGATGCCCATGTCATATCCTCGGAGATGTGGACTCCCAGATATTTAAAACAGTTCACCCTATCCACAGGATCCCCATTTATCCTCAATGGAGTGTACGTCCTCGGATGATGTGCCCTCCTAAAGTCCATGATCAGCTCCTTCGTTTTTTTGATGTTCAAGAGGAGGCTGTTATCCTGGCACCAGAGTGCTAGATCAGCCACCTCCTCCCGGTAGGCCTTCTCATCGTTGTCTGAGATCAGGCCCACCACCACAGTGTCATCAGCAAACTTAATTATTGAGTTGGAGCTGAACCTAGCCACACAGTCATGTGTGTACAGTGAGTACAATAGGGGGCTGAGGACGCAACCCTGGGGCGATCCTGTGCTCAGGGTGAGGGACTTCGATGTATTCCCTCCCATCTTGACTACCTGGGGCCTGGCGGTGAGAAAGTCCAGGACCCAGGCACACAGGGAGGTGTTGAGCCCCAATTCCATTAGCTTCCCGGCCAGTCTGGTGGGGACTATCGTGTTGAAGGCTGAACTGTAGTCTATGAACAGCATCCTCACGTAGCCCCCCTTCTGGCTGTCCAGATGGGAGAGAGCGGTGTGCAAGACCTGGAAGACCGCATCATCCGTGGATCTTGTTATGAATGTAGGAGGTATGAAACTTGTTATGAATGTAGGAGGTACAACAGAATGCTACATGGATTAGAGGGTATAAAATGTACGGACAAGTTAGACAAATTTGGATAGTTTTCTCTGCAGTGCTGTAGGTTGAGGAAAGACAATATAAATATATTAAGCTATAAAGTATCTGTGCTCAGTCAGTATCTGTGCCCCAAGGTGGAAAGATTAAAGGGCATCGTTTGAAGGAGATGAGTGGCCAAATATCCCCTGGTGATGGTAGTGGAGGCAAAGACAATATGGCTTTAAGAGGTTTTCAGACAGACACATTGTTATGCAGGGAATGGAAGGATGTTGATCCCGTGCAGGCAAAGGAGATCAGTTTAATTTGGCATCAGGTTCGGCACCGATATTGTGGGCTGAAAGGCCTGTTCCTCTGTCGTACTGTTCTATATTCTACATGTGCTGTGTCGCCCAACAAACCCACACCTCTCTGTGATTTGAACTCTGGATACTGATGTTGTTTTCTTTTTCCCAGATCGTGAAAACCAGTCCATCCTGATTACGTGAGTGTTACTGAGTTCAGAGCTTGCGATAGTGTGATAGAGGTGTCATTATTTATTTTTGCATATTAATCACATCGCTAATATCACCATGGAAATGCATTTTCTGTTAAAACCCACTTCCCTGTTTCCTCGTCGACCCCAACTGCCGTCCACTTCTTCAATCCAAAAACCTCTCCAATTCAGCGAAACTGGAGCTGTCCTCCTCCCCATTCAGATTCAGTCACGTTTAGTTCTGTGCTCACAACCTTCCCTGTAGCGACACCTCATTAAGATTCACAATTCTTCCCTGGCGTTGTCTCTTCGGCTATATTTTCTATCCATGTAATCAGGGGACATCTAGAATCATTCAATTATAGTCTCATATGCGGCGTTGATTTTAAATCACTCTACGTTTAATAATTAATAATATAATAAATAATCAATAATTGAATAAATAATTAAATATTCTTGAATAAATTTGCTGTAATTTTATAAAATAATTCCAAAAGTTAGCTTCTTATGCATAGTCAGAGCTGAGTGGTGTCCAAAACACCACAGGGTTTCTTCGGAGTTTCTATAGTATTAGGTTACGTGATCGGTCTTTTCATAGTCTCGTCGACCTCCCCCTCCAAACCCCTCAAGACGTCCCACTATGGCAACCTAATTTGCGAGTTTAGAAGAGTTTGCGCTCGCCACAAACTCATAGCATGGTCGACACGTGGTCCGAGGAGGTCACTGTAACTCTCCTTCATGTTCGAGAGAAGTTCCCGCATACTTGCGGCCTCAGTTTGGTCGAGGAACATTTTTCAGTATGCTGAAAAATTTTCGCGAGTAAAAATTGGTCGTCATGTCTGAACTCGTAGTGCAGTGGTAGTGGGGTCGCCATGTAAGGCAGTCGAGGTAGCCATAGGCAATCTCCTTTGCTGACCGGGCATTTTAATTGGCTCATTGGAGATTTCAGAACCAAGGAAAACCGACCGGTAATGTTAAATGCCCGCTAAACTTTATTAAAAGTTGTTTGGGTGTGTGTGTGTGCTGACGGTCGATCCAGCTCGCGGTTTCATCGCTGACTGTCGATCCAGCTTGAGGTTTTTCAGGCGAGTGCCCTTGAGCTTGAAGGTCGAAGACAGTTGCTGAAAAGTCGCGCAAGTGGGACAGGTCCTTAAGTGTTTCTTCTTCATGGCGATGTGAAATCGCATTCATTGGCGCAGCGGTAGAGTTGCTGCCTTACAGCGAATGCAGCGCCGGAGACCCGGGTTCCATCCCGACGATAGGTGCTGGCTGTACGAAGTTTGTACGTTCTCCCCGTGACCTGCGTGGGTTTTCTCCGAGATCTTCGGATTCCTCCCACACTCAAAAGACGAACAGGTCAATTGGCTTGGTAAATGTAAAAATTGTCCTTAGTGTGTGTAGGATAACGCTAATGTTCGGGGATCGCTGGTCGGCGCAGACCCGGTGGGATGAAGGGTCTGTTTCCGTGCTGTGTCACTAGACTAAACTACACCAAGCTTTTTTTGGAATTGTAGTTTACTTGAATCTTTATTCCTTCAGTCTGTCTCGCTGTTAGTTTGCTAATTGTTCACTTCGTCACGTTCTTCACCCAGCGGAGAATCTGGTGCCGGGAAGACTGTGAACACGAAACGTGTCATCCAGTACTTCGCTTCAGTTGCAGCAGTTGTCGACTCCAAGAAGAAGGAAACTCAAACTTCTGGGAAGAATAAGGTGAGACAGAGCTGGTACCACGCACAATCTGACACCTTCCTGCAGTTTACTTCTAACTTAATTTAGTAAATTAGTAAATTCTAGATTCTAATATCGAAAGTATTTTTGCAGGGATCACTGGAGGATCAAATCATCCAGGCTAACCCACTGTTGGAAGCCTTCGGTAATGCCAAGACTGTGAGAAATGACAATTCATCTCGTTTCGTAAGTTTCCTGAGCAGTTTCATTACCCTCTTGTGTGCAGGCAATGATTAACAGAGCAGTGTTGATTAAAATGTTTCACACAACTAAATCGGTTTCTGATATGCATGTTCTTTATATTTCAAGGGTAAATTCATCAGGATTCACTTCGGTACCACTGGTAAACTGGCTTCTGCTGACATTGAAACCTGTAAGTGCAGTGGAACTGGATTTGTAAATATTGTGTGTAAATCAAATTGTTGACTAGTTTGACATGTTCTTTGTCAATTCTATATTTGTTTGTCTCACCAGATCTCCTGGAAAAATCCAGAGTGACATTCCAGCTGAAAGCTGAAAGGAGTTACCACATTTTCTACCAGATGATGACCAATTTCAAACCAGAAATCGTTGGTATGATTCAAAGTGTTGAACTGAAGAATTAAAATGAGTTGGTTTACAGAATTACCTTTCTGTAGTTGCTCACGTCTTTCCACAAAACATTTATTTTGCAGAGTCATGTCTAATTACCACCAATCCTTATGATTATCCTTTCATCAGCCAGGGTGAGATTACAGTCAAGAGTATTGATGACACAGAAGAATTGGTTGCAACTGATGTGAGTAGTTGCTCTGCATTTATTTGTACCTTCTTAATTTGACTAATACATTATAATACATTAATATAATCAAGCCATCATCGACATTAATCTATATTGACACAAAAGATGTTCATAACTGAATGAAGATGATTTGATTAAAATAAAAATAGTGTAAATAATTATAATGGTTGACCTAGGAAGTGTTTATGTGCACGCAAATAAGAAAAATAAACCTGCCATCTCAGACATTCAGGTAACACATAGTAGGCCAGATTGCATCCCAGCTTTTGGTTTGGGAACAGCTCTGCCCAGATCACAAGAAACTGCGAACAGTTGTGGATGTAGCCCAATCCATCACAAAGACCAGGCAACCTACCATTGACTATATCTAAATTCATGGTGGCTTGGAAAAGAACCAATATAAACAAAGACTTGTCCCACCCCCCTCATTTGTTCCTCTTTTCCACTCGCATTGGGCAGAAGATAAAGAAGCTTCAAAGCGCACACCACTAGACTGAAGAACAGCTTCTTTCCCTCTGTTATTAGGTTTCCGATTTGACCTTCCATACGTTAGGGTACTGTCTGATTCACCTTAACACCATTGTGTTCATTGGACTTTGTCTCTGGAACTGATGCACACCAATGCAGATAATTATATTCTGCACTCTGCATTTGCTCTACCTTTGCTCTACCTATTGTACTTGAGTGTGACTTGATTGTATATATGTACAGTATTATCCGATTTTATTGGGTAGCAGGCAAAACAAACATTTTCACTGTACCCTGGTTCACATGACAATAATAATCCTACACCTACAAAAATGACTACTCAAAATAGTTTTTGGATGTGTCTACAAGATAACTGATGTGTTCAATGCATTAATATTGTTTTGGATTCTAACCATTTTGTTGCACAGACTGCCATCGATATCCTTGGCTTCGTCATTGATGAGAAGTGGGGCATCTACAAACTCACTGGCGCAGTGATGCACATGGGCAATATGAAATTCAAACAAAAACAGCGTGAAGAGCAGGCAGAACCAGACGGCACAGAAGGTAACAGTTCATTTCACTTCTGCATTTAGCATTATTTGCAAATTCAAAATAATACGGACCTTCAGTATAATGTAATCAGTGCCAAAAGATTTTTGAAAGATATCCAACCTCCCTAACAAATATCTAGAGTTAATGTTCGCCACCAGAATGTTGTGGTGTTCTGTGTTCTTTTTCCACCCTGGGCCCATCACAAACCAACTCACTATATTGTTCATCGGTAATTTTATGTTAGCTACTTGGTACAACATTGATATATTGTGCAGAAGATGTTTAAATAAGGTCGGATGAATCAGGCAAACAGCTTGCTGTGCACAGATCCAGATATTCCAGTGTATTGCCAGCAGTTCCACACAGAGAGAAAATTAAACTTCCTGGCAGTTGCTTAGTGAAATTTCTTGAGTGAATGCCTCAGTGTATAGATTGCTGGAATGCAGCAAACAGTCCGTGAAGGAAAGGGCGTTATGGCATTGCTTCTAGGGAAGCCATGCAGGATTCAAATGGCCTTTTGGCTGTCTGTGTGTCTGTATGAGAGAAGATAACATACAAAGGTTATTTTCTCCAAAGAAAACAATTCATTGCCATTTTCAAATGTAATAATTTGCCTTTACCTTATGTTAGATGCCGACAAAGTTGCCTACCTGACCGGCCTTAACTCAGCAGATTTGCTAAAGGCATTGTGCTTTCCACGGGTAAAGGTTGGCAATGAATTTGTGACCAAAGGGCAGACGGTTCAGCAGGTACGGTTACCATGATGGTTCACAGATGTTTAAAATACTTTATTTAGAGTGTTACCTTCAACTAATACACATATTCTATTCTTTTAGGTGAACAACTCAGTTGGTGCTCTTTCCAAATCTGTTTTTGAGAAAATGTTCTTATGGATGGTCATCCGTATCAATCAACAACTGGACACAAAGCAGGCCAGACAGTATTTCATTGGTGTGCTGGACATCGCTGGTTTTGAAATTTTTGATGTATGGTTCAGAATTATAAACATTAACTAGATCAAATATTTAAAATTGACAACACTAAAGGCTAATAAGGGAATTAATGATAACACAAGAAATGTCTTTATTTGTTCAGTACAACAGCTTGGAGCAGTTATGTATCAACTTCACAAATGAGAAACTGCAGCAGTTCTTCAACCACCACATGTTTGTTCTGGAACAAGAGGAGTACAAGAAGGAAGGAATTGAATGGGAATTCATTGACTTTGGTATGGATTTGGCTGCTTGCATTGAGCTCATTGAGAAGGTAGGTAATATCATGGAAGACATAAATGAAAATAGAATATAAATCTAGTTTTATATTTATGGAAAAGGATTAATAAAATAAACATTGGCATTGTCCACAGCCCATGGGTATCTTCTCAATCCTCGAGGAGGAGTGTATGTTCCCCAAGGCCTCAGACATTTCCTTCAAGAATAAGCTGTATGATCAGCACCTTGGAAAGTCAAACAACTTCTTGAAGCCCAAGCCTATCAAAGGAAAGCCTGAAGCTCACTTCTCACTGGCCCATTACGCTGGCAATGTGGACTACAACATTACTGGCTGGCTGGATAAGAATAAGGATCCACTGAATGAAACTGTAATTGGGCTGTTCCAGAAGTCATCAGTGAAACTCTTGGGTATTCTCTACGTTGCAACCGCTGAAGGTAAATCTCTGCTATAAACGGCTGTTAGCAATGGTATTGCTTTTTCGCCTTTAATAATTTGTTAAGAACAATTAAATGTGTTGCTTCTTTGTCACAGAAAGTGGTAAGAAAGCGGGCAAAAAGAAGGGTGGTTCATTCCAGACAGTGTCTGCTTTGTTTAGGGTAAGATTTTTCCTTGCACATTCACTTATCACAAGTTATATGAATCGTGAATTAATATGTAAATTATTGACTGAAATGCATCAGACTAATGTACAATTGTGTAACTGTCTTTATTTTTTAACCTCACAGGAAAACTTGGGCAAGCTGATGGCTAACCTGAGAACCACACATCCTCATTTTGTGCGCTGTCTCATCCCCAATGAGACAAAGACACCAGGCAAGTCGTAGTTCCATCTATCCAGTCAATGTGTCATAGAAAATAATTTTGTGTTCTACTTTATTCTTTCAATTACTTATGTTGTAAACACCAGGCACTATGGAAAATCACCTTGTCATACACCAGTTGAGGTGCAATGGTGTGCTGGAAGGTATCAGAATTTGCAGAAAGGGATTCCCAAGCAGAATCATCTACGGTGACTTCAAGCAAAGGTGAAATATCTCAAAATATACATTTTTATTCCATTTCAAATAAGTTGGTCAATATATTTAGTTCTAATAAAAATCACCAATAATGCGTATAAAACTCTCATGCAACAGGTACAGGATTCTAAATGCAAGTGCCATTCCTGAAGGCCAGTTCATTGATAGCAAAAAGGCATCTGAGAAATTACTGGGATCCATTGATGTAGATCATACCCAGTACAAGTTTGGACACACTAAGGTAATTATGTTGAAAGTGTAAGTTTTGTAATGTGAAATAACGAGATGAATCAACAATATACTTTTGAATGTAATCTTAGGAACAGGTGATTTGAAAAACATCTTTGTTAATATGTAAGTGGATATCTGAGGCCAGTAAAATTCAACTAAAATGCACTCCATTCTCCATTAGTTCAGTTCTGCAAAATACTTATTCTATGTTGACATTCTGATACATATTTTTATGCACAAGAAAGCAGTTTAAACTGTGCTCCTAAAATGTTTATGTTTTTAGAGTTAAGTATTCAAACTGATCCCTTACTTTGTTTAAGGTGTTCTTCAAGGCTGGTCTCTTAGGTACACTTGAAGAGATGAGAGATGATAAGTTGGCACAGCTCGTTACCCGAACTCAAGCTGTATGCCGTGGCTTTTTAATGAGGGTTGAATTTACGAGAATGATGGAAAGGAGGTAAATATTGCTTTACAAATATCCAACAATATATTTACACATAAACAAATTTTATACATGAATATAGCAGTTTATTCCATAAACAGAATATTGCTCTAATCTTTGTTAATTTTACCATGGCCTTTAGGGAAGCACTGTATACTCTACAGTACAACATCCGTTCATTCACCAATGTCAAACACTGGCCATGGATGCAACTGTACTTCAAGATCAAACCTCTCCTGAAGAGTGCTGAAACTGAAAAGGAAATGGCAAACATGAAAGATGAGTTTGAGAAAACTAAGGAGGCACTTGCCAAATCTGAAGCACGGAAGAAGGAATTAGAAGAGAAAATGGTGGCCCTTGTGCAAGAAAAGAATGATCTCCTACTTCAAGTCCAATCGGTACCTACATTGGCTATCTTTGCATGGTTATACATGTATACAAAACACATGGCCTGGTATAATTCATTGTATCATTTTATTGCAGGAAGGTGAAACTCTGGCAGATGCAGAAGAAAGATGCGAGGGGTTGATTAAAAATAAGATTCAACTAGAGGCTAAAATGAAGGAAGCTAATGAAAGATTGGAAGATGAAGAGGAGATGAATGCTGAGCTGACAGCTAAGAAAAGGAAACTGGAGGATGAGTGCTCAGAATTGAAGAAAGATATTGATGACTTGGAGCTCACATTAGCCAAAGTTGAAAAAGAAAAACATGCCACTGAGAACAAGGTATTAAACAGTGATTTTGATGTCAAATTGATACACTATTCATAAAAGATTTCTGATGATTACATGTCATTATTCTGTTCATTTTGTTTTGCTGAACATAGGTGAAAAACCTCACTGAAGAGATGGCTAGTCTTGATGAAAGCATTGCTAAAGTAACCAAGGAAAAGAAAGCTCTCCAGGAGGCCCACCAGCAGACCTTGGATGATCTCCAGGCTGAGGAAGACAAGGTCAACACTCTGACCAAAACAAAGACTAAGTTGGAACAACAAGTTGATGATGTGAGTATTTTAAACCATGATTAAATCAAATTTTTTGTTGTTGCAGTTATCATGGATTGAAGTAAATTTTAATAAAACATACTGTTTCTTAAAAAGCTTGAAGGCTCTCTGGAGCAGGAGAAGAAACTCCGCATGGATCTGGAGCGTGCTAAGAGAAAGCTTGAAGGTGACTTGAAGCTGTCTCAAGAAATAACAATGGACTTGGAGAATGACAGGCAGCAACTGGATGAGAAACTAAAGAAGTCAGTATTTAAAATTATGAACAAATATGTTTTTTTTTGGTAATCCACTGTTTAAAATGATTTTCTATTTGTCACGTTGATGCCTTGCAAAATATCCAGTAACTGGATGAGAAATTAAAAAGTCAGTATTAGGTCTTTGTTATAAGTCACTGTTTAAAATTGTATCCCACTTGCCTTGTGCATGTCATGCAATGTTTATTTTTCATGACATTGACACTTCTGTTGGAAAACGTTAAGTTGTACCTATTTAAGCTTCTGTGATTGTGCTACATATATTACTTACATGAACATACACTTAAAAGATATATGGTGATATGTCTAAAGTATATTTTTGGTATCTGCTGTTTACCAAGTAACCATTTCTTCCGAATGCTAAAGAGAATAAGCCATTTTTGTTATTAAAGGAAAGAGTTTGAAATCAGCCAGCTTCAAAGCAAAGTTGAAGATGAGCAGGTTATGGCTACCCAACTACAGAAAAAGATTAAAGAATTACAGGTGATGTATAAGTCCAGTAAAATTAACAATGCCTTTCAGTGGAAGTCATGCACATGAATTGATACTACTGGTTCCATGATTATAACCAATGCATATTTATCTTAAGGCTCGTATTGAGGAGCTTGAGGAAGAAATTGAAGCTGAACGTGCCGCTCGTGCTAAGACTGAGAAACAGAGAGCCGATCTTTCTCGGGAACTTGAAGAGATCAGTGAGCGACTGGAAGAAGCTGGTGGGGCAACTTCAGCTCAGATTGAAATGAACAAGAAACGAGAGGCAGAATTTCAGAAAATGCGCCGTGACCTAGAAGAATCCACCCTCCAGCACGAAGCCACAGCTGCTGCTCTTCGCAAGAAGCAGGCTGACAGCGTTGCAGAACTTGGGGAACAAATCGATAACCTGCAGCGGGTGAAGCAGAAGCTTGAGAAGGAAAAGAGTGAACTGAAGATGGAAATTGATGACCTCGCCAGCAACATGGAATCAGTGTCCAAAGCTAAGGTACGGTGATAGAGGACACTAAATACTACACTTTTATAGTTAACTTTGAATTGTTGGTGTTGTTCAGTTGGTTTTGCTTCTCTTGAAAACTGGTTGCTTTGTTTTCAGGCAAACCTTGAGAAAGTAGCACGGACACTAGAGGACCAGGTCAGTGAAATGAAGACCAAACACGATGAACATCAACGGTTGATCAATGACTTATCAACTCATAAAGCACGTCTTACAACAGAAAACGGTATTGATCTTGATTTCAAAATAATATTGATATATATTTGTTGTTCACCATATAGAAAACATTACCATGTAATATTTGTAATATTTCACTCACATTATCTTTAATTCACAGGTGAGTTGAACCGCCAAGTGGAGGAGAAAGAGGCCTTGGTATCGCAGCTGACAAGAGGGAAGCAAGGATATACCCAACAGCTTGAGGAACTGAAGAGGCAGCTGGAGGAAGAAACCAAGGTACTAAATTAACTTGAGAGATTTGTTTCACAGGGAAACTTTCTAAACGTGCATTATTGTCAATTTTGAACCAATTTAATGTTATAAAAATGCAACATTTATGTTATAAAATATTATATTTTAATGTACTGATGTCCAGCAACTTACTTTAGGATTTCCCTCTAAAGCAACATTTCTTTTCATTGTGACCATAAGCAAATTAACAAGGTTAAGTTACTTTCTAATAATCACAATGATATTGAATATCATGTCGTTCATGCCACGTTGTAATCATTTCAGGCTAAGGGAGCCCTGGCCCATGCTCTGCAATCTTCCCGCCACGACTGTGACCTGCTCCGTGAACAATATGAAGAGGAGATGGAGGCAAAGGCTGAGCTCCAGCGTGGAATGTCCAAGGCCAACAGTGAAGTGGCTCAGTGGAGATCAAAATATGAAACTGATGCAATCCAGCGCACAGAGGAACTGGAAGAAGCCAAGTATGTAACAAAGAGGAACCTATGTTCATGCAGCACATGCTGTCAAGGAGAATGTATGTTCTTCCAAAATTTCCTGTGAGATGGACATGATGGTTTTGTGTTTTTCAGGAAAAAACTTGCTCAGCGTCTGCAAGATGCAGAGGAGCATATTGAGGCCGTGAACTCCAAATGTGCTTCACTGGAAAAGACTAAACAGAGACTACAGAATGAAGTGGAGGATCTGATGATAGATGTAGAGAGGGCAAATTCAGCAGCAGCAGCTCTGGACAAGAAACAAAAGAACTTTGATAAGGTAGGAGCTGGTTGTTGCGTTGTTTCTCTTTACATGTCGTTTTGAAGGAAGTAACCAACATCATGTATTTCCATTTTAGCCAGGGACTGGCAAGCAGCTGGTAGTTTAAACAAATGTCTAAACAATTGAAAGGGTTCAGTGGTTTTGGCATTTCCTGAGTGTGAAAAAGTCACATTAGAAATAACAGACATTATTAAATTACTGAACCCTTTTAATATTGTACCATCCTAAGAAGTACTTCTTTCTTGTTTATTTACACATTCAAGCATAATATTATGTTTGGGAAGTCATAAAATCTTAGAGAGTCATAGTCATAGAATCATAGAGTGATACAGTGTGTAAATAGGCTCTTCGGCCCAACTTGCCCATACTGGCCAACATGTCCCATTTACACTAGTCGCATCTGCCTGCGCTTGGTCCATTTCACTCCGAACCTGTCCTATCCATGTACCTGTCTAACCGTTTCTTAAACGTTGTGATAGTCCCAGCCTCAACTACATCCTCTGGCAGCTTGTTCCATACACCCACCACCCTTTGTGTGAAAAGGTTACCCCTCAGATTCCGATTAAATCTTTTCCCCTTCACCTTGAACCTATGTTCTCTGGTCCTCGATTCTCCTACTCTGGGCAAGAGGCTCTGTGCATTTACCCGATCTAATTCTCTCCTGATTTTATACACATGGATGCTGGGAAAATATCAGTTCAGTTTTCAGATTGAAATCTATACATCTTTCTCACTGGCTCTCACACCTCATTGATACTGAGACAGAAGTTAAATTTGAGAATACATTTCTTACATTTACAATTGTACAATTAAGGTTCTGGCAGATTGGAAACAGAAATATGAGGAGACCCAGGCAGAACTGGAAGCATCTCTGAAGGAATCTCGTAGTTTGAGTACAGAAATCTTTAAGATGAAGAATGCATATGAGGAATCTCTAGATCATCTTGAAACTCTTAAACGGGAGAACAAGAATCTACAGCGTAAGTCTATACCCATTCTCTCATTTAATATTATTAACAAGATACTTACTTATCTTGGAATTTAATGCTTTTACAGATTCAATTCTGATTCATTGCCCATTCCCTCTGAAATTTCACTAATAATGTAAAATATGCACGCATTTCTATTGTAATCTAAGTTTTATCAACTCAAGATAGGTTGAACTAACACTACATTTAAACACAGAGGAGATTTCTGATCTGACTGAGCAACTGGGTGAAAGTAGCAAGGCCCTCCATGAGATGGAAAAGGCAAAGAAGACAGCTGAGCAGGAAAAAAGTGAAATCCAGTCAGCATTGGAGGAGGCAGAGGTAAGGTTAACAGTTATTTCAACATTACATTTTAGAAATAGATATTTTGAACTATCATTGTTGTCAAATAGATTAAATGTTGCAATAATATCAAACGACCTGTTTAAAAGATATTTTTAAGATATAAAAAAATCAACTTTAGCGACAACAATGTGCAAAATACTGAAAAATACAGTTAATCTCTCTCGTAGGCCTCTCTGGAACATGAGGAGAGCAAGATCCTCCGCATTCAGCTGGAACTGAACCAACTGAAATCTGAAGTTGACAGAAAGATTGCAGAGAAAGACGAGGAGATCGATCAGGTGAAGAGGAACCACCAGAGAGTTGTGGACACAATGCAGAGCGCTTTGGAGGCTGAAGTCAGGAGCAGGAATGATGCCTTGAGAATCAAGAAGAAAATGGAGGGTGATCTAAATGAAATGGAGATTCAGCTGGGACATGCCAATCGCCAGGCTTCAGAAGCTCAAAAACATCTCAGAAACATACAGGGTCAATTGAAGGTTTGTCTGATGAGATAATGATTTCCAGTACACTGTTATTTTAAATGTTGTATGATTGTCAGTCAATTATGTAAGTATTGATTTTCTTCTCGCAGAACCTAATATAAAATGCAAGATTTGTTATTTGAACTATGAGTTAGATTTTTCAAACTATTTATTGATGAAAAACAGCTTATTACTACCTGATTCAATTATAAGATAAGCATTACAGTGTACTGTAATACCTGGTAACAAAGCAATCTTGCATTATAAACAGGACGCCCAGATACAGCTGGATGATGCCTGCAGAAGCCAGGAAGACTTGAAGGAGCAACTGGCCATGGTGGAGCGCAGAAGCGGCCTGCAACAGGCTGAGATTGAAGAAATGAGAGCCGCTCTGGAACAGACAGACCGAGCTCGCAAAATTGCTGAACAAGAGCTGATCGATGTCACTGAAAGAGTTCAGCTGCTGCACTCTCAGGTTAGTTCCCACATTGATGTCACCCTACATTACCACCAGGTCTTGTTAGGCATTGGTCAGGTTACTCTTGTTTAGATTATCCTAAAAGGGGGATTTTATAATTGCTTTGTTCAATTTCCTGTTTGGATACCATCTGGTTTACAGGAAATGATCTCCAGTGATAGAACATTGAAACACAGAGACATAAAAAATAGGTGCAAGAGTAGGCCATTTGGCCCTTCGAGCCAGCACGGCCATTCTATATGACCATGGCTGATCATCCGTAATCAGTATCCCACTCATGCTTTTTCCCAATATCCCTTGATTCCGTTAGCCCGAAGAGCTAAATCTACCTCTCTCATGAATACATCCAGTGAATTGCCCTCCACTGTCTTCTGTGGCAGAGAATTCCAGATTCACAACTCTCTGGGTGAAGAAGTTTTTCCTTATCTCAGTCCTAAATGGCCTACCCCTTATTGTTAAACTGTGACCGCTGGTTCTGGACTTCCTCAACACAGGGGACAAAATTCCTGCACCTAGCCTGTCCAATCTCTTAAGAATGTTATATGTTTTAATAATAACACCTCTCATCCTTCTAAATTCCAGTGAATACAAGCCCAGTCGACCCATTCTTTCATCATATGTCAGTCCCGCCATCCCGGGAACTAACCTGGTGAACCTACGGTGCAATCCCTCAATGGCAAGAATGTCCTTCCTCAAATTAGATGAAAACTGCACACAATACTCCAGGTGTGGTCTCACC
The DNA here is from genome assembly GCF_010909765.2 of Amblyraja radiata. Taxonomy (NCBI): domain Eukaryota; kingdom Metazoa; phylum Chordata; class Chondrichthyes; order Rajiformes; family Rajidae; genus Amblyraja; species Amblyraja radiata. The sequence goes on along the minus strand of NC_045981.1, from coordinate 6,390,999 downwards.
AGGGCCCTGTACAACTGCAGTAGGACCTCATTGCTCCTAAACTCAAATCCTCTCACAAAGAAGGCCAACTAGCTTTCTTCACTGCCTGCAGCACCTGCATAATTATTTTCAGTGACTGATGTACAGGGACACTTAGGTCTCATTGCACCTCCCCTTTTCCTAAACTGACACCATTCAGATAATAATCTGCCTTCCTGTTCTTGCCACCAATGTGGATAACCTCACATTTATCCACATTATACTGTATCTGCCATGCATCTGCCCACTCACCCAACATACCCAAGTCATCATAGCATCCTCCTCACTGCTCAGCTTTGTGTCATCTGCAAACTTGGAGATGTACCATTTGATTCCCTCGTCTAATTCGTTAATAAATATTGTAAATAATTGGGGTCCCAGCACGGAGCCTAGCGGCACCCCACTAGTCACTGCGTGCCATTCCGAAAATGACTCGTTCATTCCTGCTCTTTGTTTCCTGTCTGCAAACCAGTTCTCTATCCATGTCAATATCCTACCCCCAATACCATGGGCTCTAATTTTGCACAATAATCTTTTGTTGCTCATTTTTCCTGCTGTGTTCCAACCTCAAGAATCCAGATCAGCACCAATAATGGTGTGAGGGCCAATTTTAATGTTACTTGATTGCCTCATCTCTCCATAGCATGACTTCAGACATCCAATATCCACTGGCATATAGCCAGCAGCGGATTGATATCCGTCTCCCTATATTTTGTTTGTTATTGGTTCCGTCAAAATTCTTCCTCCACCTCCCACAATATATTAGTGCATATTGAAACTGAGATTAGATTCATCTTTACTCCTGCAAAATTAACATTAGGGTACAGATAATGTGAATGCAGTCTTTCTTCCAGGGAAGGGAAATGAAAAGCTAGAGAACATAAATTTAAGGTAAGAGAAGAAAGATTTAAAAGGGACCTGAGAGGCAATTTCTTCACACACAGAAGGTGGTAGATACTGTATATGGAACAAGCTGCCAAAGAAAATGAATGTGGTTGGTACAATAATAAAATTTAAGAGACATTTGGACAGGTAAATGGATAGGAAAGATTTAGATGGATATGGGCCAAATTCATAAAATGGGTCTAGCCTAGATAGCCATTTTTGTCAGCATGGATAGGTTGAGATGACGAGCCTGTTTCAGTGTTGTACTTCTCTATGATTGTATGACTCTTATTCAAATGTGTCTTTTCCTCCAGAATACAAGCCTCATCAATACAAAGAAGAAGCTGGATGCCGACCTGAATCACATCCAGTCTGAAATGGAAGAAACTATCCAGGAGTCAAGAAATGCTGAAGAGAAAGCCAAGAAGGCTATCACTGATGTACGTCATAAATTATTTTAACAATTTGAATTTAGTTTTCAAATATTACCTCAATTAATTACGTTGATAAAATTAGAATTTCGAACATGTAATGATTTGCACAATTGTCTCATATTGCAAGGCTGCCATGATGGCTGAAGAGCTGAAGAAGGAACAGGACACCAGTGCTCACCTTGAACGAATGAAGAAGAACCTCGAGCAGACAGTGAAGGACCTGCAGCTTCGCCTGGACGAGGCTGAGCAGCTGGCAATGAAAGGAGGAAAGAAACAGCTCCAGAAACTGGAGGCCAGGGTAAATCTTGAGACTGTTTTACTGTGCACACTGAAACTTTGGATATAATATGAATATTATGGAATAAATCCCGTTTTGTGGTTGTTTAGGTGCGCGAGCTGGAAAGTGAGCTGGAAGGCGAGCAGAAGCGAGGTGCTGATGCTATTAAAGGTGTTCGCAAGTATGAAAGAAGGGTCAAGGAACTATCTTATCAGGTACTGTACAGTTAATAATCAATTGGTGCACTTAATTCAGCCAAAACTCTGGAAGGATAACAGTGTTCCTGTAGCTATACCCCTGCAGTCAGCATGATTGGTGCCCTGACCACCCTACAACATTTGCTTTGTCCTTTGAGGTTAGCCCATTCCCCGAAAAGTCCTGTTTGAGTTGTTACTTTCCCAATCTTGGTTGATTGAAGAAAGTGTTGTCATTTGTATGCACCAAGTAACAGAATCTTCCAATAGAAGGAATCTGGTGGGCATAACACAAGTCTTGTGGTAAAGGCATTTTGGGGTCGTACAGACAATTAACCTTTGACTGGGTCACTGAAAAGAAACCCTTTCTCAACACTAATCAGAGGGAGGGTCCTGCTGTGAGATGATGAGCGGAGCCAGAAGAGGCCATTGGTGATGAAGTGAGTGGAGCACTGAGAAGGCAGCAATGTAAATATCACAGAGGGATGAGTGGGTCAGCAAGAACCAGGATATGTATCTTTAAATGTGTCATAAGAATACAATAAAATGAAAAATAAAACATTTCAAATGTTGCTTCTTTTGTGACATTCAGTCAGAGGAAGACAGAAAGAATAATCTGAGACTACAGGACCTGGTTGACAAGCTGCAGATGAAGGTTAAGGCCTACAAGAGACAATCGGAAGAAACTGTAAGTTATTATGACTATAACTGCAATTTTTCAAGAAAATTATTTTGTATGACATTAAATTTTAAGATTTTTGTATAATATAAAGAAGAACACAATCTACATTAATAGTAAGGTGGGAATATCATGTCTATGGGCAGAGCATTAAAACACCATCTCTATTCATTGTTCTAGAAATGTTTCAATTAGATTCTTTCCCATTGCTCTAATCTCAAAAGAATAGAATCCTTGTGAATATCTGAGCTCTGAAATATTTGACATAATATAAGGCTCATTATCATAATTCATGAAAAGCTTGTTTTTAACGGGTCAGTTAAAGATTAACAGCATTATATGTAGGACCAGGTGTAGCATAGTAGGCTTATCAGCCTTCACCATTCAATAAGATTAAATCCGTTCTTTAATTTTTCTATCTATTTTCCCGTATCGAGAAATCCACCAGGTCCAAGCTGGAATGGACTTGACAAAGTCTTTTGTGTTGGAAATTCTAAAAGTATTTGCTTTTTCTCAGTCCTAAAGTTATTCTAGTCTCTTCAGGCAGCTTCTCATCATCTACTTTAGCAAATATCTCAAGAATTTTAAATAGTTCAAGAATACCATCTCCTGTTGTTCAAAATTCCAAAGAATGTGAGCATGTTTTATTATGTACAGTATCTGCTCACATGACTGGTCTCACCTCAAGAAAATAATAAAATGGGCAAGTGGAATGCTAGCTTGATTCAGAGGACTGAAGGACAATTTATATTACAGTTCCACAAAACATTGATTAGCCCACAGCTGAAATAGTGCAAACAGCTATGAATGCTTTACCTGAGGAAGAAAATATTTTCCTTTGGATGAGATTAATCAGAATGACACCTAGACTCCAAAGGTTACATTTTGAGGGGTTTACCAAACTAAGATTCTATACCATGAGATTTAGATTAAGGGTTGCCAAGATTGTGTGGAAATCGAGAGGATTGATGTAGGAAAACTGTTACTATTTGAAGCCAAGCGCTAGTAGGTATAGCATGATTGTTTTCCACATTAGAAGTAAATAGCTAATCATTTATTTGAATGCATGTGATTCACTAATAAATTAAAGTATCTTAACCCCAAAGTGTAAGAGATCAACACAAAGAATGTTTCAGAAGAGACCTTCATCCAATCTAAACTAAGTAAAATCATGTATTTTGTGCAAAAGATTGATTAGTGCAGATTTATGCATTATCCAATCTTGATATTCAAAAAGTAAAGCCGGCAGACCTTCATCCAATAAAGCTCAAAAACTGTAAATTTCTTAATTAGTTGGTCATCAAAAGTATAATGGTGTTTAGCAATCACCTGGTAAATAATTTTCATTCTTAAAATCTGAGCTTTCACACTGTTTTCCTACAGGAGGAACAGGCCAACGTTCACTTGTCCAGGTTCAGGAAGATTCAGCATGAACTGGAGGAAGCCGAGGAACGTGCCGACATTGCCGAATCTCAAGTCAACAAACTTAGAACTAAAACCCGCGAAATTACTATCAAGGTACAGTAAAAGTATTCAAAATGGTGATTTATATCAACATGGAGGAATAGATAAAGCGATCCTTATTTCTGTCATTAATCAATGTGCAAGTAAATTTGAAAGGCACATTTATAATATTGATTTAATCATTTGCATTTCCTTTTTACCTATCAGAGCGCTGAAGAGTAGATGACTACTTGAAATGGTCCAAAGAAGAAATCTACAAAATGTGTATTTCTTTGTAACATAGTTTTATAAATGTAGCAATATCAACAAAAATAAACGTGCAACACTAAATTGTTTCCTTGTTTTATTAAGACGATGCAATAATTATAGTCCATCTCAAAGCCTCTTAAATGCCACCATCAAATCGGCCTCCACTGCCACCCCTGGCAGCACATGCTAAGCACCAACCACTCTATAAGAAAGAAAACTTGCCCTGCATACCTCCTTTAATATTTCCCTCTAACTTTTAAGATGTACCCTATGGTCTTTGACAGTTCCACCCCAGGAAAAAGGTTTTGTCTACTGCATATAATTGTATATATGTGTATACCTCTCATAATTGTATAGACGTTTATCAGGTCTCCCATCAACCTCCAATGTTCAAAAAAAAACAATCTAGATTTGTCCAACCTATCCTTGTAGCTAATACTTCACCTTCCTTATGGCTCTGACAAAACATTTTATGTGGTTAAACAAAAACATCTGTCTTCAGTCATTATGTTCGTTTGCAGAAACAATACCTTAATAGATCACGTGCATTTCCTATGCACCAAAATATCTGGAAGCATATCTAAAATAGTTCATTTCTTCCTCATTTATATTCCTCAATTTCAGGTAAAATTGAATGTTCTAATTTAGGTAACAAACCAACAATAACAAACCTTTCCCCTTCCCCATCTCCTTCCACCTATATATCTCTTCCTCTGGCTTCACATGTCATGCTTCTTCTCTCCTGATCTCATTATTTCATAGTCTTTTGTCTTTTTCCATTCCTGGACTTTGTCCACCCATCTACTAATCAACCACCTGTATCCTTGCATTGTCCAGTCCCCACCTCTCTTCTAGCTTTCTCTTCCCCCTCCACCCCCCAACTACTATCATCTGAAGAAGGGTCCCGACCCAAAACATCACTCAGCCATGAAAAAGAGAGACATTTCAAATAGGTGTCTTTGAAGCCTGGGAATTTTGTCTCCCAATGGGCCTCATGGATATAAATTTGCTGAATCCAGTCCAAATAATGAACATTTGGATGACATGAGATTAATTTCCATTTGAGGTCATAACATAACTTCTGTTTCAATCATTATAGCATCCACTTTTCCTGCTACACATTATATTTGGCAAAATTCGCAAGCCAATAGTTTCAACAGATGCCCACAGTCATTCTGAAAAGAATTTCATGAAAATGTTTCCTTGTCTTAATGTTATGGAAACATTCGAGGAAACATCAAAACTCAAAATCCTCAACTGGAAGAGAGATAATTGTGATAACTGCAGTCCAAAGTGATCGGAAACAAAAACTGCCAATGAAAATAGTAAACAGGCAATGTAAGTTACCAATAATACATAGTTTTCAAACTCGGCTCGGCACAATGAGACAGAGTGCTACGTGGAGAGACAGGAAAGTCAATCCAAATCTGGAACCCTTGGATAACAATGGGATAGTTACTAAAATAAATAGAAATGGTGCATGCTAAATTTCGACTATTGAAAAAAGCAAGAAAATAGGCAGTGCAGATGGTGAAGAGCAGCACCGAGTGAAGATCGCAAGGATGGGTTGATATACGCACCTTTAAGGACGCTTAAGCCAGATATTTTGAGCCAATGATCATTTCATGTGTGATGGCAGCCTTTATTAAATTTTCCTTCCTACAAATTTATTAAAAGAGAATTTGATTACAAGACTGATATTCCTGATATTCCAATTGTATTAACCGTTGTGATAATGCATTTAGAAAATTGCGCACAGCTTGGATTCCCAAACTGAGAAAAGATACACATATAAGTTGAGTACAGCTGAGGTTCACCAAATTCATTTACAATATATATTAATGATTTAGACTAGGGAATTAAATGTGACATCTCCAAGTTTGCGGATGACACAAAGCTGGATGGCAGTGTGAGTAGTTTCCTCCTGGGTGAGGAATTTTCAGTCAACTACACACAACTCCAAGAGACAGTGCAGATTAAAAAATAATGTTTAAGCTTCTGAAATTATACCCATTGTTTTATTTAATAGCCTGGGATATAGTAGCTTTGGTTAAAGATTTTATCCGGATATATTTAGCTGCTTTCAAAGATGCCAAATCCCTTAATATCTCTTATTCTATATGGCTTATTCCATCCAATATTTTACATATTTTCTCTTTAGCTAATGCTTCACCACTTTTCCTCTCCTTTGTAAAGAAAGCAGCAAGGTATCCTTTTAGAATGTTACTTTAGCTATGCATCCGCACATGGGTTATTATTTTAGTCCCTTTGTCATCCTCTTGCCCTTTATATAGATCACATGTTTTTGATTCTTCCTTGATATTACCTTCCTGGTAAAATTTCTCTAGTAAAAATACATGTATACATACCAAGTAATAGATACAAATATTTCAAAAACAAGTATTTCTTACACATGTTTAAAGAGAACTTCATTTATTATAAATACCATCTACCTAACCTTCAATGGTACTAACTTTAAAATTTTAAACATTCAGACCAGATGTAATTGGTTTTAGTTTAGTTTAGTTTATTATTGCCACGTGTACCGAGTAAAGTGAAAAGTTTTATGTTGCGTGCTATCCAGTCAGCGAAAAGACTATACACGAGTATACTGTACGCCTTGCTGCCTTACAGTACACTCGTAGAGTTGTTGCCTGACAGCGAATGCAGCGCCAGAGACCTGGGTGCGATTCCGACTACGGGTGCAGTCTGTATGGAGTTTGTACCCCATGATCTGCGTGGGTTTTCTCTGAGATCTTCAGTTTCCTCTCACACTCCAATGAAGTACAGGTTTGTAGGTTAATTGGCTTGGTAAATGAAAAATTGTCCCCAGTGGGTGTAGGACAGTGTTAATGTCCGCTGGTCGGCGGGGACCCAGTGGGCCGAAGGGCCTGTTTCCTCGCTGTATCTCTAAGCTAAATTATATGGCAAAAACAAAATAAATTGTCCCATCCACCAATAGCTGTAATAATTTCTTAGTTTGGTGAAAAAATAATCATTTTAATCTGCTTGGGCCAAGAAAAAATCTTCACTGAGAGTCATTTCCCGACGTCTCATTTACCACTCCGAAATCCCTTTCACCATTTTGAATCGTCAAAGCCAGAGTTCACAGATATCGACAGCCTTGAGGCTGTGCATCTAGAGTACACAATGCCCCACCTTAAGCAGTGGAGGAAACGCCTCAGAACTGCCTACCCAATCACCCTGAGAGTCACCAACAGTCTCACCCATGTAAAAGTCTGTAATTCTCACATTGGCCTCTTCCGCCACCTCAGACCACACAGAACTGGAATGGCAATGAGCCATCCTCAATCTGGAGAGAATCATTATGGTGGCCTGTGATTACATCATAATATTGTGATCCTGTAGGCCAATTTACTTTGTAATTACCTCATCAGGGCATTCTATGCATAGTGAGCTAGCAGATCAGCTGTTTTCACACTTTCAAGCCATCACTGGTATTCCTATGATGCAATTTAAATTGGTATATTCATATTAGAAGTGTAATGTTACAAGAAACTTTATAATGGTTTATTTTTCAAGCACTTTTAGAGTCACTCACAACCATTGAAATGTTTGGCAAACAAAAAAAATATTGATTTATGTTTTGCAGAGGACACAATCAAATCATTTATACAATCTTCAATTAACAATAGAAGGTAACAGAAAAAAATCCTTTCCAAAACACAACTGAAATTAAACTTGCAATCCCATTTCGCAGTATGAGAAACATAGCAGTTGCTTAATGTCAAGAATAATCAAATGTTGCTAATAGATTTTAACATCCTGTCGACATAGTAAGTTTTAAAATGCAATACCTTGTTCATCTGAAGCCTAATAAATAAGTTTAATATAATATTTAATTTTCACCGAAACAGAAATGAAACGTTCCTCTTCCCATGGTCACTTTGTTATTACTCTAAATAATGTATCAGGATATTTGATAAATTATAAATAAGGAAGATATCATCTCTAAAAGAGATTCAACATTATTTTGCAACCTTAATTACAATCTTCCAAGTTAATTCCCCTTTACTTTGTGTTATATGCCATCCAGGTTGCCTCCCGAAGTAGTCTATACTCAGAGATTTATTGTTATCCATGAGCTTAGTGTCTAAAGGTCAAGAGTTATATTACAGTGTGTGTGAAAATCTTTAGAACATTGAATTGCTGTGAGTGCTTTTAGTTGCAGACTATGATGTCGGCTCATTCAGGTCTACAACTCAGCACGCGTCCATGCCAGGTGAACGTATGCGAGAGAATTTTCAAGGATGGTTAACCCCACATTGATCAACAATTGGACACAAAAAATGCAGATATTTCTTTAGTTTGATGAATATTGCTGGATTTGAATATTTCAGGAAAGAAACAGAAACAAAAATATCAATAAATTACTTAAAATTAACAAACATTAAAAGGTAATAAATTAATAAATAATACCAGAAATAGGTAAATATTTTCATTTCAACAGCTTGGAGCAGCTGTGTGTCAACTTCACCAATGAAAAACTGCACTGGTTCTTCAACACCACTTTTGTTCCAGAACAAGTGTATGGGAAGAAAATAATTGATAGGGAATTCATTAACTTTGTATGGAATTGGTTGTTTGCAATAAGATCATTGAGAAGGTGGATACTATCATAGAAAAGACCAATAAGAGGTGAATAAGAGTGTGAAGACAAGAGTGTCAAGTTTGTTTAAATATCATATGCACCAGGAATGGAACATTGACATTCTTTCTTGCTGCAGATTTACTGACACAATAACACAATAACACAAATAATGATATAATAATCAAAAACAAAATATATTATCTGTCACACGAAGTAACCAGAAAATAATGGTTCAAACTGAAGTACATCATGCATCCAAAACAAAACCCATAGTAAATTGTGGCTGAGGTAGGGTTGTAGTTAGGGTTGTGTAGTGTGGTTAAAGAAACCTGATGGTTGATGGGATCTGGAGGGTCTCGGTTCTTACACTATTTTCCCAATGGTCATAGTCATAGAGTCATAGAGTAATAGAGTGGGGAAAGAGGCCCTTCGGCCCAACTCGCCCACACCCGCCAACAATGTCCTAGCTACACTAGTCCCACTTGCCTGCGCTTGGTCCATGTCCCTCCAAACCTGTCCTATCCATGTCCCTGTCTAACTGTTTCTTAAACGAAGGGATAGTCCTAGCCTCAACTACCACCTCTGGCAGCTTGTTACAACACTACCCAGAGGTCTACCATTTACTGTGTAAGTCCTTGTTCAACGTCTCAAAATGCAACGCCTCACACTTCTCTGTATTAAATTCCATCAACCATTCCTCCGCCCACCTGGCCAATCGATCCAGACCCTGGTGCAATCTTTCACAACCATCTTCACTATCTGAAAAACCACTAACTTTTGTATCATCAGCAAACTTGCTAATCTTGCCCTGTATGTTCTCATCCAAATCATTGATGTAGATGGCAAACAGTAACGGGCCCAGCACCGATCCCTGGGGAACACTACTAGTCACAGGCATCCAGTCTGAGAAGCAACCTTCCACCATTACCCTCTCCAGTAATTTACCAACGACAGATGTTAAGCTCACCGGCCTATAGTTCCCAGCATTTTCCTTGCAGCCGTTCTTGAAAAGAGGTACAACATTTGCCACCCTCCAGTCTTCCAGCACTTCTCCTGTATTTAAGGACGACTCGTAAATTTGAACCAGGGCTCCCGCAATTTCCTCTCTAGTTTCCCACAATGTTCACGGATATATCAGATCAGGCATGGAGATTTGTCTACCTTCAAACACCACAGTACCTTCAGTACTTCTTCAGCAGTAACACTGACTGCTCTCAAGCCACTTCCAGCGACTGCTCCAATTTCCTCCGTCCAACTGTTTATCTCCTCGGTAAATACAGAGGAGAAAAACTAATTTAGTACCTTGCCCATCTTCTGTGGCTCCACACAGAGGTGACTGCTTTGATTCTTGAGAGGTCCCACTCTCTCTCTAATTACCCTTCTCCCCTTATGTATTTATAAATTATTTTGGGATTGTCCTTAATGCTACTCACCAGAGCAATCTCCTGGCCCCTTTTTGCCCTTCTAATTTCCTTTTTTAGTTTACTCCTTAGCTCCCGAAACTCCTCCAGGGATGCATTTGATCCCAGCTGCCTATACCTGTCCCATGCATCCTTCTTGTTTTTGACTAACGTCTCAATTTCCCTCGTCAGCCAAGCTTCCTTACGTTTGTTTGTTTTGCCTTTCACTCTAACGGGGATGTGCGTATCCTGAGCTTTTGTCAGCACACTTTTAAAAGCATCCCACTTGGCTGATGTTCCTTTCCCATCAAATAACCTGCTCCAATCAACTTGAGCGAGACCTTCTCTCATACCCTCAAAGTTGGCCTTACCCCAGTTGAGCATTTTAACATGTGGACCCTCTCTGTCCCTATCCATACCTATCTTAAACCTAATTGAACTGTGGTCACTGGTCCCAAAAGGCTCCTCCACACACACTTCATTAACTTGCCCTTCCCAATATTCCAATACAGGATCCAGTGTTCCCCTCTCACATGAGAGGGCCTCCACATACTGTTTAAGAAAACTCTCCTGAACACTTTTGAGGAATTGCACCCCATCTAAACCCTTCACGCTATGATTTTCCCAGTCTATATTGGGAAAGTTGAAATCCCCTACTACAACAACCTTATTAGACCTGCAGCTGTCTGCAATTTCTCGGCACATGTGGTATCAGCGTGATGAGAGCATGGGCAGGCTGGTGTGAATCTTTGATGATATTAGCTGCTTCTTTGAGGCCAAGATGCCCAGCTAAGCAACTTCAAATTGCATCCATCCCTCTAGAGATTCCCTGTCAAAGTACCCTGTCCAAACGTCTTTTAAATGCCTTTACTTTACCTGCTTCAACCATTTCCACTGGATGCTCAGTTCACATGCATACCACAAAAAAGTTGCCCCCAGGTTCCCTTTTAAATCTTTCCACTCTCACTTTAAACCTATGTACTCTAGTTCCCCAACACTAGGAAGACTGTGTGCATCCACCTTATCGATGACCTGACCATCCCACCACACATCACCTCATCCTCAGTCCACCCACCTGCCTTCCTCCAGCCCCAACCCCCATCCCTGCCGGGTATTCACCATCGCCCCTGACCTCCCCCTCTCCGACACAGAACGGTCTGTCCTCAGCAGAGGTCTTACCTTTGTCTCCCTTCGTCCCCACCTCAATGAGTTCCGTGCCCACTACGACTTGGAGCTCTTCTACCGTCGCCTCCGCGTCACTGCGTTCTTCTATGGGACCATGGTAACATCCCTTTTCCCGTCTCCAACGCACCCCCTCCTCGTGGACCCCCCCTCGTGGCCCTCCGGCTTTAGAACTTTTTATCCAAAACTGCCTTCACGACATCAACCGCCTCAACTTCTCCACTCCCCTGTCTCACTCCAATCTCTCCCCCCCTGAATGTACTGCCATCGACTCACTCCGCAACAACCCAGACTGGGTTATCAAACCCGCCGTGGTAGTCCGGCGCGTCGATCTCTACAAAGCTGAGGCCACGCGCCAACTCTCGGACACCTCCTCTTACTTACCCCTGGACCATGACCCCACTGACGATCACCAGGCCACTATCTTTAGCACCATCACCGACTTCATCACCTCCCACGCCCTGCCCGACCGAGCCTCCAACCTCATCATTCCCCAGCCCCACACGGCATGATTTTACCTTCTCCCCAAAATCCACAAACCTGACTGTCCCGGTAGACCCATCGTCTCTGCCTGTTCGTGCCCTACCGAACTAATTTCCACATACCTTGACTCCATCCTATCCCCCTTGGTTAAATCCCTCCCTACCTATGTTCAAGACACCTCGGACACTCTCCGTCATCTCCGCGTATTTCATTCTCTAGGCTCTCATCCTCTCATCTTCACCATGGACGTCCAGTCACTCTACACCTCCATCCCCCACCAGGATGGTCTCAAAGCCCTACCGTTCTTCCTTTACCGGAGAAGCAACCTATACCCGGCCACTGATACTCTCCTCCGCCTAGCGGAGTTGGTCCTTAAGGTTCATAAGGTTCATTTATTGTCACATTCACCAATTGGTGTAGTGAAATTCACTGGCCAGGTCAGTCATATAATTTAAAAAGCAACAGACTCAAAAACACATTTTAACATAAACATCCATCACAGTGACTCCTCCACATTCCTCACTGTGATGGAAGGCGAAAATAAAGTTCAAGTCCTTTTGTCAATAACTTCTCGTTTGACTCCTCCCATTTCCTCCAAATACAAGGCGTAGCTATGGGCACACGCATGGGCCCCAGCTACGCCTGCCTCTTTGTCGGGCAAGTCGAACAATCCTTGTTCGAGACGTACCAGGGCCCCATCCTCGTCTTCTACCTCCGCTACATCGATGGCTGCTTTGGTGCCACCTCCTGCACCCAGACATAACTGACTGACTTCATCCGCTTCACCATTAACTTCCATCCGGCACTCAAATACACCTGGACCATTTCCGACACTTCCCTACCATTCCTTGACCTCACTATCTCCATCGCAGGTGATAGACTTCTGACCGACATCCATTATAAACCCACTGACTCCCACGGCTATCTGGACTACACTTCTTCCCACCCTGCTTCCTGTAAGGACTCCCTCCCCTACTCCCAATTTTTCCGTCTACGCCGCATCTGCTCCCAGGATGAGGCGTTCCACACCAGGGCATCTGAAATGCCCTCATTCTTCAGGGAACGGGGGTTCCCCTCTCCCACCATGGATGAGGCTCGCACCAGGGTCTCTTCCATACCACGTAACGCTGCTCTCTCTCCCCATCCCCCCACTCGCAACAAGGGCAGAGTCCCCCTGGTCCTCACCTTTCACCCCACTAGCCGTCACATACAACAAGTAATCCTCCGTCAGTTTCGCCACCTCCAACGTGACCCCACCACTCGCAACATCTTCCCATCTCCCCCCATGTCTGCTTTCCGCAAAGAGCGCTCCCTCCGTAACTCCCTTGTCAATTCTTCCCTACCCTCCCGTACCACTCACTCCCCGGGCACTTTCCCTTGCAACCACAAGACATGCTACACTTGTCGCTTTATCTCCCCCCTCGACTCCATTCAAGGACCCAAGCAGTCGTTCCAGGTGCGACAGAGGTTCACCTGCATCTCTTCCAACATCATCTATTGCATCCGCTGCTCTCGATGTCAGCTGATCTACATCGGTGTACTTCTACATCTGCTTGGTCACACCGATGTAGATCAGCTGGCGATCGTTTCGCCGAACACCTCCGCTCGGTCCGCACTAACCAACCTGACCTCCCGGTGGCTCAGCACTTCAACTCCCCCTCCCATTCCGTATCCGACCTCTCTGTCCTGGATCTCCTCAGAGCGAGCAGCACCGGAAATTGGAGGAACAGCACCTCATATTCCGCTAGGGAAGTCTGCATCCTGGTGGCATGAACATTGAATTCTCCCAATTTTGTTAGCCCTTGCTGTCTCCTCCCCTTCCTATCTCTCCCTCAGCCCTCGGGCTCCTCCACCTCCTCCTCCTCTTTCCTTTCTTCTCCCCCCCCCCAGTTTCTCCAGCATTTTTGTGTACCTTATCTATGACCCTCATGATTTATACACCTCTATAGCATCACCCCTCATATGTTCCAAGTAATAAAATGCTAGCCTGTCCTACCTCTCCCTCTAACTCAGCCCTTGAGTCTGGGTAACATCCTCAAATCTTATCTGCACTCTTTCCAGTTTTAAGTTTTCCATTCAGATTTTTTTCCAACACCCTTTTGAACAAGAAAAAAATAATCTTTCCACCTTTAGGGATAAACCCAGCAATGAAAGTCATTTGAACCTGAGCAGTGGGAAAATATACAAAAACAACAAAATTAGCATGAATTTGTTAAAGACATACATTACCTGACCTAGCGCAGGCTCGGCGATCGTTTCACTGAACACCGCTGCTCAGTCCGTATTAACCTACCTGATCTCCCGATGGCTCAGCATTTCAACTCCCTCTATTATTCCCAATCTGACCTTTCTGTCTTGGACGACCTCCATTGTCAGAGTGATGCCCAGCACAACTAGAAGGAACAGCACCTCATATTTTGGTTGGGTAGTTTACACCCCAGCGGTATGAACATTGACTTCTCTAACTCCAGATAGCCCTTGCTTTCTCTCTCCATCCCCTTCCCAGTTCTCCCACTAGTCTTAGTCTCCGTCTACATTCTATCTTTATCCCGCCCCCTCCCCTGACACCAGTCTGAAGAAGGGTCTCGACCCTTCTCTCCAGAGATGCTGTCTCCCCCGCTGAGTTACTCCAGCATTTTGTGCCTACCATTACCTACCTAAGTTGATAAAATTTTAATAAGTGGCCAATAAAATTCATTGCTGGGAAGATTGACGTTGTTTTGGCAGGATGTAGGGCAGAATACCAGTGGGCAGAATACTTTCCCTCAGTTAAGGCTGTGTCACACCGGGATGATGTTTACTGTATAAACTTTATATTCAGTGGAAATCACATTACTGCCATTTCATCAACTTTTAGTTCATCCAGAGATACCTCAGTTTATCACCAACCAATGCTTCTTTGATCGTCATCCGTCCCATCTCATGACATTAACAATGATCTGGTACCATTGATAACGGAGACTCTCGATCGCGCAGGCATCTTATTTAAACACGGCCCGAACTTGCACAGTTGTCAGCACGTAATGTTCTTTAAGGTATATCAAATTTGTTCAAATGTACCTGTCTATATTTTATTAAGATGTGGAACACAATGCAACATTTGGAAAGTTTCCACAATTATCTGAGCACGTTAACAGAAGTTACTTCAATCTAACGATTCCCGCTTTGAGATTTTTTTAAATATTGACTAATTTCTGCGCTGATGTAAATTCAGGAAAACGCTCGCGTTCTGCGCAGTAGGATATATAAGATGATACAGTTGATTATACTAATAGTGATACAGGACCCTGTGAAGGTCATTTCTTAACCAGCTGTTTGAAGGACAATCAGTGTGTCAGTCACAACGTGTAACATTGCAATTGATCTTCATGGCTTATATTTGAAAAATGAATAATCAAATTTCCTATTTAATTCTATACTAACGGTTATTTTACCTTTCACGCAATGCAACTTGTCTGATTCCGCCGATTCTTCTTCATCCAAAGATGCGGTAACAATCTGCAATCAGATAACAGAAATAAAGAGGAACCGCCGTGATTATTAAAACCGAGAGGCACATTTTGGAAATGATAACCACAGGGTTTGTAAATTAATTTCATTTCATCGGAGACATTATACAAATACCGTCTCAGAATATAATCGCAAACGAAAACCAATACAGATCCATCATGTTATGCATAACGGAATATGTGAACAACTAATTTACAACACGGCAAATTTTATCGTGTATAATTATACCATAAACTCCCGATTAGCGTGAAGAAAGTCAGGGAGGAAGAGACCCGTTGGTTGCACCCCAGAAGCCGCCAATGTACTGTCAGGCAATTTATATACCCCTTTTATTGCCTGTGCAGCAAGCCTGGTCCCTATTTGGACTTTGGGAAGCACGACGGGTGGATTTGGTTGTGGGATTAACTATCGTTTTCTCGTATCAGGATAAATTTAGAGAAGCTATGTCAGTAGTTTTGGAGGAATTCTTCAGCGATTAATCCAATCATCATCATGTGTCCAGAGACTTTGCACGGAAAACATGTGACATGTTTCTGTGGTCATCAGAAACTTCCACCAGATGGAACATTTGGGCGAGGAACTCAGCATCAGCAGAAAGTACAAACACGTGTAAAATGCGTTACCGTTTCCTAATCGTCGCTGGTTTTAAAGACAAAACCAGAAACTTAATTTGGACGTTGTGCTAATATATGGCGTTTTCCTGAATTGTATCCAATAAATGAAAATACAGAGCGTGTTTGCCCCAAACTTTGCACAAACCGCTTACGGAAATTAACAATTATGAAAGGATCCAGCGTTTTTGGAACAGCGTTTCTTCTACCGGTTGAAGAACTTTAGGAAATCACAGGCAGTGGCACAGGGGCGCAGCTGGAAGACCTGCTGCTTCACTGCGCCAGAGACATGGGTTCGATACTGATTTCGGGTGCTGTCTGTGTGGAGTTTGCACGTTCTCCGTGTCCGCCGGGTTCCTCCCAAATCTCAAAGACGTGTGTGTTTGTAAAATTGCTCCTAGTGTGTAGGGAGTCGATGAGAAAATGGAATAGCATGGAACTAGATTGTACGGGTGATCGGTGGTCGGTGTGGACTCGGTGGGCCGAAAACGGTGCAGAAGAAGGGTCTTCAGTCTGCCCCCTTGGTAATCAGGCATCCCTGTAGAACGAGTCAACAACACTTCGGAGTTCAGCGTGGACGGAGGAAGCGCGGTCTGATCAAGCCAATCATAGAATTTGTAAAATCATTTAACCAGCAACCACTTTTTCAAACCAGCATGTTATTGATATAAGCAGTGGAGAAATACATTGATTCCCCATGACAAAGATGGACCCAACCTCCTGTCTACATCTTTAGTTATTAGCAGTTATGGACAATGCAGAACTTGCATGATGCAGGGACCAGATATTGGGGGTGTAATAGCTGTGTCAGTAACTTTCTTGTAATCAGTTTCCTATCTATTCCTACAATTATTATATCCTTACAGGATGGATATTCCAATGTGGTAGTTATAGGGATTTTGCCAAGTAAACTGCATTCCTGTTAGACCAATGGAAAGTTGTGCATTTCATTTCTACCATTTACATGTTAATTCTCAGAGAGAACAAATTAAAGCCAGATATCCAAGTTGCCTGCTGACAACCTTGCACTAATTGGACTAAGTTTTCTTAAGATTCTCCTAAGTTTTCCTAAAACCAATTTAGAAACAATACAGTGGCAGTGATTATTTATGATCACAAGAACGACTAGTGTAAGATGCAGTTATTTGTGTCAATAGAACTTCCTAGATGGATCTTTATGAGAGGGCAGGATACAAGAGCAAGATCTGAAAGTCTGGAAGAGATAGTTCATGTTCATAAGTTATAGGATCAGAATTAGACCATTCGGCCCATCAAGTCTACTCCACCATTCAATTATGGCTGTTCTATACTTCCTCATTCTCCCACCTTCGCCCCATAACCCCATAAGAATTTATCAATCTCTGCCTTAAAAAATATCCATTGACTTGGCCTCCACAGCTTTCTGTGGCAATGAATTCCACAGATTCACCACCCTCAGACTAGACTCATAATCTCCTTTCTAAAGATACATCCTTTTATTCTGAGGCATTGCCTCTGGTCCTGGGCTCCCCCCCCCCTACTGGAAACACCCTTTTTACATCCACTAACTAAGGAAGACACAAACAATCTCCCAGAAGTACTGGAGGACAGAGGATCTAAGGGGGTAGAGGAACTGAAATAAATTTTCATTAGGTGAGAAATTGTATTGGGTAGGCTAATGGGACTGAAGGATGATACATCCCCTGGGCCTGATGGACTGCATCCCTCAGGGAGGTGGCTCCAGAAATAGTGGATGCATTGGTGATCATTTTCCAATGTTCAATAGATTCAGGATCAGTTCCTGTGGATTGGAGGATAGCTAATGTTATCCTACTTTTCAAGAAAGGAGCGACAGAGAAAACGGGGAATTGCAGACCAGTTAGCCTGACTTCTGTGGTGGGAAAGATGCTGGAATCAATTATTAAAGAGGTAATAATGGGGCATTTGGATAGCTGTAAAAGGATTAGTCCAAGTCAGCATGGATTTATGAAAGGAAAATCATGCTTGACTAATCTTCTGTAATTTTTTGAGGTGTGGTAAGTAAAATGGATGAAGGGGAGCCAGTGGATGTAGTGTATCTAGACTTTCAGAAAGACTTTGATAAGGTCCCGCACGGGAGACTGGTGACTAAAATTAGAGCACATGGTATTGGGGGTAGGGTGTGGACATGGATAGAAAATTGGTTGGCAGACGGGAAGCAAAAAGTAGGAGTGAACGGGTCCTTTTCAGAATGGCAGGCAGTGGTGAGTGGAGTGCCGCAAGGCTCGTTGTTGCGGCCGCAACTGTTTACCATATATATTAATGATTTGGAAGAGGGTATTAGGAGCAACACAAGCAAGTTTGCGGATGACACAAAGCTGGGTGGCAGTGTGAACTGTGAATAGGATGTTGCAGGGTGACCTGGACAGGTTGAGTGAGTGGGCAGATGCGTGGCAGATGCAGTATAATATAGATAAATGCAAGGTTATCCACTTTGGTGGCAAAATCAAGCTTCTCCACGTTTTCACCCAGAGAGTTGTGAATTTGTGGAATTCCCTGCCACAGAGGGCAGTGGAGGCCAAATCACTGGATGGATTTAAGAGAGAGTGAGATAGAGCTCTAGGGGCTAGTGGAATCAAGGGATATGGGGAGTAGGCAGGCACGGGTTATTGATTGGGGACGATCAGCCATGATCACAATGAATGGCGGTGCTGGCTCGAAGGGCCGAATGGCCTCCTCCTGCACCTATTTTCCATGTTTCTATGTTTCAATGGTAATCCTACACCAGCACACCCAAGTTCCTTTATACCTCTGATTTGTGAATTCTCTCCCCATTTAGAAAATAGGCTACATCTTCATTCCTACTACAAAAATGCATGACTCCACACTTTGCTGCACTGTAATCCATCTTCCACTTCTAGGCTCACTCTCCCAATCTATCCAAGTCCTCCTGCAGAGTCCCTACTTTCTCTACACTTCCTGCCCCTCCACCTATTTTTGTACCATCTGCAAACTAGGCCACAAAGTTTGCAGATATCATCCAAATCATTGCAATACAATGTGAATAATAGCAGCCCCGCACTAACCCCTGCGGAACACCTCCAGTCACTGGTAGCCAACCAGAACAAGCCCCTTTATTCCTACTTTTGCCTTCTGCCATCCAGCCAACCTGCTATCCATGCCAGCATCTCCCCCCCGTATCATGTGCTCTCATCTTCTTTAGCAGCCTCACGTGTAGCACTTTATAAAAGCCCTTCTGAAATTCCAGATAAACAACAGTCAGCAACTCTCCTTTGTCTGTCCTGCTATTTACTTCCTCATAGAATTCCAATAGGTTCATCATGTAAGATTTCCATTTCACAAAACCATGCTGACTTCAGCCTACTTGATCATGACCATCTTAGTACTCAGAAACCTCATCCTTTATATGGATTCTAAAATCTGACCAATCACTGAAGTCAGGCTAGCCAGCTTATAATTTCCACTCTTCTGCATTGCTCCCTCCTTGAATAATGGAGTGATATTTACAATTTTCCAATCCTCTGGAACCTCTCCTGACTCTAGTGATTCTTGAAAGATCACTACTAATGCCTCCACAATCTCTAAAACCACCTCTTTCAGAACCCTGGGATGGCTTATCCACCTTCAGACCTTTTAGCTTCTAAAGTACTCCTTGTGGCCCTGTCTCACGGTGCGAGTCCACCCACGAGTGATCCCGAGTGAAAGAAAAAATCAAACTCGTGGTTGTCTACGAGATTCCAAGTTTATGTTCACGAGTATAAATGAGTTCCCACGTGTATGTCTAAGTTTGCCGTTTACTTCTCATTTCTGCGATGTACCAAGTTCCTCTCCCGAGTTACCAAGTTCCACTCCCGAGTTACTCTTGAGCCAACAACAACTACCGATGTGTGGACATGCTCTAGATGTCAGCTGATCTACATAGGCGAGACTAAGCGGAGGCTGGGCGATCGTTTCGCCGAACACCTCCGCTCGGTCCGCAAGAACCTACCTGACCTCCCGGTGGCTCAGCACTTCAACTCCCCCTCCCATTCCCCGTCTGACCTCTCTGTCCTGGGTCTCCTCCATGGCCAGAGTGAGCAACACCAGAAATTGGAGGAACAGCACCTCATATTCCGCTTGGGTAATCTGCATCCTGCGGGCATGAATATTGAATTCTCCCAATTTTGTTAGGGTCTTAATGGAAAATTTCCTCCTCCCATCCCTCAGCCCTCGGACTCCTCCTCCTCCTTTTTCCTTTCTTCTCCCCGCCAACCGCCATTAGTCTGAAGAAGGGTTTTGGCCCGAAAACGTTGCCTATTTCCTTTGCTCCATAGATGCTGCTGCACCCGCTGAGTTTCTCCAGCATTTTTGTGTAACCTACAAACCTGTATGTCTTTGGAATGTGGGAGGAAACTGGAGCTCCCGGGGAAAATGTACAAACCACAGTTACGGGGAGAACGTACAAACCCCGTACAGACAGCACCGGTAGTCAAGATTGAACCCGGGTCTCTGGCGCTGTAAGGCAGCAACTCCACCGCTGGCCACAGTGCCAGTATTTTGGATTTCACACCATCAGCTGCCTGAGATCAGCACTGTGATGAATACTTTGTTTATTTTATTATCACGTAAACCGAGGTACAGTGAGAAGTTTTTGTTTGTTCTGTGCTTTACCAGTCAGCAGAAAGACTATACATGACTAGAATCAGGCCATCCACAGTGCACAGATACAAGATGTAAAGTTTAGTTTAGTTTATTGTCACGGAATCAAGGGATATGTGGAGAAGGCAGGCACAGGTTACTGATTGTGGATGATCAGCCATGATCACAATGAATGGTGGTGCTGGCTCGAAGGGCAAAATGGCCTCCTCCTGCACCTATTTTCTATGTTTCTATGTTTCTATGTAAATTAACTCTCACAATGCGGCTTTCCCCACACTGCATGGTTCATTCTTTTTGCCACTGTTTCTCAGATCCCAGGTGAGTGCTTTTTGCTCCTTCACTGAAAATTTTCAATTAAGATCTGACTAATCTTCAACATTTCACTTCTGGCACTCAGGCCAAACCCACGAGATACTCACGAGTCTCTACAGTAAACTCATGGGCTACTACGGTATTAAAACGAGTTTAAAAGTGTCATATTTTTCCTTCAAGAGTAAATTTGACTCGTGGAAATCTTTCAACATGATGAAAAATTTTCATGAGTTAACATGTTTCCCGAGTACCTGCCGTTAGCGTTACGAGTCGCTAAGGTACGTCCACGAGTTCCGACGTTCCCGCACTGCAAATGGCTGTTGGCGGTGGTAATTTGCAAACAACACCCACACCAGCGCTCCAGAAAGCCCCCCCCCCCCCCCCCCCCCCCACTGGCCACCAATATTGGAATTGGTGGAGAGTGGAATATTCGTATAGACAGCACCCGTAGTCAGTATCGAACCTTGGTTTCTGGCACTGTAAGGCAGCAGCTACTGTCATGCTACCGTGCTGCCTGTCCTTCCATGTCCTATCTGGCTACAGCAGATTGCCTGTAGTTTGTAGACAAATAATCTGCCATAATATGCTTTACTGTGGCAGGATGAAATAGTTTGAATCATAAGTGATGAATAATGACATGATTGCTGTGTCTGTGGAGCTTGCGGAATCTCCCTGTGGGTTTCCACAAGGGTGTTGCAGTCTCCTCCCCTATCCCAAAAACTCGTGGTTTGGCAGGTCACTGTAAATTGCTCCCAGTGTGTAGGTGAGTTGTAGAATATGGTGGGGGCGGGGGTGGAACTGAATATGAAAGAATAAAATATGGGATTAATTTTTTAATCAGTGGAACGTGGTGGTTGATGGACGCTGTGGACAAATACATTGATCGGACAGTTTCTGTTCTGTGTAGCTATGAATCTTTGACATGGTCAAATTGTGCAATGTCCTTTGAAAGAGGTATAAATACTTTTGTACATGGTATTCACATTTAGGTATTATGTTACTGGAAACTTAGCTCAAAGGAGTGTTATATTTCAGTCTGAAATGTAAACATGACCTGCTAATGCTATCAACAGCCCTAACATTTGCACCATCCACATTTTGGAAGCCAACGTAACCTAATCTTCAAGAAATATTTATAGGTTTTGTGGAGTCAGATATTTACAAAGAAATAATATGTTACTCCTTTCAAAAATATATAATTAACTTATTTTTTAATTTAAATCACTGGTCAATGTTTAATTTTAATTGGAATCTTTTCACCTTCATAAGATCTCCCCTCAGCCTTCTCTGCTCCAGGGAATAAAGTCCAAGCCTGCCCAAGCTTTCCCTATAGCTCAGGCTCGAATCCATCAACAACCTTCTCCGGACTCTTTTTAGCTTATTGGCATCCTTCTTTACAACAGGGTGACCAAAACTGAGGAACATAATACTCCAAATGCGGTCTCACAAGTGACTCGCACAACTGTAACATAACACTCCAATGTCTATACTCAATACCATAACCGATGAAAGCAAATGTACCAAAAGCCTTCTTTACCCTCCTAGCTACAAGTGATGCCACTTTCAGGGAACAATGTACCTGTACTCCTGCTCCACACACCTCTCAGGGTTCTACCATTCATTGTGAAGGTCCAGTCCTGGTTTGAAATCCAAAAATGAAACACCTCCCACTTATCTGCATTAAACTCTACTAGCCATTCCTCAGCCCATTTGCCCAGATAGGCAAGATCCTGCTGTAATTTTTGATAACTATATTCACTCCCGACAATACTACCTACTTTAGTGTCAACTAAAGAAGGTAATGTCATTAAGAATGTCATCTACAAACATACTAATCATGCCTTGTACATTATCATCCAAATTGTTGATATGAACAACTAACGACAATGGGCTTCACACCGATCCCTGAGGAAGACCGTCATCGGCCTACAGTCTGAAAAACAACCTTCCACCACCACCCTTCGCTTCCTCCCGAGAAGCTGTTTCTGCAAGCTGTGCCTGGATCCCGTACGATCTAATCTTCCAGTGCAGCATACAATGCAGAACTTTATCAAAGGCCTTGCTGAAGCCCATTTCAACAATATTTATGGCCTTGCCCTCTCAACTTTCTTGGTTATTTCTTTTAAAAATTCATTCAAGTTTGTAAGTACAAAACCATGCTAACTATCCCAAATCTGCCAGTCTATCTAAATGCATATATATCACCCTTCAGAATCCTCACCGGTAACTGTTAGGCTCACAGGTCTATAGTTCCCAAGTTTTTTCTTGCAGCCCTTCTTAAATAGAGGCAAAAACATTAGCCACCCTCCAGTCATCTAACGATGATTCATATATTTCAGCTACGACTCCTACAATTTTTTCTCAAGCTTCTCACGTTGTCCTCGGATATATCTGATCAGGCATGGGAGATGTATCTACCTTCAAATGCTTTAGGACATCCAGAACACCTCAACCATAATACTGACTGACCTTATCTATCTATCTATCTATCTATCTATCTATCTATCTATCTATCTATCTATCTATCTATCTATCTATCTATCTATCTATCTATCTATCTATCTATCTATCTATCTATCTATCTATCTATCTATCTATCTATCTATCTATCTATCTATCTATCTATCTATCTATCTATCTATCTATCTATCTATCTATCTATCTATCTATCTATCTACCCATCCATATGTTCTTGGGATTTGGGAGGAAATCAGAGGCATCCTCAGGGTTTACAAAAGTGCTATATTTGTGATGGAGGAAGCTCACTTCAATAACCAGAGTACAAGAGTCAAGATGAGCACTGTTGATTATAGTCTATGTAATGACAAGAACAGTAATTGTGGATGTAATTAGCTGCATTTGTCCTTGTTTGCCACTTTTCTGGTGGGAAGGGCTGCAGAAGAAGATTAGAATTTTCAGACACGTTTAGCTGATTAGTTGCAGTGAAAAGAGTCAAATTATAAATTTAGTTTATTTGGAAATGCAACATAAACATAGTAGGAGAATTTTGGAAGCATCAAAAATGCTAAAAATGTGTTGTAGTTATGTGAGCAAAGATTTATCACTAGTTATCTAGTGCGCAATCTAATTGAAGTGACTAAACGCACTTTGTTACTCAAACCTCATTTCAGACACTATTTTCCATTTTATTCTGCTTTATCTAACAAAATACATACTGTTGTAGTGAATTTCAAGTGATACATCTTAGTATTTTAATTAATGAAAGAGCATTATCGTTAAATTGGTGATACCAGACAAGCGGGTGTACTATTTGCTGCATTATGCACAGTCTCAACTAAAACAAATTATTCCAATACTGTACATCTGATGCATAAGCGTATATGGTGCAAACATAATCAGTAGAATTAAGAGTTTCTGGATAAATATTACTAACTTTCTTGTCAATGACTTTCCATCAGTGAACGTTTCAGATCAAAGACCCTTTGCCAACGTTTAGATGAAGGGTCTTTAACCTGAACTGTTAACTCTGTTTTTCTTTCCACAAATGTTACACTGTGGATAGTTTGCCAACAGCATACTGTATATTTTACACCTCGTCAGATTATGACATTACCAACAAAGAGACTATTACCAACAATTTTGTTTCAAAATTCCAGCATCTGCAAGTGTTCAAATTTTCCAATGTTTAATCAAAACGGAGAAAGCTTAGAATAGGCTCCAGAATGTAAAGAAAGGAAAGATTCAATAAAAGGTGGAGGCAGACTGCAGACTGCAGACATTGTTCCTCAGAGTAAGAATGCTCTCAAACATTTGACCTAAGCTGTGCTCAGGTAGAAAGAACATACCACTTCAGACCGATCATAAAATTCATTCCCATATCCTACCAATCATTAAGACCACTTGTCTCCACTCAGAACCTCATCCTCACAGATTAGTTTAGTTTAGAGATACAGTACAGTAACAGGCCCTTCAGCCCACTGAGTCAGCACCAACGAGCGATTCCCACCCACTAACACTATCCAATTACAATTTTACCAAGCCTACAAACCTCCAGTGTAGGTGGAAACCAGAGCACCTGGAGAAAACCCACACAGTTCACGGGGAGAACATACAATCTCCATATAAGCCCTTCTCGTCAGCATCGAACCCGGGTCTCTGGAGTTGTAAGGCAGCAATACTACTACTGCGCCACTGTGCTGCTCTTACACACTGTGCCACCCCGGGATACATACACTAAATAGCTAACTTTGTGGAAGAAGCAGCAGAGGTGTCAAATGTCAGAGTCAGAAATCAGCCTGCAATGAAGCAGGTAGAACAGAACAGAAAAAATGAATATGGAAAGATTGCAGAGCAAGTTTATCCAACCAATCTTGTTGTATGAAGGCAGTTGTCAATATAACAAAGTCTTTCTGAATATGAACATCTGTCTAGAGATATACAGACACGGCTTACGAACATTATGTAAAGCAGCTGCTATGAATACCTACATGGTTTACGGAGCCAACTTTCTATTCTTTCTTCGGTCCCAAAGTGGCAATCCAGCCTGAATGCAGTGCAGAGTCATCACAAGCATCTTCCTGGACAGTGTAAATCAATACATTGGATTAATATGGAGTGGTTACTGACAATTTATACATTTAGCAAGTTATTCATGCAGAGTGCAACAGTATCTCACTGTTACATCTCTTCAGTCTATCATGTACACCAGAGCAAAACAATTCCCAGTGGAAATGTTGATTGGTCGCCAACTCGAACGACTTATAAAGAAATCATCTCTCACAGTCCACCTTGAAGCTTACAAACTCCACCTCACTGACTACAAAGATGCCCTCATTCACCGATCCCTGCCTAAACCACAGAACCCTCTTCTCCACAGTGGACAACCTCCTCAAGCCTCGAGCCAAAACTCTCCCTACCTTTACTCCGGTTCTCTGCAACTCATTCCTCCACTTTTTCGCTGATAAAATCAGCACCATCTATCAATCTTTATCCCCTGTACCCGACTCCCCAGCATCTACTCCACCACCTACCAAGGCCCCTCCTTTCAACAACTTCACTGACCTCCTTACCCCTCCTCCACACTGCTTCCTCTCCCAGTTTGACCTGGTCACCCCTATTGAAATCTCCAAACTCATCAGCTCTTCCAAACCCACTACCTGCTCCCTCGACCCTCTCCCCACTCCCCTGTTGAAGTCCTGCCTCCCCGTTCTCTGCCCCTACCTCACTAATCTCTTCAACTCCTCATTGTCCCAAGGAATTGTCCCCTCTGCTTTCAAAACTGCTGCCGTTACACCAATCTTAAAGAAACCTGGTCTTGATCCCTCCTCTCTCATTAACTACCGCCCAATCTCAAACCTCCCCTTTCTTTCAAAAACCCTGGAGCGTATCGTTGCGTCGCAACTTCATTCCCACCTCCTTGCGTATAACCTACTTGAACCCCTCCAATCTGGCTTTCGCCCCCTCCATAGCACAGAAACTGCTCTCCTCAAAGTCCTCAACGACCTCCTCACCTCTGCTGACACTGGTTCCCTCAACATCCTCATCCTCCTCGACCTGAGCGCAGCCTTCGTTACAGTGAACCATAACATCCTGCTCACCAGACTCAAAGACCTCGGCATTGAAGGCTCTGCACTCAGCTGGCTCTGTTCCTACCTTTCCAACAGATCCCACTTCATCTCTCTCCACAACCACACCTCTGCTACAGCCGCAGTCACTCAAGGCGTTCCCCAAGGCTCCGTACTCGGCCCACTCCTCTTCATCATCTACATCCTCCTCCTTGGTCAGATACTCCGCCACTTCAATGTGGACTTCCACTGTTACGCTGATGACACCCAAATTTACCTTGGCACCAAATCCCCCCACAACCCCCCCCCCCCCCCCTCTCCCATATCAACTCCTGTTTGTCAGCTATAAAAACCTGGATGCAACATAATTTCCTCAAACGCAACAGCGATAAGACAGAATTCCTCCTCATAGGCTCCAAAGCCACACTCAGCAAAATCAATAACCCCACTCTCACCATCGACGGCACCACTGTCTCCCCATCTCCCCAGGCCCGCAACCTTGGCGTGATCTTTGATTCCACCCTCTCCCTTGAGCCTCACATCCGCCATGTCATTAAAACCTCCTTCTTTCATCTCCGCAACATCGCCAAACTCAGACCCTCTCTCACACCGCCTGCTGCTGAAAGACTCATCCATGCCTTCATCTCCTCCCGACTGGACTATTGCAACTCACTTCTCCTTGGCATCAGCTCCACCTACATCAACCGACTCCAACTGGTCCAGAACGCAGCCGCCCGACTCATCACCCACACCAAATCCTGGCATCACATCACTCCAGTCCTCAAAAAACTTCACTGGCTTCCCATCTCCCACCAGATCACCTACAAAATCCTGGTCCTCACCTACAAAGCCCTCCACCATCTGGCCCCCCCATATCTCACTGACCTCCTCTCCCCCTACCAACCCTCACGGTCCCTCAGATCCACATCAGCCGGTCTCCTCTCCATCCACAAGTCCAACCTCCGCAGTTTTGGGGACAGAGCCTTCTCCAGGGCAGCTCCCAGGCTCTGGAACTCCCTCCCCCAACTGATCCGCAATTCCGTGTCCCTCACCATCTTCCAGTCCCGCCTCAAGACCCATCTCTTCACCTCTGCCTATCCTTAGCCCCACGTCCCCGTCCCTTTTCATCTGTGCATTAATTGCCTCATACTGTGTTTTGTATTGAATTCTGTCTTTACTTTGTGTACTAGTCATGTCTCTACTATTTATTTCATTCCCCTTACATGTTTTTCCTCTACATGCTCAATTTTTGTAAGGTGTCCTTGTGACTCTTGAAAGGCGCCCATAAATAAAATTTATTGTTATTATTATTATAAATGTAGAAACAAGGAACTGATTTCCTAAAAAGACACAAAATGCCAGAGTAACTCAGCGGTATAGGTAGCATCTCTGGAGTCATGGACAGGTGATGTTTCGGGTCAGGTCCCTTCTTCAGACAGTCTGAAGAAGAATAAGTCTGAAGTAGGGTCCTGACCCCGAAATATCACCTATCCATGTCCTTCAGAGATGCTGCCTGTTACCCACTGAGTGATTCCAGCACTTTGTGTTCTGCAAAAAATTCCAGCATCTGCAGTTCCTTGTGTCCACTGGTATTTCTGTGTTCCTTATTTTTACTGCGGGACAGATCAGAGAACTTGCAACATCACAATTACAACAATGCAGCTGCAAAGATTCATACGCATAGAATGGCAAGGATGTTGGATTGGTAGCAATACCCAAGTTACAGTAATTAATATGCGCAAACCAACTGAATCTTTGATCTAGTAGAAAACAAAATACAAAGTCTTGCAGTAACTGAGCAATTCAGGCAACATCTCTGGAGAACATGGATAGTTGATGATTTGGGTCAGAACCCTTCTTCAGACTGATTGATGGGAGAGGGGAGGGGAGATACCTGGAAGAGAGGAGGGACAGGACAAAGCCTGGCAGGTAATTGGTGTAGACAGGTGAAGTTGTTTTTTTGATAGTCACATGATGGACAAAGACCAGAGACGAAAAGACAGAAGGTGTGTGTCAAAAGGATTGAAGAGTCATAGAGTCATGGAGCACTGAAACAGACCCTTCAGTCTAACTTGCATGTGCTGACCAAGATGCCCCATCGACCCATGTCCAACCTGCCTGTATTTGGCCCATATTCCTCTAAACCTTTCCTATCCATGTATCCTGTCCAAATTTTTAAAAATGTTGTTATTGTACTTGCCCCTGGCAGCTACATCCATTTGCCCACCAAGCTTAGTGTGAAAAATTCCCCCTCAGGTTTCTATAAAATCTTTACCCTCTCAAGTTAAAGCTCGACACTCTGCATCTTGATTCCCCTACTGTGGGTAAAAATAAAAAAGTAAAAATTAAAAAGTATTACCTCTAAGTATTACTCTAATTATACACCTCTGTAACATAGAAACATAGAGAGCCTGCACCGCCATTCAATATGATCATGGCTGATCATCCAACTCAGTATCCCGTACCTGCCTTCTCTCCATACCCTCTGATCCCCTTAGCCACAAGGGCCACATCTAACTCCCTCTTAAATATAGCCAATGAACTGGCCTCGACTACCCTCTGTGGCAGAGAGTTCCAGAGATTCACCACTCTCTGTGTGAAAAAAGTTCTTCTCATCTCGGTTTTAAAGGATTTCCCCCTTATCCTTAAGCTGTGACCCCTTGTCCTGGACTTCCCCAACATCGGGAGCAATCTTCCTGCATCTAGCCTGTCCAACCCCTTAAGAATTTTGTAAGTCTCTATAAGATCCCCTCTCAATCTCCTAAATTCTAGAGAGTATAAACCAAGTCTATCCAGTCTTTCTTCATAAGACAGTCCTGACATCCCAGGAATCAGTCTGGTGAACCTTCTCTGCACTCCCTCTATGGCAATAATGTCCTTCCTCAGATTTGGAGACCAAAACTGTACGCAATACTCCAGGTGTGGTCTCACCAAGACCCTGTACAACTGCAGTAGAACCTCCCTGCTCCTATACTCAAATCCTTTTGCTATGAAAGCTAACATGCCATTCGCTTTCTTCACTGCCTGCTGCACCTGCATGCCTACTTTCAATGACTGATGTACCATGACACCCAGGTCTCGCTGCATCTCCCCTTTTCCTAATCGGCCACCATTTAGATAATAGTCTGCTTTCCTGCTTTTGCCACCAAAATGGATAACCTCACATTTATCCACATTATACTGCATCAGCAGTAACATCACCCCTCAGCCTCCTGCATTCCAAGGAATAAAGTGCTAGCCGACCAAACCTCTACATATAGCCCAGGCCATCAAGTCCTGCCAACATCCTCATTAATATTCACATACAAACATAGAAACATAGAAATTAGGTGCAGATGTAGGCCATTCGGCCCTTCGAGGCTGATCATCCAACTCAGTATCCTATCCCTGCCTTCTCTCCATACCCCCTGATCCCTTCAGCCACAAGGGCCACATCTAACTCCCTCTTAAATATAGCCAATGAACTGGCCTCAACTACCTTCTGTGGCAGAGAATTCCAGAGATTCACCACTCTCTGTGTGAACATTTTTTCACACCACTTGTTCCAGCTTCACAACATCCTTCCAATAGCAGAGTAACAAAACTGAACACAATACTAAGTGGGGCCTCACCAATATCTGGTACAACTGTATTATAACATCCCATCTTCATACTCAATACCTTGACTGATGAAGCCCAATGTACCAAAAGCCGTCTTGGCCACCTTATCAACCCATGATACCATTTTCAGGGAACTATGTACCAACACTCCCCAATCGCTCTGTTCTACAACACTCTACATTTACTGTGAATGTCCTGCCCTGGTTTGACTTCCCAAAATGTAATACCTCGGACTTATCTGTATTAATCTCCATCAAACATTCCTTCTCCAACTTGCCCAGCTGATCAAGATCCTGATCCTGTTTTACTTTTACAACAGCACCCACTTAAATCCCATCTGCAAATCTACCATACCTTCTCATCCAAATCCATAATAAAAAACACAAATAGCAATGGGCCCAGTACTGATCCCTGATGCACACTACTGCTCACAGGCCAACAGTCCAAACAACAACCTTCCACCATCATTATATTGCTTCCTTCCATGAATCCAATTCCCTATCTAGTCAGGTAGCTCTCCCTGTACTCTAACCGATCGAAGCAGCATACCATACGGAACATTATCAAATGCCTTGTTGAAGTCCATATAGACGACGTCTCCAGCTTTGCCTTCTTCAACCTTTTTGGTTACTTCTTCAAAAAACTCAATCAGATCAGGGATCCCTATCCTTGTTCCTTCTGGGGAACCAATGATGTTCCCTGCGTATCTCATATGCTGGTAAAAGGACTAAAATAACAACATTCTTTTGGCTTATGCTCAGCAATCTGGTAATACTTCCACCAATATGTCAAGCCAGGAGCCACACAATTTATCATCACCATAATAGAAGCCAAAGAAATAACAGAAATGTTTCCATGTTATACCCACAGATCAAAGAATAATTTTATACATGCTACACAAAGTCTTATATCTTATGGTAGCACTAAATGACACTGAGTCTGAAGAAGGGTTTCGACCCGAAACGTTGCCTATTTCCTTCACTCCATAGATGCTGCCTCACCGGCTGGGTTTCTCCAGCATTTTTGTCTACCTTCGATTTTCCAGCATCTGCAGTTCCCTCTTAAACACTGAGTACATTAATTCCTGGAATCATATTACCTTCACAATCAAAAGCTTCTACCAACACATTTTGATTTCAACCAGCCTCTGCAGCTCCTTCCTACACTATTTTCATTCATATTTGAGGACCACCATTCCAACAAAACTGAAAAGGTTTGATTTAGTTTAGTTTAGAGATCCAGCATGGAAACAGCCCATGTGGCCCACAAAGTCAATGCCCACAATCAATCACCTATTCACATTTTC
Organism: Amblyraja radiata; assembly: GCF_010909765.2. Lineage (NCBI taxonomy): Eukaryota > Metazoa > Chordata > Chondrichthyes > Rajiformes > Rajidae > Amblyraja > Amblyraja radiata. The sequence goes on along the minus strand of NC_045981.1, from coordinate 6,359,641 downwards.
TCCCACTTTCTCATCACTTCCTACACATTAGGGGATATTTACAGAGGCCAATTATCCTACAAACCAGCCTTTGGGATGTGGAAGGAAACTAGAAACCAGAGGAAACCCATGAGTTCACAGGGAGAACGTGCAAATAGGCAGCACTCGATGTAAGGATGGAGTCCGGGTCTCGAGCATTGTGAGGCAGCAGCTTTATTAGCTCAGTAACTGTGCTGGCCATTTTTGTTTTCAGATGCAGTATGGAAACAGACCCTTCGGCCCACCAAATCCACACCGACCATTGATCACCCATTCACACTGGTTTTATGTCCCCTCACTTTTCCATCCATTCCCTACACGCTCTGAGCAATTCACAGAGGTCAATTAATCTACAAACCCACACTTCTTTGGGATATAGCAGGAAATTTGAGCATCTGGAGGAAACCCATGCAGTCACAGGGAGAAGGTGGAACCAACACACTGACATCACTCGAGGTCAGGATTGAAACCGGGTCTCTGTCGCTGTGAGGTAGCAGCTCTACTAACTGCACCATTGTGCCACTGTGTTTAAGCAGCAGAATCTGTTTTTTTCTGAATTGATAACATTGTCAGAGAAACTAAAGAAAACCTGGTAACCACCTGATTGAGATCCTTGAAACAATGAAGACCTGGAGGAACACAACTTTACTACTCAGACCATTCCCCAGTTCACCATGGTTACACTTTACTGACAGTGCAGAGTTGTTTGGAGAGAAATTCAGAAGAACCACAAAGCAAAATACTGCAGACAGTGAAAATCTTATATAACCAATGATGTAGGTAGTTCAAGGAAAGAGGTTCTGCTGAAGGAATTTGAGCAGCTAAGTACCAAATTAAAAAGCAGAACCAAGAAGGTAATAATCTCTGGATTGCTACCTGAGCCACGTGCAAATTGGCGTAAGGTTGAGAGGATAAAAGTTGAACGCACGGCTCAAAGACTGGTGTGGAAGTATTGGTTTTGAATTTGTCGGATATTGGTATTGGGGAGAGAGGGCACTGTTCCGACGGGACGAACTCCACTTGAACCCGACTGGAACCAAACTCCTGGCAGACCATATAACTAGGGCTATCGATAGACCTTTTAAATAGTGGGGAGGGGGTGTCAGCAAATTGGAGGTGTGGAGTTAAAGGGAAAGAGTGTGCAGGATATGTTAAAGAAGTCTCTCAAATTAATGGGACGGTAAGTTCAAGTAGGGTAAAAAGGTCGAAGGTTATTTTTATTGGTCACATACACCTAGGTATAGTGAAATGCTTCTTGCCATGCAGCACATAAAGAAAGAATACAGACATAACATTAATAAGAGATTTAAACATGAAGAACATCCCCCCACAATGGTTCCCATTATGAGGGAAGGCACAATATCCAGTCCCCATCCCCAGTTCACCCATAGTCGGGCCTATTGAGGCCTCCACAGTTGCCTCCACGGAGGCCCGATGTTCCAGGCCGTTCTCGCCGGGTGATGGTGCTCCGGCGACGGGAGAATCCTCACAACGGCTTGGGACACCTGGAACGGTCGCTTCTGTACTGGAGGCCGCGGCTTCCAAAGCCAACAAGGCCGCGCCGGATGGAGCTTTGCCACTGGCGATCTCATTGAGAGATCCCAGGCTCCTGATGTAAAGTACAGCGAGTAAGGTTGGGCAAAATCTGGACCAGTGTGAGAAGGGAGGTGAATATATGGCATTAACGGAATTATAGCGAGTCATGCGTTGTGAATCAAAAGTAATCTTTAATAAGTAACTAGACTAAATGGAACCAGTTGGGTCCCAGCATCACATAGGAGGGCTGGTCACCAACTCAATATTCCACCTCTTCACCAATTCCAATATTGCTCGCCAGTGGGGTGGGGGGGGGGGGCGCTTTCTGTTGCGCTAATATGGGTGTTGCGGGCCGAACATACTGGTTTCCAGAGGGCTAGTTGTGGGCCGAAAGGATTCTTGGGCTGGCAGCCAACTGTTGCAACGATTTTAAAAGCCAAGCCAAGGCAAGCAACATTCATTTTGTGAACACAAACTTTTTTTAAAAGGCGAGGCAAACAATTGGGCAGCAGCCACCCGACAACCAAAATTCATTTTGTGAACACAAATTTTTTTTAAAAGGCGAGGCAAACAATTGGGCAACAGCCACCCGACAACCAAAATTCATTTTGTGAACACAAACTTTAAAAAAAAAGGCTAGGCAACCAATAGGGCAGCAGCCACCTGACAACCAAAATTCATTTTGTGAACACAAACTTTAAATAAAAGGCAAACAATTTGGCAGCAGCCACATTGAGGGGACTCACCGTGGAGTAGACGTGCTCACAGCTCAGAGAGCCGTGACCCTCTCACTTCCTGGGTCTGGCAGAGACTGAGTGAGGCACGACACTTCCGGGTTTAATAGTCCCTCCCCCCTCCCCCCTGCCGCCAGCGGGGGCAGCAGTGAGAATGGGGATTTAAAAAACCCCATTAATATCTCTCTGATTTTTCATCGGAGGGGGCTCTGAGCGAAGTGGCCAAAAATGACGGCCGTAGGTGGCGCCGTTCTCTCGGAAATCGCAGCACAGTGGAACAAAAGCGATCAAGATCAGACTTTTAGTAATATAGGTACAGCACACACGCGACTGGGGAGTGTTCTCCCAGAGCTCCGACTAACCGCCAGGGCACACCCCTCAACCATGTGACGTCTTCTTCCCGCCAAACATAGTCACATGACCCTGCCAGACCTCGTTCCGAGGGTTCGCTTAGTAAATGGCTTAACCACCAGGTGGCGCCCAACCCCCCCCCCCCCCCAGAACCGGAGGCACGAAAACGAAACAGCAGACGAACGAGGCGCTGCCCCCTCACATCTACCAATAGGGATTGAGCCCAGAGGAAATCCGTGCCCAACAATGGCTGAGAGACGTCGGCAACCGTGAAAGTCCAGGTAAAATGACAGGGGCCAAAGGTGAGCTGGACCGTACGAACCCCATACATCCGGATGGACCCGCCATTTACTGCGGTGAGAGAGGGCCCACGCTTACTGGAATGAGTGTCGACCCCCGATGAGGGCAAAAAGTTAACTTCCGCACCCGTGTCAACGAGGAATCGTCGACCCGAAAGTAGCAGCCCCACTTCCCTTTCCCGGCGACGCCCAGGACCGTCTGCACAGCCGAACCCCTGGCGGATGCAGGGCACGGTCGATGGGCTTCCCAAGGCACTGCCGACACCTGATCGATCGGAACGCCGCCCAGCTGCTTGGACTGCCACAGCTTGTCCGCACGCTCCGCTAGCTGCAGAGGGTCATCAAAATTCTCACCCGCGAGGAGCAGGTGGATGTCGGCCGGCATCTGCTCCAGGAAGGTGTGAAGAGGAGCGCTTTGAGGTCATCGTACTTGTCCTCAGCCAGCGGCGCGCGTAGGTAACGGACCAGGCGACGAGTGCGCCGACCAAGTCCCAAGTCCCTTTGTACCTCCGATTTCTGGATTCTCACCCCATTTAGAAAATAGTCTATGCCTTTATCCCTACTATTAAGATGCATGACTCCACAATTTGCTACACTATATTAAATCTGCCACCTCTCTGCCCACTCTCCCAACCTGTCCAAGTCCTTCCACAGAGTCCCTGCTTTTTCTACACTACCTGCACCATCCACCTATTTTCGTATCATCTGCAAACTTTCCCACAAACGTTGCCACAAATCCCCTCGTCCAAATCATTGATATACAACATGAGGAGTAGCGACCCTCCCACCGACCCATGAGGAACTCCATTCGTCACTGGCAGCCAACCTTTATTGCCACACTTTGTCTTCTGCCATCCAGACAACCTGCTATCCATGCTGGTAACTGCCCTTTGATATTGTGGGCTTTCATCTTCCTAAGCAACCTAACGTGTGTCACCTTATCAAAGGATTTCTAAAAATCTAAATAAACAACATCTACTGACTCCCCTTTGTCTGTCCTGCTATTTGCTTCTTCAAAGAATTCCAGCAAATTTTTCAAGCAATACCTCCCCTTCAGGAAGCCATGCTAACCGGTTTTATCGTGAACTCCACAACCTCATCCTTTGTAATGGACTCTAAAATGTTGCCATATAACATATAACCATATAACAATTACAGCACGGAAACAGGCCATCTCGACCCTTCTAGTCCGTGCCGAACACGTATTCTACCCTAGTCCCATATACCTGCGCTCAGACCATAACCCTCCTTCCTTTCCCGTCCATATAACTATCCAATTTATTTTTAAATGATAAAAACGAACCTGCCTCCACCACCTTCCCTGGAAGCTCATTCCACACAGCCATCACTATCAGAGTAAAGAAGTTCCCCCTCATGTTACCCCTAAACTTCTGTCCCTTCATTCTCAAGTCATGACCCCTTGTTTGAAGCTTCCCTACTCTCAGTGGGAAAAGCTTATCCACGTCAACTCTGTCTATCCCTCTCATCATTTTAAAGACCTCTATCAAGTCCCCCCTTAACCTTCTGCGCTCCAAAGAATAAAGCCCTAACTTGTTCAACCTTTCTCTGTAACTTAGTTGCTGAAACCCAGGCAACATTCTAGTAAATCTCCTCTGTACTCGCTCTATTTTGTTGACATCCTTCCTATAATTAGGCGACCAAAATTGTACCCCATACTCCAGAATTGGCCTCACCAATGCCTTGTACAATTTTAACATTACATCCCAACTTCTATACTCAATGCTCTGATTTATAAAGGCCAGCACACCAAAAGCTTTCTTTACCACCCTATCTACATGAGATTCCACTTTCAGGGAACTGTGCACAGTTATTCCCAGATCCCTCTGTTCACCTGCATTCTTCAATTCCCTACCAACCACCGAAGTCCGACTGACTGGCCTGTAGTGCCCACTATTCTGCCTTGCTCCCTTTTTGTGCAGCAGGGTCATATTGGCATTTTCCATTAATTTGGGACCACTCCTGACCCTTAATTCCTGAAATAGCATTATCAATCCCTCCACAATCTCTAAAGCCAGTTCTCTCAGAACCCTAGGGTGCAGTCCGTCTGGCCCAGGTGACTTATCCACCCTGTCAGCTTCACCAGCACCTTCTCCCTAGTAACAGCCACTCCACTAACTTCCACCCCCTGACTCTCTTGGATTTTAGGCACATTGCTGATGTCTTCCACTGTGAAGACTGATGCAAAATAGTTATTCAACTCCTCTGCCATTTCTTTATTCCTCATTATCACTTCTCCTGCACCATTCTCCTGTGGTCCAATGTCAATTCTTGCCTCTTCCTTTCTCTTTATATAACTGAATAAATTATTTTATATTATTGGCTAGCTTACCTTCGTATTTTATTTTTTCTCCCCGTATTATCTTTTTAGTTACCCCTGGTGTTCTTTATAATCTTCTAAATCCTCTGGCTTCCCACTAGTCTTTGCTATGTTATATGCCATCTCTTTTAGTTTTGTACTGTCCTTGACTTCCCTTGTCAGCCACGGTCGCCTCTTTCTCCCCCTAAATTCTTTCTTCCTCTTTGGAATGAAAAGATCCTGCATCTTCCAGATTATTCCCAGAAATTCCTGCCATTGCTGTTCCACCATCATACCTGCTAGGGTCCCTTTCTAACCAACTTGGCCAGCTCCTCCCTCATGCCCCTGTGGTCCCCTTTGCCCAGCTGTAATACCGACACATGCGATTTCACCTTCTCCCTCTCAAATTGCAGATTAAAATTTATCATGCTGTGGTCACTACCTCCTAATTTGGTTAATTAAATAACACTAAATCTAAAATTGCCTTTTCCCTGGTGGGCTCCGCTACAAGCTGCTCTAAGAATCCATCTTGGAGCCACTCTACAAATCCCCTTTCTTGGGATCCAATACCAACCTGATTTTCATAGTCTACCTGCATATTGAAATCTCCCATGACCACCGTAGCCGTTTTTACAGGCTAATTTTATCTCCTGATGCAACTTGTACCCTATATCCTGGCCTCTGTTTGTGCGCCTGTAAATAACTCCCATTGGGGTCTTTTTACCCATATAATTTCTCAGCTCCATCCACAATGACTACATCTTCTGATCCTATGTCACCCTCACCAAGGACTGTATTTCATTTCTAACCAGCAGAGCTACCCTACCTCCTGTCATTCCGATATGATGTATAAGCCTGAATATTTAGCTCCCAGCTCCGATCCTCTTGCAGCCAAGTCTCTGTAATTCCCACCACATCTTACCTACACAGCTTTCTGTGGCAAAAAAATCCACAAATTCACCACCCGCTGACTAAAGATTTTTTTCCCTAATTTCCTTCCTAAAAGAATGGCCTTTAATTCTGAGGCTATAACCTCTAGTCCTAGACTCTCCCACTAGTGGAAACATGCTCTCCACATCCTCTCTATCCAAGCCTTTCACTATTCTGTATGTTTAAATGCGGTCCCGCCTCATTCTTCTAAACTCAGACAAAATAACACTAGGTGACGTTTCAGGTCGAGACCCTTCTTCAGACAGTCTCAAGAAGGGTCTCGACCCAAAATGTTACCTATTCCTTTTCTACAGAGATGCTGTCTGACCCGCTGAGTTACTCCAGCTTTTTGTGTCTATCTTTAATTCAGAGATCTGTTAACAATTTCTTATTACATCAAAAGCATTTGAATCATTTCCGATTAGTTCATTTTGTTCCAGACCTTCATACATTCAGATAGAACATCTTTTATTTTATGATTTTTCATTGAATCTCTGTTACCTCCTGCCACATTCTGACTCTCAGTGACATCCATAAATCTGGCTGACCAAAGAGTATATATATTCCTGGATCAAATTATTCGGTAACTCTACGCTTCCTGCATGCCCGCAGCTAGGATTTATGTTCCTCGTGTCCCGGGGAAACACAGCAGATGAGGCTATTGGGAATTTCACTGATCTCCAACCAATCCTCACATGCTGCAGCTGCAAATCCTTCCTGTCATCCCTACATAATATTGTCATATATGCTCAACAATAGGTTGCCATTCATGATAATGAGTTAATTTATTGACTCATTCAATTATCTGAAGTTAAGCAGTCTACATTATTGATAACAACCATTTTATTTGTTGAAAGCTGTATTTTAAATACAGTCACTTAAACTAAGCACTAATTCTGTAACTGTAAATCCTTCCCATATCTTATCATCGAGGCATCACAGGTATTAGTGATAAGTAGCATATTGTTTTGCATCAAGTTCTCACAATTACCTAATTACCCCATTAGGACACGAAGTTGCATTCCATCGATTTCCATTCTCAATGACCACTTGCGAAACTCCAATTGTTTCAAATGATTGCAACCATTAAGCATTTTATTATAAGTGTCGTCACAGATGTAATGAAGAAAATTCACACCAATCGGCACATTTTGGAACAAGTATGGTCTCCTAGCTAGAACTCTCATTACTAGAATCAACTTCTATCTTGACCATATCACCAGGACCCTGACTATTACACACCGTGCATCTCCTGATAGACTCAAACATAGTCATTTATAAGATTTCTGTTTATTTATCTTGGAGTTGAGCTGCTGGGCAACACCTCCAAATGTTTCAAATGTTACAGACAATTATGTTTCTTACAAGAAGTGTAATGTAGGACATAAAAGAAGTCCGCAGCATTCCACATATTTTGATAGCAAGACTGAGAGCAGATTGCTATTTTTAAAAAGCATTTAAGGGAGAAAAGTTACAATTTTGGTGTAAACACCCAATTACTCACCACTATTTGTTGTTGCACTATTTGCACACTCTCAACACTATTATGACTACACAAATCTGGTAAGTCTTGTTGGGTGTAAATGATTAGTTTGCATGAACTACAGAGTTTACGCAAAGACATAATAAATGGGAGCATGAATTGTCTATTGGTCTAACCAAGCTTGCACTGATTTTCATTATGACCTGGCTGATTTTTTACTTCGGTGACATAGTCTGGCATTGTCCCCATATCTTGTTCTCTTAATATTCTGACCAAAATGACTTAGGCTTTTCAATGCTCTATGATAGTAAATTCCTAATCTTCACCGTTGTGTGAATGAAGAAAAAAATGTTTAAGCCTCCTATTTTCTCTTCTGAAACTGTGCCCTCTAGTGCTAGATTCATCAGTCCGGGAAACATTTTCCCTGCACCCTGCCCATCGAGCCCTTGAGCACATTATATGCATCATTGAGATCTTACCTTATCCTAAATTCTAAAGAATGCATTCACAGTCTACTCAATCTCTCCTCAAATAGTAAACATGACATCCTGTTATTGTACTAGACTAGTGAATGTTTACAGCACTCTTCTGGTAAATATAGCCTGTCTTTTGCCCAACGTTGTTAATACTACACACATAACTCCCAGTGCAATCTCATCATGACCTTATGCTATGGTTTGTGGAATATGTCACATGTTTCACCATATATTTTATGGAAATTATGGAAATGTAAAATTTTGCATTTTAATTAACCCTATACTGTCCTGACCTCTTTTAATTAAACTCCAGCTGTCCTGGCCATAGTTTCAACATGGATATTAGGTGCTGGACAGGAATTTATAAAAACAATTTAGTTTTGTAAACGGATTTGTAAATTATAAATGTGACTTATGCTTATGAAAAAAAAGTACCACCTGTTTAGTAGAAGCCTATTTTAAAGGTTCAGTGGAATGAAGATACAAAAACTTGGGTTTGTTATTTGTCAGCTTTACAGCTTCAACTTATATGGCTGCGTGTCGTGTCAATCGGATTACTGCTAATGAATTCCAAAGCAAATTGCTTATGTTGCTTGTCTAATTATATCCCGATATTAGAACACCAGTCAATGCAACAAGAAAATCTGCTCATCAGGCTGTTGTATACTAAATATAGGAACCGGACTTGCTGTGGCTCACAAAAAAAAAGTATATATAAGTTGACCAGAGCACAGAGAAAGCTGCTGGTGCCCAACCATCGGGGTAAGTTTCTCACTTTCTTCATAAACATTCACTGGCGAAGCCGGGAAGGGGAGGGGGGGACCCCATCACGTCTCTCGGGTATTAAATGATAAGGAAGAAGCAATCAATCCAGAAACCCCTCACAAATATAATAGACCAACCAACATAAACATTTTGGCTCATGTAGATCAGACCCCGAATGATGTAAAATTAATTAATTTATTATTTTCTTTTGCTAGAATTGCGTGGAATATTTTATTCTTCACCGGGACTGAAAAAGGTAAAGGATGACTGAGCAAGCAAATGTTTTAACAGAAACTTGTGATTGATGAAACTGCGTTTGATTTTTAAAAGTTGATAATCGTTCGGTGATAGCGCATAAAATTAAAATACATATGTGCACTTTTAATGATTCAGTACGAGTTGTTATTGAACACCGCATTAAAAGTAGTTGCTTCAACATCCACCGGCGCAGCGTGATGTATCATGTATCACGAATAGCATAAACGCTGCACATATTCTGTGCAACGGTGGCGAGGTGATCAGACTTGTTGATACAGAACTGCTAACGGATGCGAATGAATTCTGTGTTGTGAATGAGTGATACAGGCCAAGAGCAACGTGACGACAATATAGAAATGAAAGAATGTAATTATTTTCCGAACAAGTAATAACAAGTGAGGTTAAGTCCGAATAAGAGCTCTGTTGTTTTCTGATAAATAAGTCAGTGAATCATTTGTTACTGCTAAAACGAAATGCATGGATTTTGCTGATGCTATTTAGAATCATATATACACATTTTCCCGTCAATTCCAGCAATAGACCGAAGCCATGGGGGATGCGGAGATGGCAGTGTTTGGAAAGGCGGCGTCGTATTTACGGAAGACTGATAAAGAAAGGCTTGAAGCTCAGAACCGACCGTTCGATGCCAAAACCTCCTGCTATGTTACCGATCCTAAAGAACTGTTCGTGAAGGGAACCGTCAAGAGTAGGGAGGGCGGCAAAGCCACCGTGGAGACCTTATTAGACAAGAGGGTTCGTTGAATAGTTAAACGTCATACCGTATTCGGAAACCTCTGCAGCGTACGCCAATGACACATTTCATTAAATTTGCCTGTTGATTATTTTCAGATCGTTACTGTTAAAGACGATGACGTCGTGCCGATGAATCCTCCAAAATACGATAAAGTAGAGGACATGGTCATGATGACTCACCTGAACGAGGCAACCGTGTTGTTTAACCTCAAAGAGCGTTATTCGGCCTGGATGATCTACGTAAGTACAGTTGTTGGATCTTGCAAAATGACCATACTGAAATACCTGATAAATTCTAATTCCATTCTCCCACCTTAGACCTACTCTGGGTTGTTCTGTGTCACTGTGAACCCCTACAAGTGGTTGCCAGTGTACGACTCGCAGGTTGTGTCGGGATACAGAGGGAAGAAGCGTCAAGAGGCTCCTCCTCACATCTTCTCCATCTCTGACAACGCGTATCAAGCCATGCAGACGGGTAGGTGGCCAGACTTGATCATAATAGTTTTCAGTTTCTGTTTAGAGTCGAATTACTACCGAGTTGTAGCAAAAACATGGAACAAAGGTATACAGATAACAAACAATGATTCCGACATCTGTACTCTTGCCTTCGGTCGGGGCTTGAGAAGAGAGCCAGATGACATTTTGCAACTTAATAGGACTTTGGTTCCGCTGCGTTTGGGATATGGTTTGCACCTTTGATCGCCCCATTACAGGAAGGATGTGGTGTGTAGACAATAGGCAATAGACAATAGGTGCTGGAGTAGGCCATTTGGCCCTTCAAGCCAGCACCGTCATTCAATGTGATCATGGCTGATCGTCCATAATCAGTACCCAGTTCCTGCCTTCTCCCCATATCCCCTGAATCCGCTATCTTCAAGAGCCCTATCTAGCTCTCTCTTGAAAGTATCTAGAGAACCGGCCTCCACCGCCCTCTGAAGCAGAGAATTCCTCAGGCTCACAACTCTCTGCGTGAAAAAGTGTTTCCTCATGTCTGTTCTAAATGGCTTACCCCTTATTCTTAAACTGTGGCCCCTGGTTCTGGACTCCCCCAACATCGGGAAATTGTTTCCTGCCTCTAGCATGTCCAAGCCCTCAATAATCTTATAAGTTTCAATAAGATATCCTCTCACCCTTCTAAATTCCACAGTATACAAGCCCAGCTGGTCCATTCTCTCAGCATATCAAAGTCCCATTATCCCGGGAATTAACCTTGTGAACCCACGCTGCACTCCCTCAATAGCAATAATATCCTTCTTCAAATTTGTAGACCAAAACTGCACACAATACTCCAGGTGTGGTCTCACTAGGGCCCTGTACAATTGCAGAAGGACCTATTTGCTCCTATACTCAACTTCTCTTGTTATGAATGTACAACAGAATGTTACATGGATTAGATGGTATAAAATGTAAGGACAAGTTAGACAAATTTGGATAGTTTTCTCTGTAGGTTGAGGAAAGACAATATAAATATATTAAGATATAAAGGGCACAGTCAGTATCTGTGCCCTTGATCAGCCATGATCATATTGAATGGCGGTGCAGGCTCGAAGGGCCGAATGGCCTACTCCTGCACCTAATTTCTATGTTTCTAAATTGGAAAGATTAAAGGGCATCGTTTGAAGGAGATGAGTGGCCAAATATCCCCTGGTGATGGTAGTGGAGGCAAAGACAATATGGCATTAAGAGGTTTTCAGACAGACACATTGTTATGCAGGGAATGGAAGGATGTTGATCCCGTGCAGGCAAAGGAGATCAGTTTAATTTGGCATCAGGTTCGGCACCGATATTGTGGGCTGAAAGGCCTGTTCCTCTGTTGTACTGTTCTATATTCTACATGTGCTGTGTCGCCCAACAAACCCACACCTCTCTGTGATTTGAACTCTGGATACTGATGTTGTTTTCTTTTTCCCAGATCGTGAAAACCAGTCCATCCTGATTACGTGAGTGTTACTGAGTTCAGAGCTTGCGATAGTGTGATAGAGGTGTCATTATTTATTTTTGCATATCAATCACATCGCTAATATCACCATGTAAATGCATTTTCTGTTAAAACCCACTTCCCTGTTTCCTCGTCGACCCCAACTGCCGACCACTTCTTCAATCCAAAAACCTCTCCAAGTCAGCGAAACTGGAGCTGTCCTCCTCCCCATTCGTATCCAGTCACGTTTAGTTCTGTGCTCACAACCTTCCCTGCAGCGACACCTCATTAAGATTCACAATTCTTCCCTGGCGTTGTCTCTTCGGCTATATTTTCTATCCACGTAATCAGGGGACATCTAGAATCATTCAATTATAGTCTCATATGCGGCGCTGATTTTAAATCACTCTACGTTTAATAATTAATAATTTAATAAATAATTAAATGATTTCTTAAATAAATTTGCCATAATTTTATGAAAGAATTCCAAAAGTTAGCTTCTTACGCATAGTCAGAGCTGAGTGGTGTCCAAAACACCACAGGGTTTCTTCGGAGTTTCTATTATTAGGTTACGTGATCGGTCTTTTCATAGTCTCGTCGACCTCCCCCTCCAAACCCCTCAAGACGTCCCACTATGGCGACCTAATTTGCGAGTTTAGAAGAGTTCGCGCTCGCCACAAACACACAGCATGGTCTTTTACCTTCCTGTTCATCGCGGGTGTGAATTTCAGACAGCGCTCTCCCGCTTTCCCTGGCCCCCGCCATTGTGATGTGTTTGTGTGTGTGTGTGCTGACGGTCGATCCAGCTCGCGGTTTCATCGCTGACAGTCGATCCAGCTCGAGGTTTTTCAGGTGAGTGCCCTCGAGCTTGAAGGTCGAAGACAGTTGTTGAAAAGTCGCGTAAGTGGGATAGGCCCTTAAGTGTTTCTTCTTCATGGCGATGTGAAATTACATTCATTGGCGCAGCCGTAGAGTTGCTGCCTTACAGCGAATGCAGCGCCGGAGACCCGGGTTCCATCCCGACGACGGGTGCTGGCTGTACGGAGTTTGTACGTTCTCCCCGTGACCTGCGTGGGTTTTCTCCGAGATCTTTGGATTCCTCCCACACTCAAAAGACGAACAGGTTAATTGCCTTGGTAAATGTATAAATTGTCCTTAGTGTGTGTAGGATAAAGCTAATGTTCGGGGATCACTGGTCGGCGCAGACCCGGTGGGACGAAGGGCCTGTTTCCGTGCTGTGTCACCAAACTAAACTACACCAAGCTTTTTTTGGAATTGTAGTTCACTTGAATCTTTATTCCTTCAGTCTGTCTCGCTGTTAGTTTGGTAATTGTTCACTTCGTCACGTTCTTCATGCAGCGGAGAATCCGGTGCCGGGAAGACTGTGAACACGAAACGTGTCATCCAGTACTTCGCTTCGGTTGCAGCAGTTGTCGACACCAAGAAGAAGGAAGCTCAAACTTCTGGGAAGAATAAGGTGAGACAGAGCTGGTACCACGCGCAATCTGACACCTTCCTGCAGTTTACTTCTAACTTAATTTAGTAAATTAATAAATTCTAGATTCTAATATCGAAAGTATTTTTGCAGGGATCACTGGAGGATCAAATCATCCAGGCTAACCCACTGTTGGAAGCCTTCGGTAATGCCAAGACTATGAGAAATGACAATTCATCTCGTTTCGTAAGTTTCCTGAGCAGTTTCATTACCCTCTTGTGTGCAGGCAATGATTAACAGAGCAGTGTTGATTAAAATGTTTCACACAACTAAATCGGTTTCTGATATGCGTTCTTTATATTTCAAGGGTAAATTCATCAGGATTCACTTCGGTACCACTGGAAAACTGGCTTCTGCTGACATTGAAACCTGTAAGTGCAGTGGAACTGGATTTGTAAATATTGTGTGTAAATCAAATTGTTGACTAGTTTGACATGTTCTTTGTCAATTCTATATTTGTTTGTCTCACCAGATCTCCTGGAAAAATCCAGAGTGACATTCCAGCTGAAAGCTGAAAGGAGTTACCACATTTTCTACCAGATGATGACCAATTTCAAACCAGAAATCGTTGGTAAGATTCAAAGTGTTGAACTGAAGAATTAAAATTAATTGGGTTACATGTTGTCTTTCTGTAGTTGCTCACAAGTCTTTCCACAAAACATTTATTTTGCAGAGTCATGTCTAATTACCACAAATCCTTATGATTATCCTTTCATCAGCCAGGGTGAGATTACAGTCAAGAGTATTGATGACACAGAAGAATTGATTGCAACTGATGTGAGTAGTTGCTCTGCATTTATTTGTACCTTCTTAATTTGACTAATACATTATAATACATTAATATAATCAAGCCATCATTGACATTAATCTATATTGACACAAAAGATATTCATAACTGAATGAAGATGATTTGATTTAAAGAAAAATAGTGAAAATAATTACAATGGTTGACCTTGGAAGTGTTTATGTATATGGAAATAAGAAAAATAAACCTGCCATCAGACTTTCAGGTAACACATAGTAGGCCGGATTGCATCCCAACTTTTGGTTTGGGAACAGCTCTGCCCAGATCACAAGAAACTGCGAACAGTTGTGGATGTAGCCCAATCCATCACAAAGACCAGGCACCCTACCATTGACCATATATACATTCATGGTGGCTTGGAAAAGAACCAATATAAACAAAGACTTGTCCCACCTCTCTCATTTGTTCCTCTTTTCCACTCCCATTGGGCAGAAGATAAAGAAGCTTCAAAGCGCACACCACTAGACTCAAGAATAGCTTCTTTCCCTCTGTTATTAGGCTTCCGATTTGTCCTTCCATACGTTAGGGTACTGTCTGATTCACATTTACACCATTGTGGACATTGGACTTTGTCTCTGGAACTGATGCACACCAATGCAGATAATTATATTCTGCACTCTGCATCTTTCTTTTGCTCTACCTATTGTACTTGAGTGTGACTTGATTGTATATATGTACAGTATTATCTGATCTCATTGGTTAGCAGGCAAAACAAACATTTTCACTGTACCCTGGTTCACATGACAATAATAATCCTACACCTACAAAAACGACTACTCAAAATAGTTTTTGGATGTGTCTACTAGATAACTGATGTGTTCAATGCAATAATATTGTTTTGGATTCTAACCATTTTGTTGCACAGACTGCCATCGATATCCTTGGCTTCGTCATTGATGAGAAATGGGGCATCTACAAACTCACTGGCGCAGTGATGCACATGGGCAATATGAAATTCAAACAAAAACAGCGTGAAGAGCAGGCAGAACCAGACGGCACAGAAGGTAACAGTTCATTTCACTTCCGCATTTATCATTATTTACAAATTCAAAATAATACGGACCTTCAGTATAATGTAAACAGTGCCAAAATATTTTTGAAAGATACTCCACCTCCCTAACAAATATCTACAGAGTTAATGTTCGCCACCAGAATGTTGCGCTGTTCTGTGTTATTTTTCCACCCTGGGCCCATCACAAACCAACTCACTATATTGTTCATCGGTAATTTTATGTTAGCTACTTGGTACAACATTGATATATTGTGAAGAAGATGTTAAAATAAGGTCGGATGAATCAGGCAAACAGCTTGCTGTGCACAGATCCAGATATTCCAGTGTATTGCCAGCAGTTCCACACAGAGAGAAAACTAAACTTCCTGGCAGTTGCTTAGAGAAATTTCTTGAGTGAATGCCAGTGTATAGATTGCTGGAATGCAGCAAACAGTCCGTGAAGGAATGGGCATAATGGCATTGCTTCTAGGGAAGCCATGCAGGATTCAAATGGCCTTTTGGCTGCCTGTGTGTCTTTATGAGAGAAGATAACATACAAAAGTTATTTTCTCCAAAGAAAACAATTCATTGCCATTTTCAAATGTAATAATTTGCCTTTACCTTATGTTAGATGCCGACAAAGTGGCCTACCTGACCGGCCTTAACTCAGCAGATTTGCTAAAGGCATTGTGCTATCCACGAGTAAAGGTTGGCAATGAATTTGTGACCAAAGGGCAGACGGTTCAGCAGGTACGGTTACCATGATGGTTCACAGATGTTTAAAATACTTTATTTAGAGTGTTACCTTCAACTAATACACATATTCTATTCTTTTAGGTCAACAACTCAGTTGGTGCTCTTTCCAAATCTGTTTTTGAGAAAATGTTCTTATGGATGGTCATCCGTATCAATCAACAACTGGACACAAAGCAGGCCAGACAGTATTTCATTGGTGTGCTGGACATCGCTGGTTTTGAAATTTTTGATGTATGGTTCAGAATTATAAACATTAACAAGATCAAATATTTAAAATTGACAACACTAAAGGCTAATAAGGGAATTAATGATAACACAAGAAATGTCTTTATTTGTTCAGTACAACAGCTTGGAGCAGTTATGTATCAACTTCACAAATGAGAAACTGCAGCAGTTCTTCAACCACCACATGTTTGTTCTGGAACAAGAGGAGTACAAGAAGGAAGGAATTGAATGGGAATTCATTGACTTTGGTATGGACTTGGCTGCTTGCATTGAGCTCATTGAGAAGGTAGGTAATATCATGGAAGACACTCTGCTATAATGAAAATAGAATATAAATCTAGTTTTATATTAATGGAAAAGGCTTAAAAAATAAACATTGGCATTGTCCACAGCCCATGGGTATCTTCTCAATCCTCGAGGAGGAGTGTATGTTCCCCAAAGCCTCAGACATTTCCTTCAAGAATAAGCTGTATGATCAGCACCTTGGAAAGTCAAACAACTTCTTGAAGCCCAAGCCTGTCAAAGGAAAGCCTGAAGCTCACTTCTCACTGGCCCATTACGCTGGCAATGTGGACTACAACGTTACTGGCTGGCTGGATAAGAATAAGGATCCACTGAATGAAACTGTAATTGGGCTATTCCAGAAGTCATCAGTGAAACTCTTGGGTATTCTCTACGTTGCAACCCCTGAAGGTAAATCTCTGCTATAAACGGCTGTTAGCAATGGTATTGCTTTCTCGCCTTTAATAATTTGTTAAGAACAATTAAATGTGTTGCTTCTTTTTCACAGAAAGTGGTAAGAAAGCGGGCAAAAAGAAGGGTGGTTCATTCCAGACAGTGTCTGCTTTGTTTAGGGTAAGATTTTTCCTTGCACATTCACTTATCACAAGTTATATGAATCGTGAATTAATATGTAAATTATTGACTGAAATGCATCAGACTAATGTACAATTGTGTAACTGTCTTTATTTTTTAACCTCACAGGAAAACTTGGGCAAGCTGATGACTAACCTGAGAACCACACATCCTCATTTTGTGCGCTGTCTCATCCCCAATGAGACAAAGACACCAGGCAAGTCGTAGTTCCATCTATCCAGTCAATGTGTCATAGAAAATAATTTTGTGTTCTACTTTATTCTTTCAATTACTTATGTTGTAAACACCAGGCACTATGGAAAATCACCTTGTCATACACCAGTTGAGGTGCAATGGTGTGCTGGAAGGTATCAGAATTTGCAGAAAGGGATTCCCAAGCAGAATCATCTACGGTGACTTCAAGCAAAGGTGAAATATCTCAAAATATACATTTTTATTCCATTTCAAATAAGTTGGTCAATATATTTAGTTCTAATAAAAATCACCAATAATGCGTATAAAACTCTCATGCAACAGGTATAGGATTCTAAATGCAAGTGCCATTCCTGAAGGCCAGTTCATTGATAGCAAAAAGGCATCTGAGAAATTACTGGGATCCATTGATGTAGATCATACCCAGTACAAGTTTGGACACACTAAGGTAATTATGTTGAAAGTGTAAGTTTTGTAATGTGAAATAACGAGATGAATCAACAATATACTTTTGAATGTAATCTTAGGAACAGGTGATTTGAAAAACATCTTTGTTAATATGTAAGTGGATATCTGAGGCCAGTAAAATTCAACTAAAATGCACTCCATTAGTTCAGTTCTGCAAAATACTTATTCTATGTTGACATTCTGATACATATTTTTATGCACAAGAAAGCAGTTTAAACTGTGCTCCTAAAATGTTTATGTTTTTAGAGTTAAGTATTCAAACTGATCCCTTACTTTGTTTAAGGTGTTCTTCAAGGCTGGTCTCTTAGGTGCACTTGAAGAGATGAGAGATGATAAGTTGGCACAGCTCGTTACCCGAACTCAAGCTGTATGCCGTGGCTTTTTAATGAGGGTTGAATTTA
Organism: Amblyraja radiata; assembly: GCF_010909765.2. Classification (NCBI taxonomy): domain Eukaryota; kingdom Metazoa; phylum Chordata; class Chondrichthyes; order Rajiformes; family Rajidae; genus Amblyraja; species Amblyraja radiata. Next base: position 6,341,594 of record NC_045981.1, on the reverse strand, counting down.
CGAGAATGATGGAAAGGAGGTAAATATTGCTTTACAAATATCCAACAATATATTTACACATAAACAAATTTTATACATGAATATAGCAGTTTATTCCATAAACAGAATATTGCTCTAATCTTTGTTAATTTTACCATGGCCTTTAGGGAAGCACTGTATACTCTACAGTACAACATCCGTTCATTCACCAATGTCAAACACTGGCCATGGATGCAACTGTACTTCAAGATCAAACCTCTCCTGAAGAGTGCTGAAACTGAAAAGGAAATGGCAAACATGAAAGATGAGTTTGAGAAAACTAAGGAGGCACTTGCCAAATCTGAAGCACGGAAGAAGGAATTAGAAGAGAAAATGGTGGCCCTTGTGCAAGAAAAGAATGATCTCCTACTTCAAGTCCAATCGGTACCTACATTGGCTATCTTTGCATGGTTATACATGTATACAAAACACATGGCCTGGTATAATTCATTGTATCATTTTATTGCAGGAAGGTGAAACTCTGGCAGATGCAGAAGAAAGATGCGAGGGGTTGATTAAAAATAAGATTCAACTAGAGGCTAAAATGAAGGAAGCTAATGAAAGATTGGAAGATGAAGAGGAGATGAATGCTGAGCTGACAGCTAAGAAAAGGAAACTGGAGGATGAGTGCTCAGAACTGAAGAAAGATATTGATGACTTGGAGCTCACATTAGCCAAAGTTGAAAAAGAAAAACATGCCACTGAGAACAAGGTATTAAACAGTGATTTTGATGTCAAATTGATACACTATCCATAAAAGATTTCTGATGATTACATGTCATTATTCTGTTCATTTTGTTTTGCTGAACATAGGTGAAAAACCTCACTGAAGAGATGGCTAGTCTTGATGAAAACATTGCTAAAGTAACCAAGGAAAAGAAAGCTCTCCAGGAGGCCCACCAGCAGACCTTGGATGATCTCCAGGCTGAGGAAGACAAAGTCAACACTCTAACTAAAACAAAGACTAAGTTGGAACAACAAGTTGATGATGTGAGTATTTTAAACCATGATCATGTGATTTTTTTTGCAGTTATCGTGGATTGAAGTAAATTTTAATAAACATATTGTTTCTTAAAAAGCTTGAAGGTTCTCTGGAGCAGGAGAAGAAACTCCGCATGGATCTGGAGCGTGCTAAGAGAAAGCTTGAAGGTGACTTGAAGCTGTCTCAAGAAATAACAATGGACTTGGAGAATGACAGGCAGCAACTGGATGAGAAACTAAAGAAGTCAGTATTTAAAGTTATGAACAAATATGTTTTTTTTTTGTAATCCACTGTTTAAAATTATTTTCTATTTGTCACGTTGATGCCTTGCAAAATATCCAGCAACTGGATGAGAATTAAAAAAGTCAGTATTAGGTCTTTGTTATGTCACTGTTTAAAATTGTATCCCACTTGCCTTGTTTATGTCATGCAATGTTTATTTTTCATGACATTGACACTTCTGTTGGAAAACGTTAAGTTGTACCTATTTAAGCTTCTGTGATTGTGCTACATATATTACATACATGAACTTACACTTAAAAGATATATGGTGATATGTATAAAGTATATTTTTGGTATCTGCTGTTTAACAAGTAACTATTTCTTCCGAATGCCAATGAGAATAAGCCATTTTTCGTGCGTTCATTCAAAATACGTTAAAATATTCAATTAATTAACTGAATTTTTCATTTTTGTTATTAAAGGAAAGAGTTTGAAATCAGCCAGCTTCAAAGCAAAGTTGAAGATGAGCAGGTTATGGCTACCCAACTACAGAAAAAGATTAAAGAATTACAGGTGATGTATAAGTCCAGTAAAATTATCACTGCCTTTCAGTGAAAGTCATGCACATGAATTGATACTACTGGTTCCATGATTATAACCAATGCATATTTATCTTAAGGCTCGTATTGAGGAGCTTGAGGAAGAAATTGAAGCTGAACGTGCCTCTCGCGCTAAGACTGAGAAACAGAGAGCCGATCTTTCTCGGGAACTTGAAGAGATCAGTGAGCGACTGGAAGAAGCTGGCGGGGCAACTTCAGCTCAGATTGAAATGAACAAGAAACGAGAGGCAGAATTTCAGAAAATGCGCCGTGACCTGGAAGAATCTACCCTCCAGCACGAAGCCACAGCTGCTGCTCTTCGCAAGAAGCAGGCTGACAGCGTTGCAGAACTTGGGGAACAAATCGATAACCTGCAGCGGGTGAAGCAGAAGCTTGAGAAGGAAAAGAGTGAACTGAAGATGGAAATTGATGACCTCGCCAGCAACATGGAATCAGTGTCCAAAGCTAAGGTACGGTGATAGAGGACACTAAATACTACACTTTTATAGTTAACTTTGAATTGTTGGTGTTGTTCGGTTGGTGTCACAGCTCTTGAAAACTGGTTGCTTTGTTTTCAGGCAAACCTTGAGAAAGTAGCACGGACACTAGAGGACCAGGTCAGTGAAATGAAGACCAAACACGATGAACATCAACGGTTGATCAATGACTTATCAACTCATAAAGCACGTCTTACAACAGAAAACGGTATTGATCTTGATTTCAAAATAATATTGATCTATATTTGTTGTTCACCATATAGAAAACATTACCATGTAATATTTGTAATATTTCACTCACATTATCTTTAATTCACAGGTGAGTTGAACCGCCAAGTGGAGGAGAAAGAGGCCTTGGTATCGCAGCTGACAAGAGGGAAGCAAGGATATACCCAACAGCTTGAGGAACTGAAGAGGCAGCTGGAGGAAGAAACCAAGGTACTAAATTAACTTGAGAGATTTGTTTCACAGGGAAACTTTCTAAACGTGCATTATTGTCAATTTTGAACCAATTTAATGTTATAAAAATGCAACATTTATGTTATAAAATATTATATTTTAATGTACTGATGTCCAACAACTTACTTTAGGATTTCCCTCTAAAGCAACATTTCTTTTCATTGTGACCATAAGCAAATTAACAAGGTTAAGTTACTTTCTAATAATCACAATGATATTGAATATCATGTCGTTCATGCCACGTTGTAATCATTTCAGGCTAAGGGAGCCCTGGCCCATGCTCTGCAATCTTCCCGCCACGACTGTGACCTGCTCCGTGAACAATATGAAGAGGAGATGGAGGCAAAGGCTGAGCTCCAGCGTGGAATGTCCAAGGCCAACAGTGAAGTGGCTCAGTGGAGATCAAAATATGAAACTGATGCAATCCAGCGCACAGAGGAACTGGAAGAAGCCAAGTATGTAACAAAGAGGAACCTATGTTCATGCAGCACATGCTGTCAAGGAGAATGTATGTTCTTCCAAAATTTCCTGTGAGATGGACTTGATGGTTTTGTGTTTTTCAGGAAAAAACTTGCTCAGCGTCTGCAAGATGCAGAGGAGCATATTGAGGCCGTGAACTCCAAATGTGCTTCACTGGAAAAGACTAAACAGAGACTACAGAATGAAGTGGAGGATCTGATGATAGATGTAGAGAGGGCAAATTCAGCAGCAGCAGCTCTGGACAAGAAACAAAAGAACTTTGACAAGGTAGGAGCTGGTTGTTGCGTTGTTTCTCTTTACATGTCGTTCTGAAGGAAGTAACCAACATCATGTATTTCCATTTTAGCCAGGGACTGGCAAGCAGCTGGTAGTTTAAACAAATGTCTAAACAATTGAAAGGGTTCAGTGATTTTGGCATTTCCTGAGTGTGAAAAAGTCACATTAGAAATAACAGACATTATTAAATTACTGAACCCTTTTAATATTGTACCATCCTAAGAAGTACTTCTTTCTTGTTTATTTACACATTCAAGCATAATATTATGTTTTGGAAGTCATAAAATCTTAGAGAGTCATAGTCATAGAATCATAGAGTGATACAGTGTGTAAATAGGCTCTTCGGCCCAACTTGCCCATACTGGCCAACATGTCCCATTTACACTAGTCGCATCTGCCTGCGCTTGGTTCATATCACTCCGAACCTGTCCTATCCATGTACCTGTCTAACCGTTTCTTAAATGTTGGGATAGTCCCAGCCTCAACTACATCCTCTGGCAGCTTGTTCCATACACCCACCACCCTTTGTGTGAAAAAGTTACCCCTAAGATTCCGATTAAATCTTTTCCCTTCACCTTGAACCTATGTTCTCTGGTCCTCGATTCTCCTACTCTGGGCAAGAGGCTCTGTGCATTTACCCGATCTAATCCTCTCCTGATTTTATACACATGGATGCTGGGAAAATATCAGTTCAGTTTTCAGATTGAAATCTATACATCTTTCTCACTGGCTCTCATACCTCATTGATACTGAGACAGAAGTTAAATTTGAGTATACATTTCTTACATTTACAATTGTACACTTAAGGTTCTGGCAGATTGGAAACAGAAATATGAGGAGACCCAGGCAGAACTGGAAGCATCTCTGAAGGAATCTCGTAGTTTGAGTACAGAAATCTTTAAGATGAAGAATGCATATGAGGAGTCTCTAGATCACCTTGAAACTCTTAAACGGGAGAACAAGAATCTACAGCGTAAGTCTATACCCATTCTCTCATTTAATATTATTAACAAGATACTTACTTATCTTGGAATTTAATGCTTTTACAGATTCTATTCTCATTGCCCATTCCCTCTGAATTTTCATTAATAATGTAAAATATGCACGCATTTCTATTGTAATCCAAGTTTTATCAACTCAAGATAGGTTGAACTAACACTACATTTAAACACAGAGGAGATTTCTGATCTGACTGAGCAACTGGGTGAAAGTAGCAAGGCCCTCCATGAGATGGAAAAGGCAAAGAAGACAGCTGAGCAGGAAAAGAGTGAAATCCAGTCAGCATTGGAGGAGGCAGAGGTAAGGTTAACAATTATTTCAACATTACATTTTAGAAATAGATATTTTGAACTATCATAGTTGTCAAATAGATTAAATGTTGCAATAATATCAGAGTAACGACCTGTTTAAAAGATATTTTTAAGATATAAAGAAATATACTTTTGCGACAACAATGTGCAAAATACTGAAAAATACAGTTAATCTCTCTCGTAGGCCTCTCTGGAACATGAGGAGAGCAAGATCCTCCGCATTCAGCTGGAACTGAACCAACTGAAATCTGAAGTTGACAGAAAGATTGCAGAGAAAGACGAGGAGATCGATCAGGTGAAGAGGAACCACCAGAGAGTTGTGGACACAATGCAGAGCGCTTTGGAGGCTGAAGTCAGGAGCAGGAATGATGCCTTGAGAATCAAGAAGAAAATGGAGGGTGATCTAAATGAAATGGAGATTCAGCTGGGACATGCCAATCGCCAGGCTTCAGAAGCTCAAAAACATCTCAGAAATGTACAGGGCCAATTGAAGGTTTGTATGATGAGATAATGATTTCCAGTACACTGTTATTTTAAATGTTGTATGATTGTCAGTCAATTATGTAAGTATTGATTTTCTTCTCGCAGAACCTAATATAAAATGCAAGATTTGTTATTTGAACTATGAGTTAGATTTTTCAAACTATTTATTGATGAAAAACAGCTTATTACTACCTGATTCAATTATAAGATAAGCATTACAGTGTACTGTAATACCTGGTAACAAAGCAATCTTGCATTATAAACAGGACGCCCAGATACAGCTGGATGATGCCTGCAGAAGCCAGGAAGACTTGAAGGAGCAACTGGCCATGGTGGAGCGCAGAAGCGGCCTGCAACAGGCTGAGATTGAAGAAATGAGAGCCGCTCTGGAACAGACAGACCGAGCTCGCAAAATTGCTGAACAAGAGCTGATCGATGTCACTGAAAGAGTTCAGCTGCTGCACTCTCAGGTTAGTTCCCACATTGATGTCACCTTACATTACCACCAGGTCTTGTTAGGCATTGGTCAGGTTAGTCTTGTTTAGGTTATCCTAAAAGGGGGATTTTACAATTGCTTTGTTCAATTTCCTGTTTGGATACCATCTGGTTTACAGGAAATGATCTCCAGTGATAGAACATTGAAACACAGAGACATAGAAAATAGGTGCAATAGGCCATTTGGCCCTTCGAGCCAGCACGGCCATTCTATATGACCATGGCTGATCATCCGTAATCAGTATCCCACTCATGCTTTTTCCCAATATCCCTTGATTCCGTTAGCCCGAAGAGCTAAATCTATCTCTCTCATGAATACATCCAGTGAATTGCCCTCCACTGTCTTCTGTGGCAGAGAATTCCAGATTCACAACTCTCTGGGTGAAGAAGTTTTTCCTTATCTCAGTCCTAAATGGCCTACCCCTTATTGTTAAACTGTGACCCCTGGTTCTGGACTTCCTCAACATAGGAGACAAAATTCCTGCACCTAGCCTGTCCAATCTCTTAAGAATGTTATATGTTTTAATAATAACACCTCTCATCCTTCTAAATTCCAGTGAATACAAGCCCAGTGACCCATTCTTTCATCATATGTCAGTCCCGCCATCCCGGGAACTAACCTGGTGAACCTACGGTGCAATCCCTCAATGGCAAGAATGTCCTTCCTCAAATTAGATGAAAACTGCACACAATACTCCAGGTGTGGTCTCACCAGGGCCCTGTACAACTGCAGTAGGACCTCATTGCTCCTGAACTCAAATCCTCTCACAAAGAAGGCCAATTAGCTTTCTTCACTGCCTGCAGCACCTGCATAATTATTTTCAGTGACTGATGTACAGGGACACTTAGGTCTCATTGCACCTCCCCTTTTCCTAAACTGACACCATTCAGATAATAATCTGCCTTCCTGTTCTTGCCACCAATGTGGATAACCTCACATTTATCCACATTATATTGTATCTGCCATGCATCTGCCCACTCACCCAACACACCCAAGTCATCCTGCAGCCTCATAGCATCCTCCTCACAGCTCAGCTTTGTGTCATCTGCAAATTTGGAGATGTACCATTTGATTCCCTCATCTAAATCGTTAAAATATATTGTAAATAATCGGGGTCCCAGCACGGAGCCTAGCGGCACACCACTAGTCACTGCCTGCCATTCCGAAAATGACTCGTTCATTCCTACTCTTTGTTTCCTGTCTGCAAACTAGTTCTCTATCCATGTCAATAACCTACCCCCAATACCATGGGCTCTAATTTTGCACAATAATCTTTTGTTGCTCATTTTTCCTGCTGTATTCCAACCTCAAGAATCCAGATCAGCACCAATAATGGTGTGAGGGCCAATTTAAATGTTACTTGATTGCCTCATCTCTCCATAGCATGACTTCAGACATCCAATATCCACTGGCATATAGCCAGCAGCGGATTGATATCCGTCTCCCTATATTTTGTTTGTTATTGGTTCCGTCAAAATTCTTCCTCCACCTCCCACAATATATTAGTGCATATTGAAACTGAGATTAGATTCATCTTTACTCCTGCAAAATTAACATTAGGGCACAGATAATGTGAATGCACAGTCTTTCTTCCAGGGAAGGGAAATGAAAAGCTAGAGAACATAAATTTAAGGTAAGAGAAGAAAGATTTAAAAGGGACCTGAGAGGCAATTTCTTCACACACAGAAGGTGGTAGATACTGTATATGGAACAAGCTGCCAAAGAAAATGAATGTGGTTGGTACAATAATAACATTTAAGAGACATTTGGACAGGTAAACGGATAGGAAAGATTTAGATGGATATGGGCCAAATTCATAAAATGGGTCTAGCCTAGATAGCCATTTTTGTCAGCATGGATAGGTTGAGATGACGAGCCTGTTTCAGTGTTGTACTTCTCTATGATTGTATGACTCTTATTCAAATGTGTCTTTTCCTGCAGAACACCAGCCTCATCAATACTAAGAAGAAGCTGGATGCCGACCTGAATCACATCCAGTCTGAAATGGAAGAAACTATCCAGGAGTCAAGAAATGCTGAAGAGAAAGCCAAGAAAGCTATCACTGATGTACGTCATAAATTATTTTAACAATTTGATTTTTGTTTTCAAATATTACCTCAATTAATTACGTTGATAAAATTAGAATTTTGAACATGTAATGATTTGCCCAATTGTCTCATATTGCAAGGCTGCCATGATGGCTGAAGAGCTGAAGAAGGAACAGGACACCAGTGCTCACCTTGAACGAATGAAGAAGAACCTCGAGCAGACAGTGAAGGACCTGCAGCTTCGCCTGGATGAGGCTGAGCAGCTGGCAATGAAAGGAGGAAAGAAACAACTCCAGAAACTGGAGGCCAGGGTAAATCCTGAGACTGTTTTACTGTGCACACTGAAACTTTGGATATAATATGAATATTATGGAATAAATCCCGTTTTGTGGTTGTTTAGGTGCGCGAGCTGGAAAGTGAGCTGGAAGGCGAGCAGAAGCGAGGTGCTGATGCTATTAAAGGTGTTCGCAAATATGAAAGAAGGGTCAAGGAACTATCTTATCAGGTACTGTACAGTTAATAATCAATTGGTGGACTTAATTCAGCCAAAGCTCTGGAAGGATAACAGTGTTCCTGTAGCTATACCCCTGCAGTCAGCATGATTGGTGTCCTGACCACCCTACAACATTTGCTTTGTCCTTTGAGGTTAGCCCATTCCCCGAAAAGTCCTGATTGAGATGTTACTTTCCCAATCTTGGTTGATTGAAGAAAGTGTTGTCATTTGTATGCACCAAGTAACAGAATCTTCCAATAGAAGGAATCTGGTGGGCATAACACAAGTCTTGTGGTAAAGGCATTTTGGGGTCGTACAGACAATTAACCTTTGACTGGGTCACTGAAAAGAAACCCTTTCTCAACACTAATCAGAGGGAGGGTCCTGCTGTGAGATGATGAGCGGAGCCAGAAGAGGCCATTGGTGATGAAGTGAGTGGAGCACTGAGAAGGCAGCAATGTAAATATCACAGAGGGATGAGTGGGTCAGCAAGAACCAGGATATGTATCTTTAAATGTGTCATAAGAATACAATAAAATGAAAAATAAAACATTTCAAATGTTGCTTCTTTTGTGACATTCAGTCAGAGGAAGACAGAAAGAATAATCTGAGACTACAGGACTTGGTTGACAAGCTGCAGATGAAGGTTAAGGCCTACAAGAGACAATCGGAGGAAACTGTAAGTTATTATGACTATAACTGCAATTTTTCAAGAAAATTATTTTGTATGACATTAAATTTTAAGATTTTTGTATAATATAAAGAAGAATTTAACACAATCTACATTAATAGTAAGGTGGGAATATCATGTCTATGGGCAGAGCATTAAAACAACATCTCTATTCATTGTTCTAGAAATGTTTCAATTAGATTCTTTCCCATTGCTCTAATCTCAAAAGAATAGAATCCTTGTGAATATCTGAGCTCTGAAATATTTGTCATAATATAAGGCTCATTATCATAATTCATGAAAAGCTTGTTTTTAACGGGTCAGTTAAAGATTAACAGCATTATATGTAGGACCAGGTGCAGCATAGTAGGCTTATCAGCCTTCACCATTCAATAAGATTAAATCCATTCTTTAATTTTTCTATCTATTTTCCCGTATCGAGAAATCCACCAGGTCCAAGCTGGAATGGACTTGACAAAGTCTTTTGTGTTGGAAATTCTAAAAGTATTTGCTTTTTCTCAGTCCTAAAGTTATTCTAGTCTCTTCAGGCAGCTTCTCATCATCTACTTTAGCAAATATCTCAAGAATTTTAAATAGTTCAAGAATACCATCTCCTGTTGTTCAAAATTCCAAAGAATGTGAGCATGTTTTATTATGTACAGTATCTGCTCACATGACTGGTCTCACCTCAAGAAAATAATAAAATGGGCAAGTGGAATGCTAGCTTGATTCAGAGGACTGAAGGACAATTTATATTACAGTTCCACAAAACATTGATTAGCCCACAGCTGAAATAGTGCAAACAGCTATGAATGCTTTACCTGAGGAAGAAAATATTTTCCTTTGGATGAGATTAATCAGAATGACACCTAGACTCCAAAGGTTACATTTTGAGGGGTTTACCAAACTAAGATTCTATACCATGAGATTTAGATTAAGGGTTGCCAAGATTGTGTGGAAATCGAGAGGATTGATGTAGGAAAACTGTTACTATTTGAAGCCAAGCGCTAGTAGGCATAGCATGATTGTTTTCCACATTAGAAGTAAATAGCTAATCATTTCTTTGAATGCATGTGATTCACTAATAAATTAAAGTATCTTAACCCCAAAGTGTAAGAGATCAACACAAAGAATGTTTCAGAAGAGACCTTCATCCAATCTAAACTAAGTAAAATCATGTATTTTGTGCAAAAGATTGATTAGTGCAGATTTGTGCATTATCCAATCTTGATATTCAAAAAGTAAAGCCGGCAGACCTTCATCCAATAAAGCTCAAAAACTGTAAATTTCTTAATTAGTTGGTCATCAAAAGTATAATGGTGTTTAGCAATCACCTGGTAAATAATTTTCATTCTTAAAATCTGAGCTTTCACACTGTTTTCCTACAGGAGGAACAGGCCAACGTTCACCTGTCCAGATTCAGGAAGATTCAGCATGAACTGGAGGAAGCCGAGGAACGTGCCGACATTGCCGAATCTCAAGTCAACAAACTTAGAACTAAAACCCGCGAAATTACTATCAAGGTACAGTAAAAAGTATTCAAAATGGTGATTTATATCAACATGGAGGAATAGATAAAGCGATCCTTATTTCTGTCATTAATCAATGTGCAAGTAAATTTGAAAGGCACATTTATAATACTGATTTAATCATTTGCATTTCCTTTTTACCTATCAGAGCGCTGAAGAGTAGATGACAACTTGAAATGGTCCAAAGAAGAAATCTACAAAATGTGTATTTCTTTGTAACATAGTTTTATAAATGTAGCAATATCAACAAAAATAAACGTGCAACACTAAATTGTTTCCTTGTTTTATTAAGACGATGCAATAATTATAGTCCATCTCAAAGCCTCTTAAGTGCCACCATCAATTCGGCCTCCACTGCCACCCCTGGCAGCACATGCTAAGCACCAACCACTCTATAAGAAAAAAAACTTGCCCTGCATACCTCCTTTAATTTTTCCCTCTAACTTTTAAGATGTACCCTATGGTCTTTGACAGTTCCACCCCAGGAAAAAGGTTTTGTCTACTGCATATAATTGTATATATGTGTATACCTCTCATAATTGTATAGACGTTTATCAGGTCTCCCATCAACCTCCAAGTTCAAAAGAAAACAATCTAGATTTGTCCAACCTATCCTTGTAGCTAATACTTCACCTTCCTTATGGCTCTGACAAAACATTTTATGTGGTTAAACAAAAACTTCTGTCTTCAGTCATTATGTTCGTTTGCAGAAACAATACCTTAATAGATCACGTGCATTTCCTACGCACCAAAATATCTGGAAGCATATCTAAATAGTTCATTTCTTCCTCATTTATATTCCTCAATTTCAGGTAAAATTGAATTTTCTAAATTAGGTAACTAACCAACAATAACAAACCTTTCCCCTTCCCCATCTCCTTCCACCTATATATCTCTTCCTCTGGCTTCACATGTCATGCTTCTTCTCTCCTGATCTCATTATTTCATAGTCTTTTGTCTTTTTCCATTCCTGGACTTTGTCCACCCATCTACTAATCAACCACCTGTATCCTTGCATTGTCCAGTCCCCACCTCTCTTCTAGCTTTCTCTTCCCCCTCCACCCCCCAACTACTATCATCTGAAGAAGGGTCCCGACCCAAAACATCACTCAGCCATGAAAGAGAGAGACATTTCAAATAGGTGTCTTTGAAGCCTGGGAATTTTGTCTCCCAATGGGCCTCATGGATATAAATTTGCTGAATCCAGTCCAAATAATGAACATTTGGATGACATGAGATTAATTTCCATTTGAGGTCATAACATATGTTTCAATCATTATAGCATCCACTTTTCCTGCTACACATTATATTTGGCAAAATTCGCAAGCCAATAGCTTCAACAGATGCCCACAGTCATTCTGAAAAGAATTTCATGAAAATGTTTCCTGGTCTTAATGTTATGGAAACATTCGAGGAAACATCAAAACTCAAAATCCTCAACTGGAAGAGAGATAATTGTGATAACTGCAGTCCAAAGTGATCGGAAACAAAAACTGCCAATGAAAATAGTAAACAGGCAATGTAAGTTACCAATAATACATAGTTTTCAAATTAGGCTCGGCACAATGAGACAGAGTGCTACGTGGAGAGACAGGAAAGTCAATCCAAATCTGGAACCCTTGGATAACAATGGGATAGTTACTAAAATAAATGGAAATGGCACATGCTAAATTTCGACTATTGAAAAAAGCAAGAAAATAGGCAGTGCAGATGGTGAAGAGCAGCACCGAGTGAAGATCGCAAGGATGGGTTGATATACGCACCTTTAAGGACGTTTAAGCCAGATGTTTTGAGCCAATGATCATTTCATGTGTGATGGCAGCCTTTATTAAATTTTCCTTCCTACAAATTTATTAAAAGAGAATTTGATTACAAGACTGATATTCCTGATATTCCAATTGTATTAACCGTTGTGATAATGCATTTAGAAAATTGCGCACAGCTTGGATTCCCAAACTGAGAAAAGATACACATATAAGTTGAGTACAGCTGAGGTTCACCAAATTCATTTACAATATATATTAATGATTTAGAGTAGGGAACTAAATGTGACCTCCAAGTTTGCGGATGACACAAAGCTGGATGGCAGTGTGAGTAGTTCAGATCAGGTCAGATCAGAATGCTTTATTGTCATTGCATGTGTCACATACAACGAGATTACTGTGTCTCTCCATTTAAAAGAACTTCAAACATTCACATACTCATACTTTTTACACTCCCTCCCTCCCCAAACCCACCCATGGATTCACATTTACATAAATTAACACTGTCTCCCACCCCCCCTCCTTCCCCATAACCCGCTCCCAAGACAGAGTTCAGTTCCAAGATTGCTGATGGGTACAAGCTGTTCTTGAGTCTGGCAGTGCGTGACTTTAGCGACCTGTACCTTTTTCCTGAGGGCAGCAGTGTGAAAAGGTGGTGACAAGGATGTGTAATGTCTTTCACGATATTACAGGTACTGCTGCGGCATCTGGAGTGGTAAATGTCCTCCAGAGGGGGCAGGGGGAGTCCAATGATACCCTGGGCAGTTTTTATCACCCTCTCGAGAGCTGCTCTGTCAGCTGCTGAACAGTTCCCAAACCAGGCACTTATGCAGTAATTCAGTATGCTTTCTACCGAACAGCGGTAGAAAGACTCCAGCAGTTTAGCAGACAGATGGGCCTTCCTCAGTGTTCTGAGGAAGTAAAGTCTCTGTTGCGCCTTTTTTACAACTACAGCAGAGTTCACAGACCATTTAAGATCCTCACTGTTGTTGATCCCCAGAAATTTAAAACTAGGCACCCTCGCCACCTCCTCGCCCCCTATCTCCAGTGGCCTGAGCTCCGCTCTATGTCGCCTGAAATCAGTGATGATCTCCTTCGTCTTTTTAGTGTTCAGAGAGAGATTGTTGTGAGCACACCACTCAGAAAGTCTGTGCACCTCCTCTATATAGGCGACCTCGTTCCCATTTGAGATGAGCCCCACCACGGTTGTATCGTCCGCAAATTTTATGATCCTATTTGTGGGGTGATGGGGCAAGCAGTCATGTGTGTATAGGGCGTAGAGGAGCGGACTGAGCACACAGCCCTGCGGTGCTCCTGTGCTGAGGGTCAGGGATGTCGAGGTGTTCCTCCTGGGTGAGGAATTTTCAGGCAACTACACACAACTCCAAGAGACAGTGCAGATTAAAAAATAATGTTTAAGCTTCTGAAATTATACCCATTGTTTTATTTAATAGCCTGGGATATAGTAGCTTTGGTTAAATATTTTATCCGGATATATTTAGCTGCTTTCAAAGATGCCAAATCCCTTAATATCTCCTATTCTATATGGCTTATTCCGTCCAATATTTTACATATTTTCTCTTTAGCTAATGCTTCACCACTTTTCCTCTCCTTTGTAAATAAAGCAGCAAGGTATCCCTTTAGAATGTTACTTTAGCTATGCATCCGCACATGGGTTATTATTTTAGTCCCTTTGTTATCCTCTTGCCCTTTATATAGATCACATGGTTTTGATTCTTCCTTGATATTACCTTCCTGGTAAAATTTCTCTAGTAAAAATACATGTATACATACATAGTAATAGATACAAATATTTTAAAAACAAGTATTTCTTACACATGTTTAAAGAGAACTTCATTTATTATAAATACCATCTACCTAACCTTCAATGGTACTAACTTTAAAATTTTAAACATTCAGACCAGATGTAATTGGTTTTTGTTTAGTTTAGTTTATTATTGTCACGTGTACCGAGTAAAGTGAAAAGTTTTATATTGCGTGCTATCCAGTCAACGAAAAGACTATACACGAGTGTACTGTACGCCTTGCTGCCTTACAGTACACTCGTAGAGTTGTTGCCTGACAGCGAATGCAGCACCAGAGACCTGGGTGCGATTCCGACTACGGGTGCAGCCTGTATGGAGTTTGTACCCCATGATCTGCGTGGGTTTTCTCTGAGATCTTCAGTTTCCTCCCACACTCCAATGAAGTACAGGTTTGTAGGTTAATTGGCTTGGTAAATGAAAAATTGTCCCCAGTGGGTGTAGGATAGTGTTAATGTCCGCTGGTTGGCGGGGACCCAGTGGGCCGAAGGGCCTGTCTCCACGCTGTATCTCTAAGCTAAATTATATGGCAAAAACAAAATAAATTGCCCCATCCACCAATGGCTGTAATAATTTCTTCGTTTGGTGAGAGTCACCAACAGTCTCACCCATGTAAAAGTCTGTAATTCTCACATTGGCCTCTTCCACCACCTCAGACCACACAGAACTGGAATGGCAATGAGCCATCCTCAATCTGGAGAGAATCATTATGGTGGCCTGTGATTACATCATAATATTGTGATCCTGTAGGCCAATTTATTTTGTAATTACCTCATCAGGGCATTCTATGCATAGTGAGCTAGCAGATCAGCTGTTTTCACACTTTCAAGCCATCACTGGTATTCCTATGATGCAATTTAAATTGGTATATTCATATTAGAAGTGTAATGTTACAAGAAACTTTATGGTTTATTTTGCAAGCACTTTTAGAGTCACTCACAACCATTGAAATGTTTGGCAAACAAAAAAAATATTGATTTATGTTTTGCAGAGGACACAATCAAATCATTTATACAATCTTCAATTAACAATGGAAGGTAACAGAAAAAAATCCTTTCCAAAATACAACTGAAATAAAACTTGCAATCCCATTTCGCAGTATGAGAAACATAGCAGTTGCTTAATGTCAAGAATAATCAAATGTTGCTAATAGATTTTAACATCCTGTCGACATAGTAAGTTTTAAAATGCAATACCTTGTTCATCTGAAGCCTAATAAATAAGTTTAATATGACATTTAATTTTCACCGAAACAGAAATGAAACGTTCCTCTTCCCATGGTCACTTTGTTATTACTTTAAATAATGTATCAGGATATTTGATAAATTATAAATAAGGAAGATATCATCTCTAAAAGAGATTCAACATTATTTTGCAACCTTAATTACAATCTTCCAAGTTAATTCCCCTTTACTTTGTGTTATATGCCATCCAGGTTGCCTCCCGAAGTAGTCTATACTCAGAGATTTATTGTTATCCATGAGCTTAGTGTCTAAAGGTCAAGAGTTATATTACAGTGTGTGTGAAAATCTTTAGAACATTGAATTGCTGTGAGTGCTTTTAGTTGCAGACTATGATGTCGGCTCATTCAGGTCTACAACTCAGCACGAGTCCTTGCCAGGTGAACGTATGCGAGACCATTTTCAAGGATGGTTAACCCCACATTGATCAACATTTGGACACAAAAAAGGCAGATATTTCTTTAGTGTGATGAATATTGCTGGATTTGAATATTTCAGGAAAGAAACAGAAACAAAAATATCAATAAATTACTTTAAATTAACAAATATTAAAAGGTAATAAATTAATAAATAATACCAGAAATAGGTAAATATTTTCATTTCAACAGCTTGGAGCAGTTGTGTGTCAACTTCACCAATGAAAAACTGCACTGGTTCTTCAACACCACTTTTGTTCCAGAACAAGTGTATGGGAAGAAAATAATTGATAGGGAATTCATTAACTTTGTATGGAATTGATTGTTTGCAATAAAATCATTGAGAAGGTGGATATTATCATAGAAAAGACCAATACGAGGTGAATAAGAGTGTGAAGACAAGAGTGTCAAGTTTGTTTAAATATCATATGCACCAGGAATGGAACATTGACATTCTTTCTTGCTGCAGATTTACTGACATAATAACACAATAACACAATAATGATATAATAATCAAAAACAAAATATATTATCTGTCACACGAAGTAACCAGAAAATAATGGTTCAAACTGAAGTACATCATGCATCCAAAACAAAACCCATAGTAAATTGTGGCTGAGGTAGGGTTGTAGTTAGGGTTGTGTAGTGTGGTTAAAGAAACCTGATGGTTGATGGGATCTGGAGGGTCTCGGTTCTTACACTATTTTCCCAATGGTCATAGTCATAGAGTCATAGAGTAATAGAGTAGGGAAAGAGGCCATTCGGCCCAACTCGCCCACACCCGCCAACAATGTCCTAGCTACACTAGTCCCACTTGCCTGCGCTTGGTCCATGTTCCTCCAAACCTGTCCTATCCATGTCCCTGTCTAACTGTTTCTTAAACGATGGGATAGTCCTAGCCTCAACTACCACCTCTGGCAGCTTGTTACAACACTACCCAGAGGTCTACCATTTACTGTGTAAGTCCTGCCCTTGTTCAACGTCTCAAAATGCAACGCCTCACACTTCTCTGTATTAAATTCCATCAACCATTCCTCCGCCCACCTGGCCAATCGATCCAGACCCTGGTGCAATCTTTCACAACCATCTTCACTATCTGAAAAACCACTAACTTTTGTATCATCAGCAAACTTGCTAATCTTGCCCTGTATGTTCTCATCCAAATCATTGATGTAGATGGCAAACAGTAACGGGCCCAGCACCGATCCCTGGGGAACACTACTAGTCACAGGCATCCAGTCTGAGAAGCAACCTTCCACCATTACCCTCTCCAGTAATTTACCAACGACAGATGTTAAGCTCACCGGCCTATAGTTCCCAGCATTTTCCTTGCAGCCGTTCTTGAAAAGAGGTACAACATTTGCTACCCTCCAGTCTTCCAGCACCTCTCCTGTATTTAAGGACGACTCGTAAATTTGAACCAGGGCTCCCGCAATTACCTCTCTAGTTTCCCACAATGTTCACGGATATATCAGATCAGGCATGGAGATTTGTCTACCTTCAAACACCACAGTACCTTCAGTACTTCTTCAGCAGTAACACTGACTGCTCTCAAGCCACTTCCAGTGACTGCTCCAATTTCCTCCGTCCAACTGTTTATCTCCTTGGTAAATACAGAGGAGAAAAACTAATTTAGTACCTTGCCCATCTTCTGTGGCTCCACACAGAGGTGACTGCTTTGATTCTTGAGAGGTCCCATTCTCTCTCTAGTTACCCTTCTCCCCTTATGTATTTATAAATTATTTTGGGATTGTCCTTAATGCTACTCACTAGAGCAATCTCCTGGCCCCTTTTTGCCCTAATTTCCTTTTTTAGTTTACTCCTTAGCTCCCGAAACTCCTCCAGGGATGCACTTGATCCCAGCTGCCTATACCTGTTCCATGCATCCTTCTTGTTTTTGACTAACGTCTCAATTTCCCTCGTCAGCCAAGCTTCCTTACGTTTGTTTGTTTTGCCTTTCACTATAACTTGGATGTGCGTATACTGAGCTTTTGTCAGCACACTTTTAAAAGCATCCCACTTGGCTGATGTTCCTTTCCCATCAAATAACCTGCTCCAATCAACTTGAGCGAGACCTTCTCTCATACCCTCAAAGTTGGCCTTACCCCAGTTGAGCATTTTAACATGTGGACCCTCTCTGTCCCTATCCATCCCTATCTTAACCCTAATTGAACTGTGGTCACTGGTCCCAAAAGGCTCCTCCACACACACTTCATTAACTTGCCCTTCCCAATATTGCAATACAGGATCCAGTGTTCCCCTCTCACGTGAGAGGGCCTCCACATACTGTTTAAGAAAACTCTCCTGAACACTTTTGAGGAATTGCACCCCATCTAAACCCTTCACGCTATGATTTTCCCAGTCTATATTGGGAAAGTTGAAATCCCCTACTACAACAACCTTATTAGACCTGCAGCTGTCTGCAATCTCTCGGCACATGTGGTATCAGCGTGATGAGAGCATGGGCAGGCTGGTGTGAATCTTTGATGATATTAGCTGCTTCTTTGAGGCCAAGATACTCAACTAAGCAACTTCAAATTGCATCCATCCCTCTAGAGATTCCCTGTCAAAGTACCCTGTCCAAACGTCTTTTAAATGCCTTTACTTTACCTGCTTCAACCATTTCCACTGGATGCTCAGTTCACATGCATACCACAAAAAAGTTGCCCCTCAGGTTCCCTTTTAAATCTTTCCACTCTCATCTTAAACCTATGTACTCTAGTTCCCCAACACTACGAAGACTGTGTGCATCCACCTTATCGATGACCTGACCACCCCACCACACATCACCTCGTCCTCAGTCCACCCACCTGCCTTCCTCCGGCCCCAACCCCCATCCCTGCCGGGTGTTCACCATCGCCCCTGACCTCCCCCTCTCCGATACAGAACGTTCTGTCCTCAGCAGAGTTCTTACCTTTGTCCCCCTTCGTCCCCACCTCAATGAGTTCCGCGCCCACTACAACTTGGAGCTCTTCTACCGTCGCCTCCGCGTCACTGCGTTCTTCTATGGGGCCATGGTAACATCCCTTTTCCCATCTCCAACGCACCCCCTCCTCGTGGACCCCCCCTCGTGGCCCTCCGGCTTTAGAACCTTTTATCCAAAACTGCCTTCACGACATCAACCGCCTCAACTTCTCCACTCCCCTGTCTCACTCCAATCTCTCCCCCCCTGAATGTACTGCCATCGACTCACTCCGCAACAACCCAGACTGGGTTATCAAACCCGCCGTGGTAGTCCGGCACGTCGATCTCTACAAATCTGAGGCCACGCGCCAACTCTCGGACACCTCCTCCTACTTACCCCTGGACCATGACCCCACTGACGATCACCAGGCCACTATCTTTAGCACCATCACCGACTTCATCACCTCCCACGCCCTGCCCGACCGAGCCTCCAACCTCATCGTTTCCCAGCCCCGCACGGCATGATTTTACCTTCTCCCCAAAATCCACAAACCTGACTGTCCCGGTAGACCCATCGTCTCTGCCTGTTCGTGCCCTACCGAACTAATTTCCACATACCTTGACTCCATCCTATCCCCCTTGGTTAAATCCCTCCCTACCTATGTTCAAGACACCTCAGACACTCTCCGTCGTCTCCACGCATTTAATTCTCTAGGCCCTCATCCTCTTATCTTCACCATAGACGTCCAGTCACACTACACCTCCATCCCCCACCAGGATGGTCTCAAAGCCCTACGGTTCTTCCTCTACCGGAGAAGCAACCTATACCCGGCCACTGATACTCTCCTCCGCCTAGCGGAGTTGGTCCTTAAGGTTCATAAGGTTCATTTATTGTCACATACACCAATTGGTATAGTGAAATTCATTGGCCAGGTCAGTCATATAATTTAAAAAGCAACAGACTCAAAAACACATTTTAACATAAACATCCATCACAGTGACTCCTACACATTCCTCACTGTGATGGAAGGCGAAAATAAAGTTCAAGTCCTTTTGTCAATAACTTCTCGTTTGACTCCTCCCATTTCCTCCAAATACAAGGCGTAGCTATGGGCACACGCATGGGCCCCAGCTACGCCTGCCTCTTTGTCGGGCAAGTCGAACAATCCTTGTTCGAGACGTACCAGGGCCTCATCCCCGACCTCTACCTCCGCTACATCGATGGCTGCTTTGGTGCCACCTCCTGCACCCACACACAACTGACTGACTTCATCCGCTTCACCATTAACTTCCATCCGACACTCAAATACACCTGGACCATTTCCGACACTTCCCTACCATTCCTTGACCTCACTATCTCCATCGCAGGAGATAGACTTCTGACCAACATCCACTATAAACCCACTGACTCCCACGACTATCTGGACTACACTTCTTCCCACCCTGCTTCCTGTAAAGACTCCATCCCCTACTCCCAATTTTTCCGTCTACGCCGCATCTGCTCCCAGGATGAGGAGTTCCACACCAGGGCATCTGAAATGCCCTCATTCTTCAGGGAACGGGGGTTCCCCTCTCCCACCATGGATGAGGCTCGCACCAGGGTCTCGCACCAGGGTCTCTTCCGTACCCCGTAACGCTGCTCTCTCTCCCCATCCCCCCACTCGCAACAAGGGCAGAGTCCCCCTGGTCCTCACCTTTCACCCCACTAGCCGTCACATACAACAAGTAATCCTCCGTCAGTTTCGCCACCTCCAACGTGACCCCACCACTCGCCACATCTTCCCATCTCCCCCCATGTCTCCTCCAACATCATCTATTGCATCCGCTGCTCTCGATGTCAGCTGAGATACATCGGTGTACATCTACATCTGCTTGGTCACACCGATGTAGATCAGCTGGCGATCGTTTCGCCGAACACCTCCGCTCGGTCCGCACTAACCAACCTGACCTCCCGGTGGCTCAGCACTTCAACTCCCCCTCCCATTCCGTATCCGACCTCTCTGTCCTGGATCTCCTCAGAGTGAGCTGCACCGGAAATCGGAGGAACAGCACCTCATATTCCGCTAGGGGAGTCTGCATCCTGGTGGCATGAACATTGAATTCTCCCAATTTTGTTAGCCCTTGCTGTCTCCTCCCCTTCCTATCTCTCCCTCAGCCCTCGGGCTCCTCCACCTCCTCCTCCTCTTTCCTTTCTTCTTCCCGCCCCCCCCCCCCCCCATCAGTCTGAAGAAGGGTTTCGGCCCGAAACTTTGCCAATTTCCTTATTTCCTTCGCTCCATAGATGCTGCTGTACCCGCTGAGTTTCTCCAGCATTTTTGTGTACCTTATCTATGACCCTCATGATTTATAATAATAATAATAATAATAAATTTTATTTAATGGGCGCCTTTCAGACATCTCAAGGACACCTTACATAGTAATCGGAATAAAAACATATAATCGGAATATAACAGGTAATAAAGACATCACAGAGACACAAATTAAAAACAGAATTCAATCCAAAAACAGAAAATCAAAAACACAGTGTGAAGAGAGAGCAGCGGCAGCCAAAGCGCGCCAGTGTCCACTCTCTGACCTTTCTGACCTGGGCCACCTCCATTGTCAGAGTGACGCCCAGCACAAATAGAAGGGACAGCACCTCATATTTTGGTTGGGTAGTTTACACTCCAGCGGTATGAACATTGACTTCTCTAACTTCAGATAGCCCTTGCTTTCTCTCTCCATCCCCTTCCCAGTTCTCCCACTAGTCTTAGTCTCCGCCTACATTCTATCTTTATCCCGCCCTCTCCCCTGACACCAGTCTGAAGAAGGGTCTCGACCCTTCTCTCCAGGGATGCTGTCTCCCCCGCTGAGTTACTCCAGCATTTTGTGCCTACCATTACCTAACTAAATTGATAGAATTTTAATTAGTGGCCAATAAAATTCATTGCTGGGAAGATTGACGTTGTTTTGGCAGGATGTAGGGCAGAATACCAGTGGGCAGAATACTTTCCCTCAGTTAAGGCGGTGTCACACCGGGATGATGTTTACTGTATAAACTTTATATTCAGTGGAAATCACATTACTGCCATTTCATCAACTTTTAGTTCATCCAGAGATACCTCAGTTTATCACCAACCATTTCTTCTTTGATCGTCATCCGTCCCATCTCATGACATTAACAATGATCTGGTACCATTGATAACGGAGACTCTCGATCGCGCAGGCATCTTATTTAAACACGGCCCGAACTTGCACAGTTGTCAGCACGTAATGTTCTTTAAGGTATATCAAATTTGTTCAAATGTACCTGTCTATATTTTATTAAGATGTGGAACCTAGTGTAACATTTGGAAAGTTTCCACAATTATCTGAGCACGTTAACAGAAGTTACTTCAATCTAACGATTCCCGCTTTGAGATTTTTAAAAATATTGACTAATTTCTGCGCTGATGTAAATTCAGGAAAAAGCTCGCGTTCTGCGCAGTAGGATATATAAGATGATACAGTTGATTATACTAATAGTGATACAGGACCCTGTGAAGGTCATTTCTTAACCAGCTGTTTGAAGGACAATCAGTGTGCCAGTCGGCAACGTGTAACATTGCAATTGATCTTCATGGCTTATATTTGAAAAATTAATAATCAAATTTCCTATTTAATTCTATACTAACGGTTATTTTACCTTTCACGCAATGCAACTTGTCTGATTCCGCCGATTCCTCTTCATCCAAAGATGCGGTAACAATCTGCAATCAGATAACAGAAATAAAGAGGAACCGCCGTGATTATTAAAACCGAGAGGCACATTTTGGAAATGATAACCACAGGGTTTGTAAATTAATTTCATTTCATCGGAGACATTATACAAATACCGTCTCAGAATATAATCGCAAATGAAAACCAATACAGATCCATCATGTTATGCATAACGGAATATGTGAACAACTAATTTACAACACGGCAAATTTTATCGTGTATAATTATACCATAAACTCCCGATTAGCGTGAAGAAAGTCAGGGAGGAAGAGACCCGTTGGTTGCACCCCAGAAGCCGCCAATGTACTGTCAGGCAATTTATATACCCCTTTTATTGCCTGTGCAGCAAGCCTGGTCCCTATTTGGACTTTGGGAAGCACGACGGGTGGATTTGGTTGTGGGATTAACTATCGTTTTCTCGTATCAGGATAAATTTAGAGAAGCTATGTCAGTAGTTTTGGAGGAATTCTTCAGCGATTAATCCAATCATCATCATGTGTCCAGAGACTTTGCACGGAAAACATGTGACATGTTTCTGTGGTCATAAGAAACTTCCACCAGATGGAACATTTGGGCGAGGAACTCTGCATCAGCAGAAAGTACAAACACGTGTAAAATGCGTTACCGTTTCCTAATCGTCGCTGGTTTTAACGACAAAACCAGAAACTTAATTTGGACGTTGTGCTAATATATGGCGTTTTCCTGAATTGTATCCAATAAATGAAAGTACAGAGCGTGTTTGCCCCAAACTTTGCACAAACCGCTTACGGAAATTAACAATTATGAAAGGATCCAGCGTTTTTGGAACAGCGTTTCTTCCACCGGTTGAAGAACTTTAGGAAATCACAGGCAGTGGCACAGGGGCGCAGCTGGAAGACCTGCTGCTTCACTGCGCCAGTGACATGGGTTCGATCCTGATTTCGGGTGCTGTCTGTGTGGAGTTTGCACGTTCTCCGTGTCCGCCGGTTTCCTCCCAAATCCCAAAGACGTGTATGTTTGTAAAATTGCTCCTACTGTGTAGGGAGTCGATGAGAAAATGGAATAGCATGGAACTAGATTGAACGGGTCGGTGTGGACTCGGTGGGCCGAAAACGGTGCAGAAGAAGGGTCTTCAGTCTGCCGCCTTGGTAATCAGGCATCCCTGTAGAACGAGTCAACAACACTTCGGAGTTCAACGTGGACGGAGGAAGCGCGGTCTGATCAAGCCAATCATAGAATTTGTAAAATCATTTAACCAGCAACGACATCTTCAAACCAGCATGTTATTGATATAAACAGTGGAGAAATACATTGATCCCCATGACAAAGATGGACCCAACCTCCTGTCTACGTCTTTAGTTATTAGCAGTTATGGACAATGCAGAACTTACATGATGCAGGGACCAGATATTGGGGGGGGGGGGGGGGGGTAATAGCTGTGTCAGTAACTTTCTTGTAATCAGTTTCCTATCTATTCCTATGATTATTATATCCTTATAGGGTGGATATTCCAATGTGGTAGTTATAGGGATTTTGCCAAGTAAACTGCATTCCTGTTAGACCAATGGAAAGTTGTGCATTTCATTTCTGCCATTTACATGTTAATTTTCAGAGAGAACAAATTAAAGCCAGATATCCAAGTTGTCTGCTGACAACCTTGCACTAATTGGACTAAGTTTTCTTAAAATTCCCCTAAGTTTTCCTAAAACCAATTTAGAAACAATACAGTGGCAGTGATTATTTATGACCACAAGAATGACTAGTGTAAGATGCAGTTATTTGTGTCAATAGAACTTCCTAGATGGATCTTTATGAGAGGGCAAGATACAAGAGCAAGATCTGAAAGTCTGGAAGAGATAGTTCATGTTCATAAGTTATAGGATCAGAATTAGACCATTCGGCCCATCAAGTCTACTCCGCCATTTAATTATGGCTGATGTATACTTCCCCATTCTCACCATCCCCGACCTCTATCTCCGCTACATTGATGGCTGCTTTGGTGCCACCTCCTGCACCCACACACAACTGACTGACTTCATCCGCTTCACCATTAACTTCCATCCGGCACTCAAATACACCTGGACCATTTCCGACACTTCCCTACCATTCCTTGACCTCACTATCTCCATCGCAGGTGATAGATTTCTGACCGACATCCACTATAAACCCACTGACTCCCACGGCTATCTGGACTACACTTCTTCCCACCCTGCTTCCTGTAAGGACTCCATCCCCTACTCCCAATTTCTCCGTCTATGCCCCGGACGACAGATGGCACAATGGGCTAAGTGTTCGGCTGGCAACCGGAAGGTAGCTGGTTCGAATCCCGCTTGGAGTGCATACTGTCGTTGTGTCTTTGGGCAAGACACTTCACCCACCTTTGCCTGTGTGTGTCCTTGGGCAAGACACTTCACCCACCTTTGCCTGTGTGTGTGGATGTAATTATGTGAAGCACTTTGGGGTCAATGCAAGTTGACTAAAAATGTGCTATATAAATAAAGAAATAATAATAATAATCTGCTCCCAGGATGAGGTGTTCCACACCAGGGCATCTGAAATGCCCTCATTCTGAAGTTCAGGGAACGGGGGTTCCCCTCTCCCACCATGGATGAGGCTCGCACCAGGGTCTCTTCCATACCCCGTAACACTGCTCTCTCTCCCCATCCCCCCACTCGCAACAAGGACAGAGTCCCCCTGGTCCTCACCTTTCACCCCACTAGCCGTCACATACAACAAGTAATCCTCCGTCAGTTTCGCCACCTCCAACGTGACCCCACCACTGGCCACATCTTCCCATCTCCCCCCATGTCTGCTTTCCGCAAAGAGCGCTCCCTCCGTAACTCCCTTGTCAATTCTTCCCTTCCCTCCCGTACCACTCCCTCCCCGGGCACTTTCCCTTGCAACCACAAGACATGCTACACTTGTCGCTTTATCTCCCCCCTCAACTCCATTCAAGGACCCAAGCAGTCGTTCCAGGTGCGACAGAGGTTCACCTGCATCTCCTCCAACATCATCTATTGCATCCACTGCTCTCGATGTCAGCTGATCTACATCAGTGTGATCCAAAGCGGAGACTTGGCGATCGTTTCGCCGAACACCTCCGCTCGGTCCGCACTAACAAACCTGACCTCCCGGTGGCTCTGCACTTCAACTCCCCCTCCCATTCCGTATCCGACCTCTCTGTCCTGGATCTCCCCAGAGCGAGCAGCACCGGAAATTGGAGGAACAGCACCTCATATTCCGCTTGGGGAGTCTGCATCCTGGTGGCATGAACATTGAATTATCCCAATTTTGTTAGCCCTTGCTGACTCCTCCCCTTCCTATCTCTCCCTCAGCCCTCAGGCTCCTCCTCCTCCTCCTCCTCCTCCTCTTTCCTTTCTTCTCCCCGCCTCCCCCCCCCCCCATCAGTCTGAAGAAGGGTTTTGACCCGAAACGTTGCCTATTTCCTTATTTCCTTCGCTCCATAGATGCTGCTGCACCCACTGAGTTTCTCCAGCATTTTTGTGTACCTTATCTATGACCCTCATGATTTATACACCTCTATAGCATCACCCCTCATATGTTCCAAGTAATAAAATGCTAGCCTGTCCTACCTCTCCCTCTAACTCAGCCCTTGAGTCTGGGTAACATCCTCAAATCTTACTCTTTCCAGTTTTACGTTTTCCATTCAGATTTTTTTCCAACACCCTTTTGAACAACAAAAAAATAATCTTTCCACCTTTATGGATAAACCCAGCAATGAAAGTCATTTGAACCTGAGCTGTGGGAAAATATACATAAAAAACAACAAAATTATCATGAATTTGTTAAAGACATACATTACCTAACCTAGCGCAGGCTCGGCGATCGTTTCACTGAACACCACTGCTCAGTCCGTCTTAACCTACCTGATCTCCCGATGGCTCAGCATTTCAACTCCCTCTATTATTCCCAATCTGACCTTTCTGTCCTGGGCCACCTCCATTGTCAGTGTGACGCCCAGCACAAATAGAAGGAACAGCACCTCATATTTTGGTTGGGTAGTTTACACTCCAGCGGTATGAACATTGACTTCTCTAACTTCAGATAGCCCTTGCTTTCTCTCTCCATCCCCTTCCCAGTTCTCCCACTAGTCTTAGTCTCCGCCTACATTCTATCTTTATCCCGCCCCCTCCCCTGACACCAGTCTGAAGAAGGGTCTCGACCCTTCTCTCCAGAGATGCTGTCTCCCCCGCTGAGTTACTCCAGCATTTTGTGCCTACCATTACCTAACTAAGTTGATAGAATTTTAATAAGTGGCCAATAAAATTCATTGCTGGGAAGTTTGACGTTGTTTTGGCAGGATGTAGGGCAGAATACCAGTGGGCAGAATACTTTCCCTCAGTTAAGGCTGTGTCACACCGGGATGATGTTTACTGTATAAACTTTATATTCAGTGGAAATCACATTACTGCCATTTCATCAACCTTTAGTTTATCCAGAGATACTTCAATCTAACGATTCCCGCTTTGAGATGTTTTTAAATATTGACTAATTTCTGCGCTGATGTAAATTCAGGAAAACGCTCGCGTTCTGCGCAGTAGGATATATAAGATGATACAGTTGATTATACTAATAGTGATACAGGACCCTGTGAAGGTCATTTCTTAACCAGCTGTTTGAAGGACAATCAGTGTGCCAGTCGGCAACGTGTAATATTGCAATTGATCTTCATGGCTTATATTTGAAAAATGAATAATCAAATTTCCTATTTAATTCTATACTAACGGTTATTTTACCTTTCACGCAATGAAACTTGTCTGATTCCGCCGATTCCTCTTCATCCAAAGATGCGGTAACAATCTGCAATCAGAATGCATGACTCCACACTTTGCTGCACTGTAATCCATCTTCCACTTCTAGGCTCACTCTTCCAATCTATCCAAGTCCTCCTGCAGAGTCCCTACTTTCTCTACACTTCCTGCCCCTCCACCTATTTTTGTACCATCTGCAAACTAGGCCACAAAGTTTGCAGATATCATCCAAATCATTGCAATACAATGTGAATAGTAGCAGCCCCAGCAGTAACCCCTGCGGAACATCACCAGTCACTGGTAGCCAACCAGAACAAGCCCCCTTTATTCCTACTTTTGCCTTCTGCCATCCAGCCAACCTGCTATCCATGCCAGCATCTCCCCCCCGTATCATGTGCTCTCATCTTCTTTAGCAGCCTCACGTGTAGCACTTTATAAAAGCCCTTCTGAAATTCCAGATAAACAACAGTCACCAACTCCCATTTGTCTGTCCTGCTATTTACTTCCTCATAGAATTCCAATAGGTTCATCATGTAAGATTTCCATTTCACAAAACCATGCTGACTTCAGCCTACTTGATCATGACCATCTTAGTACTCAGAAACCTCATCCTTTATATGGATTCTAAAATCTGACCAATCACTGAAGTCAGGCTAGCCAGCTTATAATTTCCACTCTTCTGCATTGCTCCCTCCTTGAATAATGGAGTGATATTTACAATTTTCCAATCCTCTGGAACCTCTCCTGACTCTAGTGATTCTTGAAAGATCACTACTAATGCCTCCACAATCTCTAAAGCCACCTCTTTCAGAACCCTGGGATGGCTTATCCACCTTCAGACCTTTTAGCTTCTAAAGTACTCCTTGTGGCCCTGTCTCACGGTGCGAGTCCACCCACGAGTGATCCCGAGTGAAAGAAAAGATCAAACTCGTGGTTGTCTACGAGATTCCAAGTTTATGTTCACGAGTATAAATGTGTTCCCACGTGTATGTCCAAGTTTGCCGTTTGCTTCTCATTTCTGCGATGTACCAAGTTCCTCTCCCGAGTTACCAAGTTCCTCTCCCGAGTTACTCTTGAGCCAACAACGACTACCAATGTGTGGACATGCTCTAGATGTCAGCTGACCTACATCAGCGAGACTAAGCGGAGGCTGGGCGATCGTTTCGCCGAACACCTCCGCTCGGTCCGCAAGAACCTACCTGACCTCCCGGTGGCTCAGCACTTCAACTCCCCCTCCCATTCCCCGTCTGACCTCTCTGTCCTGGGTCTCCTCCATGGCCAGAGTGAGCAACACCAGAAATTGGAGGAACAGCACCTCATAATTGGGTAATCTGCATCCTGCGGGCATGAATATTGAATTCTCCCAATTTTGTTAGCCCTTGCTGTCTCCTCCCCTTCCTCAGCCCTCGGGCTGTCTCCTCCCATCCCTCAGCCCTCGGGCTCCTCCTCCACCTTTTTCTTTTCTTCTCCCCGCCACCCCCCATTAGTCTGAAGAAGGGTTTCGGCCCGAAACGTTGCCTATTTCCTTTGCTCCATAGATGCTGCTGCACCCGCTGAGTTTCTCCAGCATTTTTGTGTAACCTACAAACCTGGATGTCGTTGGAATGTGGGAGGAAACTGGAGCTCCCGGGGAAAATGTACAAACCACAGTTACGGGCAGAACGTACAAACCTCGTACAGACAGCACCGGTAGTCAAGATTGAACCCGGGTCTCTGGCGCTGTAAGGCAGCAACTCCACCGCTGGCCACAGTGCCAGTATTTTGGATTTCACACCATCAGCTGCCTGAGATCAGCACTGTGATGAATATTTTGTTTATTTTATTGTCACGTAAACCGAGGTACAGTGAGAAGTTTTTGTTTATTCCGTGCTTTACCAGTCAGCAGAAAGACTATACATGACTAGAATCAGGCCATCCACAGTGCACAGATACAAGATGTAAAGTTTAGTTTAGTTTATTGTCACGGAATCAAGGGATATGTGGAGAAGGCAGGCATTGGTTACTGATTATGGATGATCAGCCATGATCACAATGAATGGTGGTGCTGGCTCGAAGGGCCAAATGGCCTCCTCATGCACCTATTTTCTATGTTTCTATGTTTCTATGTAAATTAACTCTCACAATGCGGCTTTCCCCACACTGCATGGTTCATTCTTTTTGCCACTGTTTCTCAGATCCCAGGTGAGTGCTTTTTGCTCCTTCACTGAAAATTTTCCATTAAGATCTGACTAATCTGCAACATTTCACTTCTGGCACTCAGGCCAAACCCACAAGATACTCACGAGTCTCTACAGTAAACTCATGGGCTGCTACGGTATTAAAACGAGTTTAAAAGTGTCAAATTTTTCCTTCAAGAGTAAATTTGACTCGTGGAAATCTTACAACATGATGAAAAATTTTCATGAGTTAACATGTTTCCCGAGTACCTGCCGTTAGCGTTACAAGTCGCAAAGTTACGTCCACGAGTTCCGACGTTCCCGCTACGTTAACTCTACATGATTACCACGAGTTTGATTTGTTTTTAACTCAGGATCACTCGTGGGTGGACTCGCACCTTGAGACAGGAGTTTTAATAATAGCCACTCCTCTAACTTCCACCCCGACCCTCTTGAATTTCAGGTACATTGCTGGTGTCTTTCACAGTAAAGTCTGATGCAAAACACTTATTCAATTCCTCTGCCATTTCTTCAAGTCAAGTCAAGAGTCAAGAGAGTTTATTGTCATGTGTCTCAGATAGGACAATGAAATTGTTGCTTTGCTTCAGCACAACAGAATATAGTAGGCATGAATACAGAACATATCAGTGAGTCCATATCTATATATATATATATAAGTATAGAAACTTACAAAATTCTTAAGGGGTTGGACAGGCTAGATGCAGGAAGATTGTTCCCGATGTTGGGGAAGTCCAAAACAAGGGGTCACAGTTTAAGGATAAAGGGGAAATCTTATAGGACTGAGATGAGAAAAACATTTTTTACACAGAGAGTGGAGAATCTCTGGAATTCTCTGCCACAGAATGTAGTTGAGGCCAGTTCATTGGCTCTATTTAAGAGGGTTAGATGTGGCCCTCGTGGCTAAAGGGATCAGGGGGTATGGAGAGAAGGCAGGTACAGGATACTGAGTTGGATGATCAGCCATGATCCTATTGAATGGCGGTGCAGGCTCAAAGAGCCGAATGGCCTACTCCTGCACCTATTTTTCTATGTTTCTATGTTTCTATATTACTAAAAGTCTGATCATGACCACTTCTTGTTGTTCTGTATATTGATTTTAGAAAAAACGCTGCCACTTACGTCTGTGATTTGTGGCCAGCTTACTCAGTCCCCCTTCACTGTGCAGGACGAGGATTTTTCCCATTGATGAAAAATAAAAGAGTTATTAGTGTTTAAAAACTGTTGAGATTCTCTCTCCTGAAGGTCACGCCCATTCCGGAGGAACTATAAAACCCGGAAGTGTTGAGTGCCTCAGTCATTCTATGCAAGATGGGGGAGCGAGATGGTCACATCTCTCAGTCTGAGCTGTGAATAACACTGAACACATGTCTACTAAACTGAGTGTGGTTTTACTGACATTGAGTGCCCTTAATGTGGTTTGAAAATGAAAATGTGATTGGTTTGAAGTGAAGCACTGCAAATGGCTGTTGGCGGTGGTTGGTTTGAAGTGAAGCACTGCAAATGGCTGTTGGCGGTGGTAATTTGCAAACAACGCCCATACCAGCGCTCCAGAAAGCCCCCCCCCCCCCACTGGCCACCAATATTGGAATTGGTGGAGAGTGGAATATTGCATCGGGGGACCAGCCCTCCCGTGTGAACATGGGACCCAAAGGGTCCCACTTAGTCTAGTACCATTATATAAATATATACACACATGAATAAATAAACAGATAAAGTGCAAATAAACAGATAATGGTCTATTAATGTTCAGAGTTTTGTTTGAGTTGAGTTTAATAGCCTGATGGCTGTGGGAAAGTAGCCAGGATGGTGTGGGTCCTTGATGATGCTGCCAGCCTTTTTGAGGCAGCGACTGTGATAGATCCCCTCAATGGTAGGGAGGTCAGAGCCGATGATGGACTGGGCAGTGTTTACTACTTTTTGAGTCTGCACCAACCTGCGATCCCCGCACATTAACACTATCCTACACAGTAGGGACAATTTTACATTTACGCCAAGCCAATTACCCTTCAAGCCTGTACGTCTTTGGAGTGTGGGAGGAAACCGAAGATCTCGGAGAAAACCCTCGCAGGTCAGCGGAGAACGTACAAACTCCGTATAGACAGCACCCGTAGTCAGTATCGAACCTTGGTTTCTGGCACTGTAAGGCAGCAGCTACTGTCATGCTACCGTGCTGCCTGTCCTTCCATGTCCTATCTGGCTACAGCAGATTGCCTGTAGTTTGTAGACAAATAATCTGCCATAATATGCTTTACTGTGGCAGGATGAAATAGTTTGAATCATAAGTGATGAATAATGACATGATTGCTGTGTCTGTGGAGCTTGCGGAATCTCCCTGTGGGTTTCCACAAGGGTGTTGCAGTCTCCTCCCCTATCCCAAAAACTCGTGGTTTGGCAGGTCACTGTAAATTGCTCCCAGTGTGTAGGTGAGTTGTAGAATATGGTGGGGGCGGGGGTGGAACTGAATATGAAAGAATAAAATATGGCATTAATTTTTTAATCAGTGGAACGTGGTGGTTGATGGACGCTGTGGACAAATACATTGATCGGACAGTTTCTGTTCTGTGTAGCTATGAATCTTTGACATGGTCAAATTATGCAATGTCCTTTGAAAGAGGTATAAATACTTTTGTACATGGTATTCACATTTAGGTATTATGTTACTGGAAACTTAGCTCAAGGAGTGTTATATTTCAGTCTGAAATGTAAACATGACCTGCTAATGCTATCAACAGCCCTAACACTTGCACAATCCACATTTTGGAAGGCAATGTAACCTAATCTTCAAGAAATATTTATAGGTTTTGAGGAGTCAGATATTTACAAAAAAACGATATGTTAATCCTTTCAAAAAACTATAATTAACTTATTTTTAATTTAAATCACTGGTCAATGTTTAATTTTAATTGGAATCAATTCACCATCATAAGATCTCCCCTCAGCTTTATCTGCTCCAGGGAATACAGTCCAAGCCTGCCCAATCTTTCCCTATAACTCTGGCTCAAGTCCTGGCAACAACCTTCTCTGGACTCTTTTTAGCTTATTGGCATCCTTCTTTACAACAGGGTGACAAAAACTGAGGAACATAATATTCCAAATGCGGTCTCACAAGTGACTCGTACAACTGTAACATAACACTCCAATGTCTATACTCAATACCATAACCGATGAAAGCAAATGTACCAAAAGCCTTCTTTACCCTCCTAGCTACAAGTGATGCCACTTTCAGGGAACAATGTACCTGTACTCCTGCTCCACACACCCCTCAGGGTTCTACCATTCATTGTGAAGGTCCAGTCCTGGTTTGAAATCCAAAAATGAAACACCTCCCACTTATCTGCATTAAACTCTACTAGCCATTCCTCAGCCCATTTGCCCAGATAGGCAAGATCCTGCTGTAATTTTTGATAACTATATTCACTCCCGACAATACTACCTACTTTAGTGTCAACTAAAGAAGGTAATGTCATTAAGAATGTCATCTACAAACATACTAATCATGCCTTGTACATTATCATCCAAATCGTTGATATGAACAACTAACGACAATGGGCTTCACACCGATCCCTGACGAATACCGTCATCGGCTTACAGTCTGAAAAACAACCTTCCACCACCACCCTTCGCTTCCTCCCGAGAAGCTGTTTCTGCATACGGACCAAGCTGTGCCTGGATCCCGTACGATCTAATCTTCTAGTGCAGCATACAATGCAGAACTTTATCAAAGGCCTTGCTGAAGCCCATTTCAACAATATTTATGGCCTTGCCCTCTCAACTTTCTTGGTTATTTCATTTAAAAATTCATTCAAGTTTGTAAGTACAAAACCATGCTAACTATCCCAAATCAGCCAGTCTATCTAAATGCATATATATCACCCTTCAGAATCCTCACCGGTAACTGTTAGGCTCACAGGTCTATAGTTCCCAAGCTTTTTCTTGCAGCCCTTCTTAAATAGAGGCAAAAACATTAGCCACCCTCCAGTCATCAACGATGGTTCATGTATTTCAGCTACGACTCCTACAATTTCTTCTCAAGCTTCTCACGTTGTCCTCGGATATATCTGATCAGGCATGGGAGATGTATATACCTTGAAATGCTTTAGGACATCCAGAACACCTCAACCATAATACTGACTGACTCTATCTATCTATCTATCTATCTATCTATCTATCTATCTATCTATCTATCTATCTATCTATCTATCTATCTATCTATCTATCTATCTATCTATCTATCTATCTATCTATCTATCTATCTATCATAGAAACATAGAAACATAGAAAGTAGGTGCGAGAGTAGACCACCAGGTCCGTCGAGCCCGCACCGCCATTCGCTCATGGCTGAACACTAAACAGACACACTTACCCACAAACAGTAGACACAAGACACAGAACACAAGACACTACCCTCCCCTTTATACCGCTATCACCCCTCTCCACCCCAAGAACCGCGTGATCTCCTGGGGGAGGCAAAAAACCGGATAAAAACCCAGGTCCAATTCGGGAAAAAAAATCCGGGAAATTCCTCTCCGACCCCAATCCAGGCGATCGACACTTGTCCAGGAGATCACTCAGGTCTTACTATACTAACCATACCTAGGTCCATATCCCTGCCCTCTCCCCGTAGCCCCTTATCCCCTCGGCAGCTAAAAAACCATCTATTTTAGACTTAAATATATTTAACGTTTCTGCTTCCACTGCTCCCTGGGGCAGTGAATTCCATAAATTAACCACCCTCTTGGTGAAGAAGTTCTTCCTCATCTCAGTTTTAAAAGAGCCCCCCCTTATTCTGCAACTATGTCCCCTAGTTCTAGTTTCCCCGATCATTGGGAACATCCTCGGTGCATCCACCCGATCAAGGCCCCTCACGATCTTATATGTTTCAATGAGATCGCCTCTCATTCTCCTAAACTCCAAAGAGTAGAGCTCCAGCTTACTTAACCTTTCCTCATATGTCAATCCCCTCATTGCAGGAATTAATCTTGTAAACCTTCGCTGCACTGCCTCCAGGGCTAGTACATCCTTCCTTAAGTATGGACCCCAGAACTGTACACAGTATTCCAAATGTGGTCTCACTAATACTGTGTACAGCTGCAGCAAGACCTCCGTGTTTTTATACTCAATCCCCCTAGCAATAAAGGCCAAAACTCCATTGGCCTTCCTGATTGCTTGCTGCACCTGCATACTGACTTTTAGTGATTCATGTACTAATACCCCTAGATCCCTTTGCGTTGCATTACAACGCAGTTATCTATCTATCTATCTATCTATCTATCTATCTATCTATCTACCTACCCACCCATATGTTCTTGGGATTTGGGAGGAAATCAGAGGCATCCTCAGGATTTACAAAAGTGCTATATTTGTGATGGAGGAAGCTCACTTCAAGAACCAGAGTACAAGAGTTAAGATGAGCACTGTTGATTATAGTCTATGTAATGACAAGAACAGTAATTGTGGATGTAATTAGCTGCATTTGTCCTTGTTTGCCACTTTTCTGGTGGGAAGGGCTGCAGAAGAAGATTAGAATTTTCAGACACGTTTAGCTGATTAGTTGCAGTGAAAAGAGTCAAATTATAAATTTAGTTTATTTGGAAATGCAACATAAACATAGTAGGAGAATTTTGGAAGCATCAAAAATGCTAAAAATGTGTTGTAGTTATGTGAGCAAAGATTTATCACTAGTTATCTAGTGCGCAATCTAATTGAAGTGACTAAACGCACTTTGTTACTCAAACCTCATTTCAGACACTATTTTCCATTTTATTCTGCTTTGTCTAACAAAATACATACTGTTGTAGTGAATTTCAAGTGATACATCTCAGTATTTTAATTAATGAAAGAGCAATATCGTTAAATAGGTGATACCAGACAAGCGGGTGTACTATTTGCTGCATTATGCACAGTCTCAACCAAAACTAATTATTCCAATACTGTACATCTGATGCATAAGCGTATATGGTGCAAACATAATCAGTAGAATTAAGAGTTTCTGGATAAATATTACTAACTTTTCTTGTCAATGACTTTCCATCAGTGAACGCTTCAGATCAAAGACCCTTTGCCAACGTTTAGATGAAGGGTCTTTAACCTGAACTGTTAACTCTGTTTCTCTTTTCACAAATGTTACACTGTGGATAGTTTGCCAACAGCATACTGTATATTTTACACCTCGTCAGATTATGACATTACCAACAAAGAGACTATTACCAACAATTTTGTTTCAAAATTCCAGCATCTGCAGGTTTACTAATTTTCCAATATTTAATCAAAACGGGGAAAGCTTAGAATAAATAGGCTCCAAGATGTAAAGAAAGGAAAAATTAAATAAAAGATGGAGGCAGACTACAGACATTGTTCCTCAGAGACTAAGAATGCTCTCAAACATTTGACATAAGCTGAGCTCAGGTACAAAGCACATGCCACTTCAGACCGATCATAAAATTAATTCCCATATCCTACCAATCATTAAGACCACTTGTCTCCACTGTGAGATACAGCACAGTAACAGGCCCTTCAGCCCACTGAGTCGGCGCCAACCAGCGATTCCCACCCACTAACACTATCCAATTACAATTTTACCAAGCTAATCAGCCTACAAACCTCCAGTGTAGGTGGAAACCAGAGCACCTGGAGAAAACCCACACTGTTCACAGGGAGAACATACAATCACCATATAAGCCTCTATAGTCAGGATCGAACCCTGGTCTCTGTAGTTGTAAGGCAGCAATTCTGCTACTGCGCCACCGTGCTGCTCTTACACACTGTGCCACCCCGGGATACATACACTAAATAGCTAACTTTGTGGAAGAAGCAGCAGAGGTGTCGAATGTCAGAGTCAGAAATCAGCCTGCAATAAAGCAGGTAGAACAGTACACAAAAAATGAATATGGAAAGATTGCAGAGCAAGTTTATCCAACCAATCTTGTTGTATGAAGGCAGTTGTCAATATAACAAAGTCTTTCTGAATATGAACATCTGTCTAGAGATATACAGACACGGCTTACGAACATTATGTAAAGCAGCTGCTATGAATACCTACATGGTTTACGGAGCCATCTTTCTATTCTTTCTTCGGTCCCAAAGTGGCAATCCAGCCTGAATGCAGTGCAGAGTCATCACAAGCATCTTCCTGGACAGTGTAAATCAATACATTGGATTAATATGGAGTGGTTACTGACAATTTATACATTTAACAAGTTATTCATGCAGAGTGCAACAGTATCTCACTGTTACATCTCTTCAGTCTATCATGTACACCAGAGCAAAACAATTCCCAGTGGAAATGTAGAAACAAGGAACTGATTTCCTAAAAAGACACAAAATACCAGAGTAACTCAGCGGTACAGGTAGCATCTCTGGAGTCATGGACAGGTGATGTTTCGGGTCAGGACCCTTCTTCAGACAGTCTGAAGAAGAATAAGTCTGAAGTAGGGTCCTGACCCCGAAATATCACCTATCCATGTCCTTCAGAGATGCTGCCTGTTACCCACTGAGTGATTCCAGCACTTTGTGTTCTGCAAACAATAATTCCAGCATCTGCAGTTCCTTGTGTCCACTGGTATTTCTGTGTTCCTTATTTTTACTGCGGGACAGATCAGAGAACTTGCAACATCACAATTACAACAATGCAGCTGCAAAGATTCATACGCATAGAATGGCGAGGATGTTGGGTTGGTAGTAATACCCAAGTTACAGTAATTAATTAAGGTTAATGTGCGCAAACCAACTGAATCTTTGATCTAGTAGAAAACAAAATACAAAGTCTTGCAGTAACTGAGCAATTCAGGCAACATCTCTGGAGAACATGGATAGTTGATGATTTGGGTCAGAACCCTTCTTCAGACTGATTGATGGGAGAGGGGAGGGGAGATACCTGGAAGAGAGGAGGGACAGGACAAAGCCTGACAGGTAATTGGTGTAGACAGGTGAAGTTGTTTTTTTGATAGTCACATGACGGACAAAGACCAGAGACGAAAAGACAGAAGGTGTGTGTCAAAAGGATTGAAGAGTCATAGAGTCATGGAGCACTGAAACAGACCCTTCAGTCCAACTTGCATGTGCTGACCAAGATGCCCCATCGACCCTAGTCCAACCTGCCTGTGTTTCGCCCATATTCCTCTAAACCTTTCCTATCCATGTATCCAGTACAAATGTTTTTTAAATGTTGTTATTGTATTTGCCCCTGGCAGGTACACCCATTTGCCCACCATGCTTAGTGTGAAAAAATTCCCCCTCAGGTTTCTATAAAATCTTTACCCTCTGAAGTTAAAGCTCGACCCTCAGCCTCCTGCATTCCAAGGAATAAAGTCCTAGCCAACCAAACCTCTCCATATAGCCCAGGCCATCAAGTCCTGCCAACATCCTCATTACTATTCACAGCACTTGTTCCAGCTTCACAACAGCTTCCAATAGCAGAGTAACAAAACTGAACCCAATACTAAGTGGAGCCTCACCAATATCTTGTACAACTGTATTATAATATCCCATCTTCATACTCAATACCTTGACTGATGAAGCCCAATGTACCGAAAGCCTTCTTGACCACCTTATCAACCCATGATACCATTTTCAGGGAACTATGTACCTGCACTCCCCAATCGCTCTGTTCTACAACACTCTACAAGGCCCTGCCATTTACTGTGAATGTCCTGCCCTGGTTTGACTTCCCAAAATGTAATACCTCGGACCTATCTGTATTAAACTCCATCAATCATTCCTTCTCCAACTTGCCCAGCTGATCAAGATCCTGTTTTACTTATATTTTTAATAATTATTGTCATTATCTACAACAGCACCCACTTAATGCCATCTGCAAATCTACCATACATTCTCATCCAAATCCATAATAAAAACCACAAATAGCAATGGGCCCAGTACCGATCCCTGATGCACACTACTGCTCACAGGCCAACAGTCCAAACAACAACTTTCCAACATCATTATCTGCTTCCTTCCATGAATCCAATTCCCTATCCAGTCAGGTAGCTCTCCCTGTACTCTAACCGATCGAAGCAGCATACCATACGGAACCTTATCAAATGCCTTGTTAAAGTCCATATCGACGACGTCTACAGCTTTGCTTTCTTCAACCTTTTTGGTTACTTCTTCAAAAAACTCAATCAGATCAGGGATCCCTATCCTTGTTCCTTCTGGGGAGAAGAAGAGCAAGAGTAGAACTATGGGACACAGAGACGATCAGGGTGAAAGATGACAGCAAGGAGGAAATCACGCTTTAGTACACATCCTTGGAAAATGTGGTTTGTTCCCTGCATATCTCATATGCTGGTAAAAGGATGAAAATAACAACATTCTTTTGGCTTATGCTCAGCAATCTGGTAATACTTCCACCAATATGTCAAGCCAGGAGCCACACAATTTATCATCATCATAATAGAAGCCAAAGAAATAACATAAATGTTTCCGTTATATCCACAGATCAAAGAATAATTTTATACTGATGCTACACAAAGTCTTATATCTTATGGTAACACTAAATGACACTGAGTCTGAAGAAGGGTTTCGACCCGAAACGTTGCCTATTTCCTTCGCTCAATAGATGCTGCCTCACCGGCTGAGTTTCTCCAGCATTTTTGTCTACCTTCGATTTTCCAGCATCTGCAGTTCCCTCTTAAACACTGAGTACATTAATTCCTGGAATTATATTACCTTCACAATCAAAAGCTTCTTCCAACACATTTTGATTTAAACCAGCATTTGCAGTTCCTTCCTACACTATTTTCATTCATATTTGAGGACCACCATTCCAACAAAACTGAAAAGGTTTGATTTAGTTTAGTTTAGAGATCCAGCATGGAAACAGGACCTCTGGCCCACAAAGTCAATGCCCACCATCAATCACCTATTCACATTTTCTCCCACTTTCTCATCACTTCCTACACATTAAGGGATATTTACAGAGGCCCACATCCTACAAACCAGCCTTTGGGATGTGGAAGTAAACTAAAAACCAGAGGAAACCCATGAGTTCACACGGTGAACATGCAAATAGACAGCACTCGAGGTAAGGATGGAGTCCGGGTCTCGAGCATTAATAATAATAATAATAATACATTTTATTTATGGGCGCCTTTCAAGAGTCTCAAGGACACCTTACAAAAATTTAGCAGGTAGAGGAAAAACATGTAAGGGGAATGAGATAAATAGTAGAGACATGACTAGTACACAAAGTAAAGACAGAATTCAATTCAAAACACAATATGAGGCAATTAGGCTAAGGATAGGCAGGGGTGAAGAGATGGGTCTTGAGGCGGGACTGGAAGGTGGTGAGGGACACGGAATTGCGGATCAGTTGGGGGAGGGAGTTCCAGAGCCTGGGAGCTGCCCTGGAGAAGGCTCTGTCCCCAAAACTGCGGAGGTTGGACGTGGAAGGAGAGGAGACCGGCTGATGTCGATCTGAGGGACCGTGAGGGTTCGTAGGGGGAGAGGAGGTCAGTGAGATATGGGGGGGCCAGATGGTGGAGGACTTTGTAGGTGAGGATCAGGATTTTGTAGGTGATCCGGTGGGAGATGGGAAGCCAGTGAGGCAGCAGCTTTATTAGCTCAGTAACTGTGCTGGCCATTTTTGTTTTCAGATGCAGTATGGAAACAGACCCTTCGGCCCACCAAATCCACACCGACCATTGATCACCCATTCACACTGGTTGTATGTTCCCTCACTTTTCCTTCCATTCCCTACACACTCGGAGCAATTCACAGAGGTCAATTAATCTACAAACCCACACTTCTTTGGGATTTAGCAGGAAATTTGAGCATCTGGAGGAAACCCATACAGTCACAGGGAGAAGATGCAAACAACACATAGACATCACTCGAGGTCAGGATTGAACCCGGGTCTCTGTCGCTGTGAGGTAGCAGCTCTACTAACTGCACCATTGTGCCACTCTATTTATGCAGCAGAATTTTTTTTTTCTGAATTGATAAAATTGTCAGAGAAACTGAAGAAAACCTGGTTGCCACCTGATTGAGATCCTTGAAACAATGAAGACCTGGAGGAACACAACTTTACTACTCAGACCTTTCCCTAGTTCACCATGGTTACACTTTACTGACAGTGCAGAGTTGTTTGGAGAGAAATTCAGAAGAACCCCAAAGCAAAATACTGCAGACAGTGAAAATCTTATATAACCAATGATGTAGGTAGTTCGAGGAACGCAGTTCTGCTGAATGAATTTGAGCAGCTAAGTACCAAATTGAAAAGCAGAACCAAGAAGGTAATAATCTCTGGATTGCTACCTGAGCCACGTGCAAATTGGCGTAGGGTTCAGAGGATAAAAGTTGAACGTGCGGCTCAAAGACTGGTGTGGAAGAAGTGGTTTTGAATTTGTTGGATATTGGTATTGGGGAGGGAGGGCACTGTTCCGATGGGACGAACTCCACTTGAACCCGACTGGAACCAGACTCCTGGCAGACCATATAACTAGGGCTGTAGATAGAGCTTTTAAATAGTTGGGGGTGTCAGCAAATTGGAGGTGTGGAGTTAAAGGGAAAGAGTGTGCAGGAAATGTTACAGAAATCTCTCAAATTAATGGGACTGTAAATTCAAGAAGGGTAGAGTAAGGTTGGGCAAAATCTGGACCAGTGTGAGAAGGGAGGTGAATATACGGAATTAAAGGAATTATAGCGAGACACGCATTGTGAATCAAAAGTGATCTTTATTAAGTAATACAGAGAGCAGCACACACGCGACTGGGGATGGTTCTCCCAGAGCTCCGACTAACCACTAGGGCACACCCCTCAACCACGTGACATCTTCTTTCCGCCAAACATAGTCACATGACCCTGCCAGACCTCGTGCCGAGGGTTCGCTTAGTAAGTAGCCTAACCACCAGGTGTCGCCACAGCCCCCCCCCCCCCCCCAGAACCGGAGGCACGAAAACAAAACAGCAGACGAACGAGGCGCTGCCCCCTCACATCCACCAATAGGGATTGAGCCCAGAGAAAATCATTGCCCAACAATGGCTGAGAGACATCGGCAACCGTAAAAGTCCAGGTAAAATTACAGGGGCCAAAGATGAGCGGGACCGTACGAACCCCATACATCCGGATGGACCTGCCATTTACTGCGGTGAGAGAGGGCCCATGCTTACCAGAACAAGTGTCGACTCCCGATGAGGGCAAAATGTTAACTTCCGCACCCGTGTCAACGAGGAATCGTCGTCCCGAAGGTTGGTCCCAAATGCAGAGGAGGTGTTTCTGGCCGGCCGCCGCAGCGACTACAGGCATTTCCCGGACACAGTCAGGGCGGGTGGCACTGACGGGCCGTGGGACCCCAGCGCTGATGATAGTAGCAACACTCCCCTTTACTGGCGACGCCCAGGACCGGCTGCACAGCCGAACCCCTGGCGGATGCAGGGCACGGTCGATGGGCTTTCCAAGGCACTGCCAACACCCGATCGATCGAAATGCTGCCCTGCTATTTGGACTTCCACAGCTTGTCTGCACGCTCCGCTAGCTGCAGAGGGTCATCAAAATTCTCACCCGCGAGGAGCAGGTGGATGTCGGCCGGCATCTGCTCCAGGAAGGAGGAGCGCTTTGAGGTCATCGTACTTGTCCTCAGCCAGCGGCGCGCGTAGGTAACGGACCAGGCGACGAGTGCGCCGACCAAGTCCCAAGTCCCTTTGTACCTCCGATTTCTGGATTCTCACCCCATTTATAAAATAGTCTATGCCTTTATCCCTACTATTAAGATGCATGACTCCACAATTTGCTACACTATATTAAATCTGCCACCTCTCTGCCCACTCTCCCAACCTGTCCAAGTCCTTCCACAGAGTCCCTGCTTTCTCTACACTACCTGCACCATCCACCTATTTTCGTATCATCTGCAAACTTTCCCACAAACTTTGCCACAAATCCCCTCGTCCAAATCATTAATATACAACATGAAGAGTAGCGACCCTCCCACCGACCCATGAGGAACTCCATTCGTCACTGGCAGCCAACCTTTGTTGCCACTCTTTGTCTTCTGCCATCCAGCCAACCTGCTATCCATGCTGGTAACTGCCCTTTGATATTGTGGGCTTTCATCTTCCTAAGCAGCCTAACGTGTGTCACCTTATCAAAGGATTTCTAAAAATCTAAATAAACAACATCTACTGACTCTCCTTTGTCTGTCCTGCTATTTGCTTCTTCAAAGAATTCCAGCAAATTTTTCAAGCAATACCTCCCGTTCAGGAAGCCATGCTAACCGGTTTTATCGTGAACTCCACAACCTCATCCTTTATAATGGACTCTAAAATGTTACCAACCACCGAAGTCCGACTGACCGGCCTGTAGTGCCCACTATTCTGCCTTGCTCCCTTTTTGTGCATTGGCATTTTCCATTAATTTGGGACCACTGTTGACCCCTAATTCCTGAAATAGCATTATCAATCCCTCCACAATCTCTAAAGCCAGTTCTTTCAGAACCCTAGGGTGCAGTCCGTCTGGCCCAGGTGACTTATCCACCCTGTCAGCTTCTCCAGCACCTTCTCCCTAGTAACAGCCACTCCACTAACTTCCACTCCCTGACTCTCTTGGATTTCAGGCAAGTTGCTGGTGTCTTTCACTGTGAAGGCTGATGCAAAATAGTTATTCAACTCCTCTGCCATTTCTTTATTCCTCATTATCACTTCTCCTGCACCATTCTCCTGTGGTCCAATGTCAATTCTTGCCTCTTCCTTTCTCTTTATATAACTGAATAAATTATTTTATATTATTGGCTAGCTTACCTTCGTATTTTATTTTTTCTCCCCGTATTATCTTTTTAGTTACCCTCTGTTGTTCTTTATAATCTTCCAAATCCTCTGGCTTCCCACTAGTCTTTGCTATGTTATACGCCATCTCTTTTAGTTTTGTACTGTCCTTGACTTCCCTTGTCAGCCACGGTCGCCTCTTTCTCCCCCTAAATTCTTTCTTCCTCTTTGGAATGAAAAGATCCTGCATCTTACAGATTATTCCCAGAAATTCCTGCCATTGCTGTTCCACCATCATACCTGCTAGGGTCCCTTTCTAATCAACTTGGCCAGCTCCTCCCTCATGCCTCTGTGGTCCCCTTTGCCCAGCTGCAATACCGACACATGCGATTTCACCTTCTCCCTCTCAAATTGCAGATTAAAAATTATCATGCTGTGGTCACTACCTCCTAATTTGGTTAATTAAATAACACTAAATCTAAAATTGCCTTTTCCCTGGTGGGCTCCGCTACAAGCTGCTCTAAGAATCCATCTTGGAGCCACTCTACAAATCCCCTTTCTTGGGATCCAATACCAACCTGATTTTCCCAGTCTACCTGCATATTAAAATCTCCCATGACCACCGTTGCATTGCCTTTTGTACAGGCCAATTTTATCTCCTAAT
This sequence comes from Amblyraja radiata, assembly GCF_010909765.2. Classification (NCBI taxonomy): domain Eukaryota; kingdom Metazoa; phylum Chordata; class Chondrichthyes; order Rajiformes; family Rajidae; genus Amblyraja; species Amblyraja radiata. The sequence goes on along the minus strand of NC_045981.1, from coordinate 6,297,861 downwards.
GCAACTTGTACCCTATGTCCTGGCCTCTGTTTGTGTGCCTGTAAATAACTCCCATTGGGGTCTTTTTACCCATATAATTTCTCAGCTCTATCCACAATGACTACATCTTCTGATCCTATGTCACCCTCACTAAGGACTGTATTTCATTTCTAACCAGCAGAGCTACCCTACCTCCTGTCATTCCGACATTACGTATAATCCTGAATATTTAGCTCCCAGCTCCGATCCTCTTGCAGCCAAGTCTCTGTAATTCCCACAACATCATACCTACACAGCTTTCTGTGGCAAAGAAATCCACAGATTCACCACCTGCTCACTAAAGAAAATGTTGCTAATTTCCTTCTGAAAAGAATGTCCTTTATTTCTGAGGCTATAACCTCTAGTCCTAGACTCTCCCACTAGTGGAAACATGCTCGCCACTTCCTCTCTATCCAAGCCTTTCACTATTCTGTATGTTTAAATGTGGTCCCGCCTTATTCTTCTAAACTCAGACAAAATAACAATAGGTGACGTTTCAGGTCGAGACCCATGTTCAGACAGTCTGAAGAAGGGTCTCGACCCGAAATGTTACCTATTCCTTTTCTCCAGAGATGCTGTCTGACCCGCTGAGTTACTCCAGCTTTTTGTGTCTATCTTTAATTCAGAGATCTGTTAACAATTTCTTATTATATAAAAAGCATTTGACTCTATTTCCAATCACCACCTCCAGTTTAAATTCCATTTGGAATATTTTGGAGGACCAAGAAACCAAGAACCAAGAACCAAGTTCATTTTCTTCCAGACCTTCATACATTCAGATAGAACAACTTTAATTTTATGATTTTTCATTGAATCTCTGTTACCTCCTGCCACATTCTGATTCTCAGTGACATCCATAAATCTGGCTGACCAGAGTATATATATTCCTGGATCAAATTATTTGGTAACTCTACGCTTCCTGCAAGCCCGCAGCTAGGATTTATGTTCTTCCTGTCCCGGGGAAACACAGCAGATGAGGCTATTGGGAATTTCACTGATCTCCAACCAATCCTCACATGCTGCAGCTGCAAATCCTTCCTGTCATCCCTACATAATATTGTCATATATGCTCAACAATAGGTTGCCATTCATGATAATGAGTTTATTTTTTGAAAGCTGTATTTTAAATACAGTCACTTAAACTAAGCAATAATTCTGTAACTGTAAATCCTTCCCATATCTTATCATCGAGGCATCACAGGTATTAGTGATGCATATTGTTTTGCATCAAATTCTCACAATTACCTAATTACCCCATTAGGACACAAAGTTGCATTCCATCGATTTCCATTCTCAATGACCACTTGCGAAACTCCAATTGTTTCAAATGATTGCAACCATTAAGCATTTTATTATAAGTGTCGTCACAGATGTAATGAAGAAAATTCACACCAATCAGCACATTTTGGAACATGTATGGTCGCCTAGCTAGAACTCTCATTACTAGAATCAACTTCTATCCTGACCATATTACCAGGACCCTGACTATTACACACCGTGCATCTCCTGATAAACTCAAACGTAGTCATTTATAAGATTTCTGTTTATTTATCTTGGAGTTGAGCTGCTGGGCAACACCTCCAAATGTTTCAAATGTTACAGACAATTATGTTTCTTACAAGAAGTGTAATGTAGGACATAAAAGAAGTCTGCAGCATTCCACATATTTTGATAGCAAGACTGAGAGAAGATTACTATTTTTTAAAAGCATTTAAGGGAGAAAAGTTACAATTTTGGTGTAAACACCAAATTACTCACCAATATTTGTTGTTGCACTATTTGCACACTCTCAACACTATTATGACTACACAAATCTGGTACGTCTTGTTGGGTGTAAATTATTAGTTTGCATGAACTATAGAGTTTACGCAAAGACATAATAAATGGGAGCATGAATTGTCTATTGGTCTACCCAAGCTTGCACTGATTTTCATTATGACCTGGCTGATTTTTTACTTCGGTGACATAGTCTGGCATTGTCCCTATATCTTGTTCTCTTAATATTCTGACCAAAATGACTGAAGCTTTTCAATGCTCTATGATAGTAAATTCCTAAGCTTCACCTTTGTGCGAATGAAGAAAAAAATGTTTAAGCCTCCTATCCTCTCTTCTGAAACTGTGCCCTCTAGTGCTAGATTCATCAGTCCAGGAAACATTTTCCCTGCGCCCTGCCCATCGAGCCCTTGAGCACATTATATGCATCATTGAGATCTTACCTTATCCTAAATTCTAAAGAATGCATTCACAGTCTACTCAATCTCTCCTCAAATAGTAAACATGACATCCTGTTATTGTACTAGACTAGTGAATGTTTACAGCACTCTTCTGGTAAATATAGCCTGTCTTTTGCCCAACGTTGTTAATACTACACACATAACTCCCAATGCAATCTCATCATGACCTTATGCTATGGTTTATGGAATATGTCACATGTTTCACCATATATTTTATGGAAATTATGGAAATGTGCAATTTTGCATTTTAATTAACCCTATACTGTCCTGACCTCTTTTAATTAAACTCAAGCTGTCCTGGCCATAGTTTCAACATGGATATTAGGTGCTGGACAGGAATTTATAAAAACAATTTAGTTTTGCAAACGGATTTGTAAATTATAAATGTGGCTTATGCTTATGAAAAAAAAGTACCACCTGTTTAGTAGAAGCCTATTTTAAAGGTTCAGTGGAATGAAGATACAAAAACTTGGGTTTGTTATTTGTCAGCTTTACAGCTTCAATTTATATGGCTGCGTGTCGTGTCAATCGGATTACTGCTAATGAATTCCAAAGCAAATTGCTTATGTTGCTTGTCTAATTATATCCCGATATTAGAACACCAGTCAATGCAACAAGAAAATCTGCTCATCAGGCTGTTGTATACTAAATATAGGAACCGGACTTGCTGTGCTCACAAAAAAAAAGTATATATAAGTTGACCAGAGCACAGAGAAAGCTGCTGGTGCCCAACCATCGGGGTAAGTTTCTCACTTTCTTCATAAACATTCACTGGCGAAGCCGGGAAGGGGAGGGGGGGACCCCATCACGTCTCTCGGGTATTAAATGATGAGGGAGAAGAAATCAATCCAGAAACCCCTCACAAATATAATAGACCAACCAACATAAACATTTTGGCTCATGTAGATCAGACCCCGAATGATGTAAAATTAATTAATTTATTATTTTCTTTTGCTAGAATTGCGTGGAATATTTTATTCTTCACCGGGACTGAAAAAGGTAAAGGATGACTGAGCAAGCAAATGTTTTAACAGAAACTTGTGATTGATGAAACTGCGTTTGATTTTTAAAAGTTGATAATCGTTCGGTGATAGCGCATAAAATTCAAATACATATGTGCACTTTTAATGATTCAGTACGAGTTGTTATTGAACACCGCATTAAAAGTAGTTGCTTCAACATCCACCGGCGCAGCGTGATGTATCATGTATCACGAATAGCATAAACGCTGCACATATTCTGTGCAACAGTGGCGAGGTGATCATCATTTTCTACAGTTACAAAGTAAACGATTCACAAATATTTAATACCAATGAAAGGTAACCAGTGCATATAATTTACTTTGTAATTATATGTTTAAATAATATTGACATTCAAGAAACGGATCCAAAAGATTTATTAAATGAGATGTTCGCACTATTTTCTCGTTAAATTAAGCGATGTATAATTGCTCTGGTCTTGAAGAGTGAAGCTCCACGTTAGGATTTTTGGCCACGTTTGTACATTAAATTGTCGTACTCTACAGAATCAATACATTAAGAATGAAATGGGAAACATGCTGAAAAGAACGTGCCTCGTCAAAGGGCTTTGCCCTTCAAAGTACAACGCCGTTCAAATCGGGAACAATGATAGTGGGCATTTGAAACTTGTTGATACAGAACTGCTAACGGATGCGAATGAATTCTGTGTTGTGAATGAGTGATACAGGCCAAGAGCAACGTGACGACAATATAGAAATGAAAGAATGTAATTATTTTCCGAACAAGTAATAACAAGTGAGGTTGTCCGAATAAGAGCTCTGTTGCTTTCTGATAAATAAGTCAGTGAATCATTTGTTACTGCTAAAACGAAATGCATGGATTTTGCTGATGCTATTTAGAATCATATATACACATTTTCCCGTCAATTCCAGCAATAGACCGAAGCCATGGGGGATGCGGAGATGGCAGTGTTTGGAAAGGCGGCGTCGTATTTACGAAAGACTGATAAAGAAAGGCTTGAAGCTCAGAACCGACCGTTCGATGCCAAAACCTCCTGCTATGTTACCGATCCTAAAGAACTGTTCGTGAAGGGAACCGTCAAGAGTAGGGAGGGCGGCAAAGCCACCGTGGAGACCTTATTAGACAAGAGGGTTAGTTGAATAGTTAAACGTCATACTGTAGCAATGTTACAAAATTTTGAGATTTTAAAAATCAAGTCTGTAATTTATCCCATCAGATAAAGCATAAAAATAAGTTTAATTTGACACCTAATTCACTTTCATATCTCAAGTATTAAAAAAGTTATGGCCATTTTCATACTCGGAAATGAGCATCTTGTTCCCTATTGATTTTCTATGGACATAACAAAAAAGTTGTGATCGTGAACAGTCAAAAGCCCATAACTTTCTTAAAAATTAAGAAAACTGAATGAAATTTTCAGTTATCATAGATTGAAGCATTCTGAAACAAATATAAAATAATCTTACTTGGATGACCTGAAATTAAAGCATATAATTAGTTAGTTACCTAATTGTAGCTAATTTCAGACTTCAATTACTAGATCTAAACATCTATCCATTTCTTAATAAATTATTAACATTTTTAAATAGCCTAAATGTCCAAATAATATTCACAAATAATTCACAATAAAACATGATTTTTAAATCTCATTTACATTAATTTATAGACCAAATGGAAGGAATTCAGTGTTCAATTGCTGTAAATAAATGCCCATTTAAATCAGCTTTCTAGTGGGATCCTGTGAACGCGCTGGTTTAGAACGTTCACATTGCGGTAGATTTGTGCCCCAAATGCCCAGAAAAATACTGCGCGATATAATGGACCCAAATTGAGCTACTCGCAATATTAAATTTTGTATAAAGGGATCTTCAGAAGCCCTTTTTAATGTTAAAATATACAACCTAACTTCTGCGGTTTGCTTTATGAGACCCTGCGGTTGCTGGCGTTCGCGGGTTTAGAGATTGATTTTTAAACTACTATAACTATTATTCAAGGCCTTTAAACCTAATAATAGCTTTTGCGACGGGGTCTTCCAGCGATTTTTCGTTAATAATTAACTAGGCTGAACATCTTCGATTTGAACAGCCTAGAGAAAATCGCGTTTTAAACCCGCCCCCTCTAAACGGCGCCAAAATCGCGCACACCCTCAGCGGCAGATTTTCAAAGACGCTTCAGGTAGGCTTTGCAACATACCTACATACTGTATTCGGAAACCTCTGCAGCGTACGCCAATGACACATTTCATTAAATTTGCCTGTTGATTATTTTCAGACCGTTACTGTTAAAGACGATGACGTCCTGCCGATGAATCCTCCAAAATACGATAAAGTAGAGGACATGGTCATGATGACTCACCTGAACGAGGCAACCGTGTTGTATAACCTCAAAGAGCGTTATTCGGCCTGGATGATCTACGTAAGTACAGTTGTTGGATCTTGCAAAATGACCATACTGAAATACCTGATAAATTCTAATTCCATTCTCCCACCTTAGACCTACTCTGGGTTGTTCTGTGTCACTGTGAACCCCTACAAGTGGTTGCCAGTGTACGACCCGCAGGTTGTGTCGGGATACAGAGGGAAGAAGCGTCAAGAGGCTCCTCCTCACATCTTCTCCATCTCTGACAACGCGTATCAAGCCATGCAGACGGGTAGGTGGCCAGACTTGATCATAATAGTTTTTAGTTTCTGTTTAGAGTCGAATTACTACCGAGTTGTAGCAAAAACATGGAACAAAGGTATACAGATAACAAACAATAATTCCGACATCTGTACTCTTGCCTTCGGTCGGGGCTTGAGAAGAGAGGACTTTGGTTCCGCTGCGTTTGGGATATGGTTTGCACCTTTGATCGCCCCATTACAGGAAGGATGTGGTGTGTAGACAATAGGCAATAGACAATAGGTGCAGGAGTAGGCCATTTGGCCCTTCAAGCCAGCACCGCCATTCAATGTGATCATGGCTGATCGTCCATAATCAGTACCCAGTTCCTGCCTTCTCCCCATATCCCCTGAATCCGCTATCTTCAAGAGCCCTATCTAGCTCTCTCTTGAAAGTATCTAGAGAACCGGCCTCCACCGCCCTCTGAAGCAGAGAATTCCTCAGACTCACAACTCTCTGTGTGAAAAAGTGTTTCCTCATGTCTGTTCTAAATGGCTTACCCCTTATTCTTAAACTGTGGCCCCTGGTTCTGGACTCCCCCAACATCGGGAAATTGTTTCCTGCCTCTAGCATGTCCAAGCCCTCAACAATCTTATAAGTTTCAATAAGATATCCTCTCATCCTTCTAAATTCCACAGTATACAAGCCCAGCTGGTCCATTCTCTCAGCATATCAAAGTCCCATTATCCCGGGAATTAACCTTGTGAACCCACGCTGCACTCCCTCAATAGCAATAATATCCTTCTTCAAATTTGTAGACCAAAACTGCACACAATACTCCAGGTGTGGTCTCACTAGGGCCCTGTACAATTGCAGAAGGACCTCTTGGCTCCTATACTCAACTTCTCTTGTTATGAATGTACAACAGAATGTTACATGGATTAGATGGTATAAAATGTAAGGACGTTAGACAAATTTGGATAGTTTTCTCTGTAGGTTGAGGAAAGACAATATAAATATATTAAGATATAAAGGGCACAGTCAGTATCTGTGCCCGAAGTTGGAAAGATTAAAGGGCATCGTTTGAAGGAGATGAGTGGCCAAATATCCCCTGGTGATGGTAGTGGAGGCAAAGACAATATGGCTTTAAGAGGTTTTCAGACAGACACATTGTTATGCAGGGAATGGAAGGATGTTGATCCCGTGCAGGCAAAGGAGATCAGTTTAATTTGGCATCAGGTTCGGCACCGATATTGTAGGCTGAAAGGCCTGTTCCTCTGTCGTACTGTTCTATATTCTACATGTGCTGTGTCGCCCAACAAACCCACGCCTCTCTGTGATTTGAACTCTGGATACTGATGTTGTTTTCTTTTTCCCAGATCGTGAAAACCAGTCCATCCTGATTACGTGAGTGTTACTGAGTTCAGAGCTTGCGATAGTGTGATAGAGGTGTCATTATTTATTTTTGCATATCAATCACATCGCTAATATCATCATGTAAATGCATTTTCTGTTAAAACCCACTTCCCTGTTTCCTCGTCGACCCCAACTGCCGTCCACTTCTTCAATCCAAAAACCTCTCCAAGTCAGCGAAACTGGAGCTGTCCTCCTCCCCATTCGTATCCAGTCACGTTTAGTTCTGTGCTCACAACCTTCCCTGCAGCGACACCTCATTAAGATTCACAATTCTTCCCTGGCGTTGTCTCTTCGGCTATATTTTCTATCCACGTAATCAGGGGACATCTAGAATCATTCAATTATAGTCTCATATGCGGCGCTGATTTTAAATCACTCTACGTTTAATAATTAATAATTTAATAAATAATTAAATAATTTCTTAAATAAATTTGCCATAATTTTATGAAATAATTCTAAAAGTTAGCTTCTTACGCATAGTCAGAGCTGAGTGGTGTCCAAAACACCACAGGGTTTCTTCGGAGTTTCTATTATTAGGTTACGTGATCGGTCTTTTCATAGTCTCGTCGACCTCCCCCTCCAAACCCCTCAAGACGTCCCACTATGGCGACCTAATTTGCGAGTTTAGAAGAGTTCGCGCTCGCCACAAACACACAGCATGGTCTTTTACCTTCCTGTTCATCGCGGGTGTGAATTTCAGACAGCGCTCTCCCGCTTTCCCTGGCCCCCGCCATTGTGATGTGTTTGGTTGTGTGTGTGTGTGTGTGTGTGTGTGTGTGTGTGTGTGCGCTGACGGTCGATCCAGCTCGCGGTTTCATCGCTGACAGTCGATCCAGCTCGAGGTTTTTCAGGTGAGTGCCCTCGAGCTTGAAGGTCGAAGACAGTTGTTGAAAAGTCGCGTAAGTGGGATAGGCCCTTAAGTGTTTCTTCTTCATGGCGATGTGAAATTACATTCATTGGCGCAGCGGTAGAGTTGCTGCCTTACAGCGAATGCAGCGCCGGAGACCCGGGTTCCATCCCGACGACGGGTGCTGGCTGTACGGAGTTTGTACGTTCTCCCCGTGACCTGCGTGGGTTTTCTCCGAGATCTTCGGATTCCTCCCACACTCAAAAGACGAACAGGTTAATTGGCTTGGTAAATGTATAAATTGTCCTTAGTGTGTGTAGGATAAAGCTAATGTTCGGGGATCACTGGTCGGCGCAGACCCGGTGGGACGAAGGGCCTGTTTCCGTGCTGTGTCACCAAACTAAACTACACCAAGCTTTTTTTGGAGTTGTAGTTCACTTGAATCTTTATTCCTTCAGTCTGTCTCGCTGTTAGTTTGGTAATTGTTCACTTCGTCACGTTCTTCATGCAGCGGAGAATCCGGTGCCGGGAAGACTGTGAACACGAAACGTGTCATCCAGTACTTCGCTTCGGTTGCAGCAGTTGTCGACTCCAAGAAGAAGGAAGCTCAAACTTCTGGGAAGATGCAGGTGAGACAGAGCTGGTACCACGCGCAATCTGACACCTTCCTGCAGTTTACTTCTAACTTAATTTAGTAAATTAGTAAATTCTAGATTCTAATATCGAAAGTATTTTTGCAGGGATCACTGGAGGATCAAATCATCCAGGCTAACCCACTGTTGGAAGCCTTCGGTAATGCCAAGACTATGAGAAATGACAATTCATCTCGTTTCGTAAGTTTCCTGAGCAGTTTCATTACCCTCTTGTGTGCAGGCAATGATTAACAGAGCAGTGTTGATTAAAATGTTTCACACAACTAAATCGGTTTCTGATATGCGTTCTTTATATTTCAAGGGTAAATTCATCAGGATTCACTTCGGTACCACTGGAAAACTGGCTTCTGCTGACATTGAAACCTGTAAGTGCAGTGGAACTGGATTTGTAAATATTGTGTGTAAATCAAATTGTTGACTAGTTTGACATGTTCTTTGTCAATTCTATATTTGTTTGTCTCACCAGATCTCCTGGAAAAATCCAGAGTGACATTCCAGCTGAAAGCTGAAAGGAGTTACCACATTTTCTACCAGATGATGACCAATTTCAAACCAGAAATCGTTGGTAAGATTCAAAGTGTTGAACTGAAGAATTAAAATTAATTGGGTTACATGTTGTCTTTCTGTAGTTGCTCACAAGTCTTTCCACAAAACATTTATTTTGCAGAGTCATGTCTAATTACCACCAATCCTTATGATTATCCTTTCATCAGCCAGGGTGAGATTACAGTCAAGAGTATTGATGACACAGAAGAATTGGTTGCAACTGATGTGAGTAGTTGCTCTGCATTTATTTATACCTTCTTAATTTGACTAATACATTATAATACATTAATATAATCAAGCCATAATTGACATTAATCTATATTGACACAAAAGATATTCATAACTGAATGAAGATGATTTGATTTAAAGAAAAATAGTGAAAATAATTACAATGGTTGACCTTGGAAGTGTTTATGTATATGGAAATAAGAAAAATAAACCTGCCATCTCAGACTTTCAGGTAACACATAGTAGGCCGGATTGCATCCCAACTTTTGGTTTGGGAACAGCTCTGCCCAGATCACAAGAAACTGCGAACAGTTGTGGATGTAGCCCAATCCATCACAAAGACCAGGCACTCTACCATTGACCATATATAAATTCATGGTGGCTTGGAAAAGAACCAATATAAACAAAGACTTGTCCCACCTCTCTCATTTGTTCCTCTTTTCCACTCCCATTGGGCAGAAGATAAAGAAGCTTCAAAGCGCACACCACTAGACTCAAGAATAGCTTCTTTCCCTCTGTTATTAGGTTTCCGATTTGTCCTTCCATACGTTAGGGTACTGTCTGATTCACATTTACACCATTGTGTTCATTGGACTTTGTCTCTGGAACTGATGCACACCAATGCAGATAATTATATTCTGCACTCTGCATTTGCTCTACCTTTGCTCTACCTATTGTACTTGAGTGTGACTTGATTGTATATATGTACAGTATTATCCGATTTTATTGGGTAGCAGGCAAAACAAACATTTTCACTGTACCCTGGTTCACATGACAATAATAATTCTACACCTACAAAAATGACTACTCAAAATAGTTTTTGGATGTGTCTACTAGATAACTGATGTGTTCAATGCATTAATATTGTTTTGGATTCTAACCATTTTGTTGCACAGACTGCCATCGATATCCTTGGCTTCGTCATTGATGAGAAGTGGGGCATCTACAAACTCACTGGTGCAGTGATGCACATGGGCAATATGAAATTCAAACAAAAACAGCGTGAAGAGCAGGCAGAACCAGACGGCACAGAAGGTAACAGTTCATTTCACTTCCGCATTTATTATTATTTAAAAATTCAAAATAATACGGACCTTCAGTATAATGTAATCAGTGCCAAAATATTTTTGAAAGATACTCCACCTCCCTAACAAATATCTAGAGTTAATGTTCGCCACCAGAATGTTGCGCTGTTCTGTGTTCTTTTTCCACCCTAGGCCCATCACAAACCAACTCACTATATTGTTCATCGGTAATTTTATGTTAGCTACTTGGTACAACATTGATATATTGTGAAGAAGATGTTAAAGTAAGGTTGGTTGAAACAGGCAAATAGTTTGTTGTGCACAGATCCAGATATTCCAGTGTATTGCCAGCAGTTCCACACACAGAGAAAATTAAACTTCCTGGCAGTTGCTTAGTGAAATTTCTTGAGTGAATACCTCAGTGTATAGATTGCTGGAATGCAGCAAACAGCCCGTGAAGGAATGGGCATAATGGCATTGCTTCCAGGGGAGCTAGCAGGATTCAAATGGCCTTTTGGCTGCCTGTGTGTCTTTATGAGAGAAGATAACATACAAAAGTTATTTTCTCCAAAGAAAACAATTCACTGCCATTTTCAAATGTAACCATTTGCCTTTGTCTTATGTTAGATGCCGACAAAGTTGCCTACCTGACCGGCCTCAACTCAGCAGATTTGCTAAAGGCATTGTGCTATCCACGAGTAAAGGTTGGCAATGAATTTGTGACCAAAGGTCAGACGGTTCGACAGGTACGGTTACCATGATGGTTCGTAGACTTTTAAAATACATTATTTAGAGTGTTACCTTCAACTAAAACACATATTATATTCTTTTAGGTCAACAACTCAGTTGGTGCTCTTTCCAAATCTGTTTTTGAGAAAATGTTCTTATGGATGGTCATCCGTATCAATCAACAACTGGACACGAAGCAGGCCAGACAGTATTTCATTGGTGTGCTGGACATCGCTGGTTTTGAAATTTTTGATGTATGTTTCAGAAATATAAACAATAAAAAAATACATAATTATAAATTTCGAACACTAAAGACGAGACACTAATAAGTGAGTTGATGATATGTATTTGTTCAGTACAACAGCTTGGAGCAGTTATGTATCAACTTCACAAATGAGAAACTGCAGCAGTTCTTCAACCACCACATGTTTGTTCTGGAACAAGAGGAGTACAAGAAGGAAGGAATTGAATGGGAATTCATTGACTTTGGTATGGACTTGGCTGCTTGCATTGAACTCATTGAGAAGGTAGGTAATATCATGGAAGACATAAAAGAAAGTAGAATATAAATCTAGTTTAATATTAATGGCAAAGACTTAAAAAATAAACATTGGCATTGTCCACAGCCCATGGGTATCTTCTCAATCCTCGAGGAGGAGTGTATGTTCCCCAAGGCCTCAGACACTTCCTTCACGAATAAGCTGTATGATCAGCACCTTGGAAAGTCAAACAACTTCTTGAAGCCCAAGCCTGTCAAAGGAAAGCCTGAAGCTCACTTCTCACTGGCCCATTACGCTGGCAATGTGGACTACAACATTACTGGCTGGCTGGATAAGAATAAGGATCCACTGAATGAAACTGTAATTGGGCTGTTCCAGAAGTCATCAGTGAAACTCTTGGGTATTCTCTACGTTGCAGCCGCTGAAGGTAAATCTCTGCTATAAACGGCTGTTAGCAATGGTATTGCTTTCTCGCCTTTAATAATTTGTTAAGAACAATTAAATGTGTTGCTTCTTTTTCACAGAAAGTGGTAAGAAAGCAGGCAAAAAGAAGGGTGGTTCATTCCAGACAGTGTCTGCTTTGTTTAGGGTAAGATTTTTCCTTGCACATTCACTTATCACAAGTTATATGAATTGTGAATTAATATGTAAATTATTGACTGAAATGCATCAGACTAATGTACAATTGTGTAACTGTCTTTATTTTTTAACCTCACAGGAAAACTTGGGCAAGCTGATGTCTAACCTGAAAACCACACATCCTCATTTTGTGCGCTGTCTCATCCCCAATGAGACAAAGACACCAGGCAAGTCGTAGTTCCATCTATCCAGTCAATGTGTCATATAAAATAATTTTGTGTTCTACTTTATTCTTTCAATTACTTATGTTGTAAACACCAGGCACTATGGAAAATCACCTTGTCATACACCAGTTGAGGTGCAATGGTGTGCTGGAAGGTATCAGAATTTGCAGAAAGGGATTCCCAAGCAGAATCATCTACGGTGACTTCAAGCAAAGGTGAAATATCTCAAAATATACATTTTTATTCCATTTCAAATAAGTTGGTCAATATATTTAGTTCTAATAAAAATCACCAATAATGCGTATAAAACTCTCATGCAACAGGTACAGGATTCTAAATGCAAGTGCCATTCCTGAAGGCCAGTTCATTGATAGCAAAAAGGCATCTGAGAAATTACTGGGATCCATTGATGTAGATCATACCCAGTACAAGTTTGGACACACTAAGGTAATTATGTTGAAAGTGTAAGTTTTGTAATGTGAAATAACGAGATGAATCAACAATATACTTTTGAATGTAATCTTAGGAACAGGTGATTTGAAAAACATCTTTGTTAATATGTAAGTGGATATCTGAGGCCAGTAAAATTCACCTAAAATGCACTCCATTAGTTCAGTTCTGCAAAATACTTATTCTATGTTGACATTCTGATACATATTTTTATGCACAAGAAAGCAGTTTAAACTGTGCTCCTAAAATGTTTATGTTTTTAGAGTTAAGTATTCAAACTGATCCCTTACTTTGTTTAAGGTGTTCTTCAAGGCTGGTCTCTTAGGTGCACTTGAAGAGATGAGAGATGATAAGTTGGCACAGCTCGTTACCCGAACTCAAGCTGTATGCCGTGGCTTTTTAATGAGGGTTGAATTTACGAGAATGATGGAAAGGAGGTAAATATTGCTTTACAAATATCCAACAATATATTTACACATAAACAAATTTTATACATGAATATAGCAGTTTATTCCATAAACAGAATATTGCTCTAATCTTTGTTAATTTTACCATGGCCTTTAGGGAAGCACTGTATACTCTACAGTACAACATCCGTTCATTCACCAATGTCAAACACTGGCCATGGATGCAACTGTACTTCAAGATCAAACCTCTCCTGAAGAGTGCTGAAACTGAAAAGGAAATGGCAAATATGAAAGATGAGTTTGAGAAAACTAAGGAGGCACTTATTAAATCTGAAGCACGGAAGAAGGAATTGGAAGAGAAGATGGTGGCTCTTATGCAAGAAAAGAATGATCTCCTACTTCAAGTCCAATCGGTACCTACATTGGCTATCTTTGTATGGTTATACATGTATACAAAACACATGGCCTGGTATAATTCATTGTATCATTTTATTGCAGGAAGGTGAAACTCTGGCAGATGCAGAAGAAAGATGCGAGGGGTTGATTAAAAATAAGATTCAACTAGAGGCTAAAATGAAGGAAGCTAATGAAAGATTGGAAGATGAAGAGGAGATGAATGCTGAGCTGACAGCTAAGAAAAGGAAACTGGAGGATGAGTGCTCAGAATTGAAGAAAGATATTGATGACTTGGAGCTCACATTAGCCAAAGTTGAAAAAGAAAAACATGCCACTGAGAACAAGGTATTAAACAGTGATTTTGATGTCAAATTGATACACTATTCATAAAAGATTTCTGATGATTACATGTCATTATTCTGTTCATTTTGTTTTGCTGAACATAGGTGAAAAACCTCACTGAAGAGATGGCTAGTCTTGATGAAAACATTGCTAAAGTAACCAAGGAAAAGAAAGCTCTCCAGGAGGCCCACCAGCAGACCTTGGATGATCTCCAGGCTGAGGAAGACAAAGTCAACACTCTAACCAAAACAAAGACTAAGTTGGAACAACAAGTTGATGATGTGAGTATTTTAAACCATGATCATGTGATTTTTTTTGCAGTTATCGTGGATTGAAGTAAATTTTAATAAACATATTGTTTCTTAAAAAGCTTGAAGGTTCTCTGGAGCAGGAGAAGAAACTCCGCATGGATCTGGAGCGTGCTAAGAGAAAGCTTGAAGGTGACTTGAAGCTGTCTCAAGAAATAACAATGGACTTGGAGAATGACAGGCAGCAACTGGATGAGAAACTAAAGAAGTCAGTATTTAAAGTTATGAACAAATATGGTTTTTTTTTGTAATCCACTGTTTAAAATTATTTTCTATTTGTCACGTTGATGCCTTGCAAAATATCCAGCAACTGGATGAGAAATTAAAAAGTCAGTATTAGGTCTTTGTTATAAGTCACTGTTTAAAATTGTATCCCACTTGCCTTGTTCATGTCATGCAATGTTTATTTTTCATGACATTGACACTTCTGTTGGAAAACGTTAAGTTGTACCTATTTAAGCTTCTGTGATTGTGCTACATATATTACATACATGAACATACACTTAAAAGATATATGGTGATATGTCTAAAGTATATTTTTGGTATCTGCTGTTTAACAAGTAACTATTTCTTCCGAATGCCAATGAGAATAAGCCATTTTTCGTCCGTTCATTCAAAATACGTGAAAATGTTCAATTAATTAACTGAATTTTTCATTTTTGTTATTAAAGGAAAGAGTTTGAAATCAGCCAGCTTCAAAGCAAAGTTGAAGATGAGCAGGTTATGGCTACCCAACTACAGAAAAAGATTAAAGAATTACAGGTGATGTATAAGTCCAGTAAAATTATCAATGCCTTTCAGTGGAAGTCATGCACATGAATTGATACTACTGGTTCCATGATTATAACCAATGCATATTTATCTTAAGGCTCGTATAGAGGAGCTTGAGGAAGAAATTGAAGCTGAACGTGCCGCTCGCGCTAAGACTGAGAAACAGAGAGCCGATCTTTCTCGGGAACTTGAAGAGATCAGTGAGCGACTGGAAGAAGCTGGTGGGGCAACTTCAGCTCAGATTGAAATGAACAAGAAACGAGAGGCAGAATTTCAGAAAATGCGCCGTGACCTAGAAGAATCTACCCTCCAGCACGAAGCCACAGCTGCTGCTCTTCGCAAGAAGCAGGCTGACAGCGTTGCAGAACTTGGGGAACAAATCGATAACCTGCAGCGGGTGAAGCAGAAGCTTGAGAAGGAAAAGAGTGAGCTGAAGATGGAAATTGATGACCTCGCCAGCAACATGGAATCAGTGTCCAAAGCTAAGGTACGGTGATAGAGGACACTAAATACTACACATTTATAGTTAACTTTGAATTGTTGGTGTTGTTCAGTTGGTTTTGCTTCTCTTGAAAACTGGTTGCTTTGTTTTCAGGCAAACCTTGAGAAAGTAGCACGGACACTAGAGGACCAGGTCAGTGAAATGAAGACCAAACACGATGAACATCAACGGTTGATCAATGACTTATCAACTCATAAAGCCCGTCTTGCAACAGAAAACGGTATTGATCTTGATTTCAAAATAATATTGATCTATATTTGTTGTTCACCATATAGAAAACATTACCATGTAATATTTGTAATATTTCACTCACATTATCTTTAATTCGCAGGTGAGTTGAACCGCCAAGTGGAGGAGAAAGAGGCCTTGGTATCGCAGCTGACAAGAGGGAAGCAAGGATATACCCAACAGCTTGAGGAACTGAAGAGGCAGCTGGAGGAAGAAACCAAGGTACTAAATTAACTTGAGAGATTTGTTTCACAGGGAAACTTTCTAAACGTGCATTATTGTCAATTTTGAAACAATTTAATGTTATAAAATTGCAACATTTATGTTATAAAATATCATATTTTAATGCACTGATGTCCAGCAACTTACTTTAGGATTTCCCTCTAAAGCAACATTTCTTTTCATTGTGACCATAGGCAAATTAACAAGGTTAAGTTACTTTCTAATAATCACAATGATATTGAATATCATGTCGTTCATGCCACGTTGTAATCATTTCAGGCTAAGGGAGCCCTGGCCCATGCTCTGCAATCTTCCCGCCACGACTGTGACCTGCTCCGTGAACAATATGAAGAGGAGATGGAGGCAAAGGCTGAGCTCCAGCGTGGAATGTCCAAGGCCAACAGTGAAGTGGCTCAGTGGAGATCAAAATATGAAACTGATGCAATCCAGCGCACAGAGGAACTGGAAGAAGCCAAGTATGTAACAAAGAGGAACCTATGTTCATGCAGCAAATACTGTCAAGGAGAATGTATGTTCTTCCAAAATTTCCTGTGAGATGGACATGATGGTTTTGTGTTTTTTAGGAAAAAACTTGCTCAGCGTCTGCAAGATGCAGAGGAGCTTATTGAGGCCGTGAACTCCAAATGTGCTTCACTGGAAAAGACTAAACAGAGACTACAGAATGAAGTGGAGGATCTGATGATAGATGTAGAGAGGGCAAATTCAGCAGCAGCAGCTCTGGACAAGAAACAAAAGAACTTTGACAAGGTAGGAGCTGGTTGTTGCGTTGTTTCTCTTTGTATGTCGTTCTGAAGGAAGTAACCAACATCATGCATATCAATTTTAGCCAGGGACTGGCAAGCAGCTGGTAGTTTAATTTTGTGAGGATTTGACCTCATTAATGGTGACAAAAATACCTCCATGGAACTGAATTATAACATTGTTGTTTCTCAATGGGTAGTTTAAATTATTCTCTCTATGAAGACTGGAGAAAATGCACCAATAGCTCTTTGTTAAGTAAAATTAGCAAGTCCTCATGTCCAAAAAGGTTATTAACTGCAGATCAGCCAGAATCTAACAGAATGTCTAAACAATTGAAAGGGTTTAGTGATTTTGGCATTTCCTGAGTGTGAAAAAGTCACATTAGAAATAACAGACATATCAAATTACTGAACCCTTTTAATATTGTACCATCCTAAGAAGTACTTCTTTCTTGTTTATTTACATATTCAAGCATAATGTTATGTTTGGGAAGTCATAAAATCTTAGAGAGTCATAGTCATAGAATCATAGAGTGATACAGTGTGTAAATAGGCTCTTCGGCCCTACTTGCCCATACTGGCCAACATGTCCCATTTACACCAGTCGCAGCTGCCTGCGCTTGGTCTACATCCCTCCGAACCTGTCCTATCCATGTACCTGTCTAACCGTTTTTTAAATGTTGTGATAGTCCCAGCCTCAACTACATCCTCTGGCAGCTTGTTCCATACACCCACTACCCTTTGTGTGAAAAAGTTACCCCTCAGATTCCGATTAAATCTTTTCTCCTTCACCTTGAACCTATGTTCTCTGGTCCTCGATTCTCCTACTCTGGGCAAGAGGCTCTGTGCATTTACCCGATCTAATCCTCTCCTGATTTTATACACATGGATGCTGGGAAAATATCAGTTCAGTTTTCGGGTTGAAATCTATACATCTTTCTCACTGATACTGAGACAGAAGTTAAATTTGAGAATACATTTCTTACATTTACAATTGTACAATTAAGGTTCTGGCAGATTGGAAACAGAAATATGAGGAGACCCAGGCAGAACTGGAAGCATCTCTGAAGGAATCTCGTAGTTTGAGTACAGAAATCTTTAAGATGAAGAATGCATATGAGGAGTCTCTAGATCATCTTGAAACTCTTAAACGGGAGAACAAGAATCTACAGCGTAAGTCTATACCCATTCTCTCATTTAATATTATTAACAAGATACTTACTTATCTTGGAATTTAATGCTTTTACAGATTCTATTCTGACTCATTGCCCATTCCCTCTGAATTTTCACTAATAATGTAAAATATGCATGCATTTCTATTGTAATCTAAGTTTTATCAACTCAAGATAGGTTGAACTAACACTACATTTAAACACAGAGGAGATTTCTGATCTGACTGAGCAACTGGGTGAAAGTAGCAAGGCCCTCCATGAGATGGAAAAGGCAAAGAAGACAGCTGAGCAGGAAAAGAGTGAAATCCAGTCAGCATTGGAGGAGGCAGAGGTAAGGTTAACAGTTATTTCAACATTACATTTTAGAAATAGATATTTTGAATTATCATAGTTGTCAAATAGATTAAATGTTGCAATAATATCAAACGACCTGTTTAAAAGATATTTTTAAGATATAAAGAAATATACTTTTGCGACAACAATGTGCAAAATACTGAAAAATACAGTTAATCTCTCTCGTAGGCCTCTCTGGAACATGAGGAGAGCAAGATCCTCCGCATTCAGCTGGAACTGAACCAACTGAAATCTGAAGTTGACAGAAAGATTGCAGAGAAAGACGAGGAGATCGATCAGGTGAAGAGGAACCACCAGAGAGTTGTGGACACAATGCAGAGCGCTTTGGAGTCTGAAGTCAGGAGCAGGAATGATGCCTTGAGAATCAAGAAGAAAATGGAGGGTGATCTAAATGAAATGGAGATTCAGCTGGGACATGCCAATCGCCAGGCTTCAGAAGCTCAAAAACATCTCAGAAACATACAGGGTCAATTGAAGGTTTGTATGATGAGATAATGATTTCCAGTACACTGTTATTTTAAATGTTGTGTGATTGTCAGTCAATTATTTAAGTATTGATTTTCTTCTCGCAGAACTTAATATAAAATGCAAGATTTGTTAGTTGCCAGATGAGCTAGATTTTTCAAACTATTTATTGATGAAAAGCAGCTTATTACTAAAACTGATTCAAATATAAGATAAGCATTACAGTGTACTGTAATACCTGGTAACAAAGCAATCTTGCATTATAAACAGGACACTCAGATACAGCTGGACGATGCCTGCAGAAGCCAGGAAGACTTGAAGGAGCAACTGGCCATGGTGGAGCGCAGAAGCGGCCTGCAACAGGCTGAGATTGAAGAAATGAGAGCCGCTCTGGAACAGACAGACCGAGCTCGCAAAATTGCTGAACAAGAGCTGATCGATGTCACTGAAAGAGTTCAGCTGCTGCACTCTCAGGTTAGTTCCCACATTGATGTCACCCTACATTAGCACCAGCTCTTGTTAGGCATTGGTCAGGTTACTCTTGTTTAGGTTATCCTAAAGGGGGATTTTATAATTGCTTTGTTCAATTTCCTGTTTGGCTACTCTTTGTTTCCTGTCTGCAAACCAGTTCTCTATCCATGTCAATACCCTACCCCCAATACCATGGGCTCTAATTTTGCACAATAACCTTTTGTTGCTCATTTTTCCTGCTGTATTCCAACCTCAAGAATCCAGATCAGCACCAATAATGGTGTGAGGGCCAATTTAAATGTTACTTGATTGCTTCATCTCTCCATAGCATGACTTCAGACATCCAATATCCACTGGCATATAGCCAGCAGCGGATTGATATCCGTCTCCCATTCTTTTGTTTGTTATTGGTTCCATCAAAATTCTTCCTCCACCTCCCACAATATATTAGTGCATATTGAAACTGAGATTAGATTAATCTTTACTCCTGCAAAATTAACATTAGGGCACAGATAATGTGAATGCACAGTCTTTCTTCCAGGGAAGGGAAATGAAAAGCTAGAGAACATAAATTTAAGGTAAGAGAAGAAAGATTTAAAAGGGACCTGAGAGGCAATTTCTTCACACACAGAAGGTGGTAGATACTGTATATGGAACAAGCTGCCAAAGAAAATGAATGTGGTTTGTAAAATAATAACATTTAAGAGACATTTGGACAGGTAAATGGATAGGAAAGATTTAGATGGATATGGGCCAAATTCATAAAATGGGTCTAGCCTAGATAGCCATTTTTGTCAGCATGGATAGGTTGAGATGACGAGCCTGTTTCGGTATTGTACTTCTCTATGATTGTATGACTCTTATTCAAATGTGTCTTTTCCTGCAGAACACCAGCCTCATCAATACTAAGAAGAAGCTGGATGCCGACCTGAATCACGTCCAGTCTGAAATGGAAGAAACTATCCAGGAGTCAAGAAATGCTGAAGAGAAAGCCAAGAAGGCTATCACTGATGTACGTCATAAATTATTTTAACAATTTGATTTTTGTTTTCAAATATTACCTCAATTAATTACGTTGATAAAATTAGAATTTTGAACATGTAATGATTTGCCCAATTGCCTCATATTGCAAGGCTGCCATGATGGCTGAAGAGCTGAAGAAGGAACAGGACACCAGTGCTCACCTTGAACGAATGAAGAAGAACCTCGAGCAGACAGTGAAGGACCTGCAGCTTCGCCTGGATGAGGCTGAGCAGCTGGCAATGAAAGGAGGAAAGAAACAACTCCAGAAACTGGAGGCCAGGGTAAATCCTGAGACTGTTTTACTGTGCACACTGAAACTTTGGATATAATATGAATATTATGGAATAAATCCCGTTTTGTGGTTGTTTAGGTGCGCGAGCTGGAAAGTGAGCTGGAAGGCGAGCAGAAGCGAGGTGCTGATGCTATTAAAGGTGTTCGCAAGTATGAAAGAAGGGTCAAGGAACTATCTTATCAGGTACTGTACAGTTAATAATCAATTGGTGCACTTAATTCAGCCAAAGCTCTGGAAGGATAACAGTGTTCCTGTAGCTATACCCCTGCAGTCAGCATGATTGGTGTCCTGACCACTCTACAACAGTTGCTTTGTCCTTTGAGGTTAGCCCATTCCCCGAAAAGTCCTGATTGAGATGTTACTTTCCCAATCTTGGTTGATTGAAGAAAGTGTTGTCATTTGTATGCACCAAGTAACAGAATCTTCCAATAGAAGGAATCTGGTGGGCATAACACAAGTCTTGTGGTAAAGGCATTTTGGGGTCGTACAGACAATTAACCTTTGACTGGGTCACTGAAAAGAACCCCTTTCTCAACACTAATCAGAGGGAGGGTCCTGCTGTGAGATGATGAGCGGAGCCAGAAGAGGCCATTGGTGATGAAGTGAGTGGAGCACTGAGAAGGCAGCAATGTAAATATCACAGAGAGATGAGTGGGTCAGCAAGAACCAGGATATGTATCTTTAAATGTGTCATAAGAATACAATAAAATGAAAAATAAAACATTTCAAATGTTGCTTCTTTTGTGACATTCAGTCAGAGGAAGACAGAAAGAATAATCTGAGACTACAGGACCTGGTTGACAAGCTGCAGATGAAGGTTAAGGCCTACAAGAGACAATCGGAGGAAACTGTAAGTTATTATGACTATAACTGCAATTTTTCAAGAAAATTATTTTGTATGACATTAAATTTTAAGATTTTTGTATAATATAAAGAAGAACTGTTAACACAATCTACATTAATATTAAGGTGGGAATATCATGTCTATGGGCAGAGCATTAAAACACCATCTCTATTCATTGTTCTAGAAATGTTTCAATTAGATTCTTTCCCATTGCTCTAATCTCAAAAGAATAGAATCCTTGTGAATATCTGAGCTCTGAAATATTTGACATAATATAAGGCTCATTATCATAATTCATGAAAAGCTTGTTTTTAACTGGTCAGTTAAAGATTAACAGCATTATATGTAGGACCAGGTGCAGCATAGTGAACTTGGGGTGGGGACTGGACATTGTGCCTTCCCCCACAGTGGTATCCATTGTGGGGGGATGATTTAAAAAAAAAATGTTTTGTCTAATGTAATCCTGTAAGTCTGTGTCCATGATGGCTGCCGTGAAGAGAGAGAGTGGACGCTGGTGCGCTTTGGCTGCCGCTGCTCTCTCTTCACACTGTGTTTTTGATTTTCTGTTTTTTGGATTGAATTCTGTTTTTAATTTGTGTCTCTGTGATGTCTTTATTACTTATTTTATTCTGATTATATGTTTTTATTCCTATTAATCCATGTAAGGTGTCCTTGAGATGTCTGAAAGGCGCCCATTAAATAAAATGTATTATTATTATTATTAATAAGTTTAAATCCGTTCTTTAATTTTTCTATCTATTTTCCCGTATCGAGAAATCCACCAGGTCCAAGCTGGAATGGACTTGACAAAGTCTTTTGTGTTGGAAATTCTAAAAGTATTTGCTTTTTCTCAGTCCTAAAGTTATTCTAGTCTCTTCAGGCAGCTTCTCATCATCTACTTTAGCAAATATCTCAAGAATTTTAAATAGTTCAAGAATACCATCTCCTGTTGTTCAAAATTCCAAAGAATGTGAGCATGTTTTATTATGTACAGTATCTGCTCACATGACTGGTCTCACCTCAAGAAAATAATAAAACGGGCAAGTGGAATGCTAGCTTGATTCAGAGGACTGAAGGACAATTTATATTACAGTTCAACAAAATATTGATTAGCCCACAGCTGAAAAAGTGCAAACAGCTATGAATGCTTTACCTGAGGAAGAAAATATTTTCCTTTGGATGAGATTAATCAGAATGACACCTAGACTCCAAAGGTTACATTTTGAGGGGTTTACCAAACTAAGATTCTATACCATGAAATTTAGATTAAGGGTTGCCAAGATTGTGTGGAAATCGAGAGGATTGCTGTAGGAAAACTATTACTATTTGAAGCCAAGTGCTAGTAGGCATAGCATGATTGTTTTCCACATTAGAAGTAAATAGCTAATCATTTCTTTGAATGCATGTGATTCACTAATAAATTAAAGTATCTTAACCCCAAAGTGTAAGAGATCAACACAAAGAATGTTTCAGAAGAGACCTTCATTCAATCTAAACTAAGTAAAATCATGTATTTTGTGCAAAAGATTGATTAGTGCAGATTTGTGCATTATCCAATCTTGATATTTAAAAAGTAAAGCTGGTAGACCTTCATCCAATAAAGCTCAAAAACTGTAAATTTCTTAATTAGTTGGTCATCAAAAGTATAATGGTGTTTAGCAATCACCTGGTAAATAATTTTCATTCTTAAAATCTGAGCTTTCACACTGTTTTCCTACAGGAGGAACAGGCCAACGTTCACCTGTCCAGGTTCAGGAAGGTTCAGCATGAACTGGAGGAAGCCGAGGAACGTGCCGACATTGCCGAATCTCAAGTCAACAAACTTAGAACTAAAACCCGCGACATTACTATCAAGGTACAGTAAAAAGTATTCAAAATTGTGATTTATATCAACATGGAGGAATAGATAAAGCGATCCTTATTTCTGTCATTAATCAATGTGTAAGTAAATTTGAAAGGCACATTTATAATACTGATTTAATCATTTGCATTTCCTTTTTACCTATCAGAGCGCTGAAGAGTAGATGACAACTTGAAATGGTCCAAAGAAGAAATCTACAAAATGTGTATTTCTTTGTAACATAGTTTTATAAATGTAGCAATATCAACAAAAATAAACGTGCAACACGAAATTGTTTCCTTGTGTTATTAAGATGATGCAATAATTATAGTCCATCTCAAAGCCTCTTAAATGCCACCATCAAATCGGCCTCCACTGCCACCCCTGGCAGCACATGCTAACCACCAACCACTCTATAAGAAAGCAAACTTGCCCTGCATACCTCCTTTAATTTTTGCATCTAACTTTTAAGATGTGCCCTATGGTCTTTGACAGTTCCACCCTAGGAAAAAGGTTTTTTCTACTGCATATAATTGTATATATGTGTATACCTCTCATAATTGTATAGACGTTTATCAGGTCTCCCATCAACCTCCAATGTTCAAAAGAAAACAATCTAGATTTGTCCAACCTATCCTTGTAGCTAATACTTCACCTTCCTTATGGCTCTGACAAAACATTTTATGTGGTTAAACAAAAACTTCTGTCTTCAGTCATTATGTTCGTTTGCAGAAACAATACCTAAATAGATCACGTGCATTTCCTAAGCACCAAAATATCTGGAAGCATACCTAAATAGTTCATTTCTTCCTCATTTATATTCCTCAATTTCAGGTAAAATTGAATGTTCTAATTTAAGTAACTAACCAACAATAACAAACCTTTCCCCTTCCCCATCTCCTTCCACATATATATCTCTTCCTCTGGCTTCACATTTCATGCTTCTTCTCTCCTGATCTCCTTTATCTCATTGTCTTTTTCCATCTCTGGAATTTGTCCACACATCTACTAATCAAACACCTGTATCCTTGCATTGTCCAGTCCCCACCTCTCTTCTAGCTTTCTCTTCCCCCTCCACCCCCCAACTACTATCATCTGAAGAAGGGTCCGACCCAAAACATCTCTCAGCCATGATCTCCAGAGATGTTGCTTTACCTGCTGAGTTACTCCAGCACTTTGTGTCATTTTTGGTATACCAGCATCTGCAGTTCCTTGTGTCTATACTTGCATTAACCTACTGAACTTAAGCCCCTGTCCCACTGTACGAGGTAATTCAAGAGTTCTCCCGCGTTTCCCCTGATTCGAACTCGGAGAATTACGGTTATAGCCGTTCTTGGTACTCGGGGCTCTCATGGACATTTTTCACAGTGCTGAAAAAACGAGTTACCACGTTTCCCGAATACCTGCCGTTAGCATTATGAGCCGCTAGGTGATGTCCCCGAGCTCCGACGTAGCCGCTAAGTACAATCTACGTACTTACCACGAGTTTGATTTTTTTAAACTCGGGTGAGCTCTTGAATTACCTCGTACAGTGGGCCAGGCACTTAAGGAATGAAAGAGAGAGACATTTCAAATACGTGTCTTTGAAGCCTGGGAATTTTGTCTCCCAATGGGCCTCATGGATATAAATTTGCTGAATCCAGTCCAAATAATGAACATTTGGATGACATGAGATTAATTTCCATTTGAGGTCATAAAATAACTTCTGTTTCAACCATTATAGCATCCACTTTTCCTGCTACACATTATATTTGGCAAAATTCGCAAGCCAATAGTTTCAACAGATGCCCAAAGTAATTTTGAAAAGAATTTCATGAAAATGTTTCCTGGTCTTAATGTTATGGAAACATTCGAGGAAACATCAAAACTCAAAATCCTGAACTGGAAGAGAGATAATTGTGATAACTGCAGTCCAAAGTGATCGGAAACAAAAACTGCCAATGAAAATAGTAAACAGGCAATGTAAGTTACCAATAATACATAGTTTTCAAACTAGGCTCGGCACAATGAGACAGAGTGCTACGTGGAGAGACAGGAAAGTCAATCCAAATCTGGAACCCTTGGATAACAATGGGATTGTTACTAAAATAAATAGAAATGGCACATGCTAAATTTCGACTATTGAAAAAAGCAAGAAAATAGGCAGTGCAGATGGTGAAGAGCAGCACCGAGTGAAGATTGCAAGGATGGTCAACAGATAGGTTGATATACGCACCTTTAAGGACGCTTAAGCCAGATATTTTGAGCCAATGATCATTTCATGTGTGATTGCAGCCTTTATTAAATTGTCCTTCCTACAAATTTATTAAAAGAGAATTTGATTACAAGACTGATATTCCTGATATTCCAATTGTATTAACCGTTGTGATAATACATTCAGAAAATTGCGCACAGCTTGGATTCCCAAACTGAGAAAAGATACACATATAAGTTGAGTACAGCTGAGGTTCACCAAATTCATTTACAATATATATTAATAATTTAGACGAGGGAATTAAATGTGACATCTCCAAGTTTGCGGATGACACAAAGCTGGATGGCAGTGTGAGTTGTTTCCTCCTGGGTGAGGAATTTTCAGTCAACTACACACAACTCCAAGAGACAGTGCAGATTAAAAAATAATGTTTAAGCTTCTGAAATTATACCCATTGTTTTATTTAATAGCCTGGGATATAGTAGCTTTGGTTAAAGATTTTATCCGGATATATTTAGCTGCTTTCAAAGATGCCAAATCCCTTAATATCTCCTATTCTATATGGCTTATTCCATCCAATATTTTACATATTTTCTCTTTAGCTAATGCTTCACCACTTTTCCTCTCCTTTGTAAATAAAGTAGCAAGGTATCCCTTTAGAATGTTACTTTAGCTATGCATCCGCACAAAGGTTATTATTTTAGTCCCTTTGTCATCCTCTTGCCCTTTATATAGATCACATGTTTTTGATTCTTCCTTGATATTACCTTCCTGGTAAAATTTCTCTAGTAAAAATACATGTATACATACATAATAATAGATATAAATATTTTAAAAACAAGTATTTCTTACACATGTTTAAAGAGAACTTCATTTATTATAAATACCATCTACCTAACCTTCAATGGTACTAACTTTAAAATTTTAAACATTCAGACCAGATGTAATTGGTTTTTGTTTAGTTTAGTTTATTATTGTCACGTGTACCGAGTAAAGTGAAAAGCTTTATGTTGCGTGCTATCCAGTCAACGAAAAGACTATACACGAGTGTACTGTACGCCTTGCTGCCTTACAGTACACTCGTAGAGTTGTTGCCTGACAGCGAATGCAGCGCCAGAGACCTGGGTTCGATTCCGACTACGGTGGGTGTAGGATAGTGTTAATGTCCGCTGGTCGGCGCGGACCCAGTGGGCCGAAGGGCCTGTTTCCGCGCTATATCTCTAAACTAAATTAAACTAAACGAGTCTGAAGATGGGTCTCGACCCATTCCCTCTCTCCGGAGATGCTGCCTGTCCCACTGTCGTACTCCAGCATTTTGTGTCTATCTTCAATTTAAACCAGCATCTGCAGTTCCATCCTACACATACATAATTACAATCAAGCCGTCCACATTGTACCGATACAGGATTAACAGTATAATGTTTATTGCAAGATAAGGTTCACTAAAGTCCAATTAAAGGTAGTTCAATGGTCTCCAGTGAGGTAGATGAGAAGTCAGGACTGCCGTCTAGTTGGTGAGAGGACAATTCAGTTGCTTTATAACAGCTGGGAAGAAATGTTCCTGAATCTGGAATAATGTGCTTTCAAACATCTGTACCTCTTGCCTCATAGGAGAGTGGAGACCACGGCGTGACCAGGATGAGACTTGTCCTTGTTTACCTTGGAGGCCTTGCCATGGCAGCATGAAGTGTAGATGGAGTCACTGGAAAGGAGGTTGGTTTGCGTGATGGTATGGGCTACGTGCACAACTCTTGGCAATTTCTTGCAGTCTTGGATGGAGCTGTTCCCAAACGGTGCTGTGATGCATGCCGATAAAATACTTTCTATGGCATCTGTAGAAATTGGTTAGGGTTGTGAGGTTGTGAGGACATTCTGAACTTCCTAAGCCTTCTAAGGAAGTAGAGACATTGGTGTGCTTTCTTAGCCATAACTGCGATATGGATTGTGATATTTATCACCGGAATCAAGGTATATGGGGGAAAAGGCAGGCACGGGTTACTTATTGTGGATGATCAGCCATGATCACAGTGAATGGCAGTGCTGGCTCGAAGGGCCCAATGGCCTCCTCCTGCACTTATTTTCTATGTCTCTATTCCTAAGAACTTGAAGCTTTCAAGCATCTCTACTTCGGTGCAATCAAGGTATATCGGGGTGTGTGTGACATTTCGCTTCCCGAAGTCCTTCACAATCTCCTTCGTCTTGTTGACATTGAAAGAGAGGTTGTTGTCTTGCAGTATGAACTTTCAGCATGAACACTGAAAACTAGATTCTCAGAATAGGTTCCTAACCACTGTCAGCATTCTTTACTGTCCACTGACCATTCCTCAAATGTTTCACCAACAGATGTCTGTTAAAGATACTACACTACAGTGGAGTCTCAGAATAAAATGATGTACCTTTAGAAAGGAGATGAGGAATAATTTCTTTAGTCAGATGGCAGTGAATGCGTGGGATTAATTCCCACAGAAGGCTGTGGAGGCCAAGTCAATGGATAATTTTATGGTGGAGATTGATAGATTCTTGATTAGTACAGGTGTATGGGGTCGAGTGGGGTCGAGAGGGAAAGATAGATCAGCCTTGTTTGAATGGCAGAGTAGACTTGATGGGTCGAATGGCCTAATTCTGCTCCCACAACATACGAACTTATGGAGTGTATCCCTAGACATATCTCCAGGTGGTACAGTCCCTCAATATGGCAAAAACTAAATAAATTGCCCCATCCACCAATGGCTGTAATAATTTCTTAGTTTGGTGAAACAATAATCATTTTAATCTGCTTGGGCCAAGAAAAAACCTTCACTGAGGAGTCATTTCCAGACGTCTCATTTACCACCCCGAAATCCCTTTCACCATTTTGAATCGTCAAAGCCAGAGTTCACAGATATCGACAGCCTTGAGGCTGTGCATCTAGAGCACACAATGCCCCACCTTAAGCAGTGGAGGAAACACCTCAAAACTGCCTACCCAATCACCCTGAGAGTCACCAACAGTCTCACCCATGTAAAAGTCTGTAATTCACACATTGGCCTCTTCTGCCACCTCAGACCACACAGAACTGGAATGGCAATGAGCCATCCTCAATCTGGAGAGAATCATTATGGTGGCCTGTGATTACAACATAATATTGTGATCCTGTAGGCCAATTTACTTTGTAATTACCTCATCAGGGCATTCTATGCATAGTGAGCTAGCAGATCAGCTGTTTTCACACTTTCAAGCCATCACTGGTATTCCTATGATGCAATTTAAATTGGTATATTCATATTAGAAGTGTAATGTTACAAGAAACTTTATGGTTTATTTTGCAAGCACTTTTAGAGTCACTCACAACCATTGAAATGTTTGGCAAACAAAAAAAATATTGATTTATGTTTTGCAGAGGACACAATCAAATCATTTATACAATCTGCAATTAACAATGGAAGGTAACAGAAAAAAATCCTTTCCAAAATACAACTGAAATTAAACTTGCAATCCCATTTCGCAGTATGAGAAACATAGCAGTTGCTTAATGTCAAGAATAATCAAATGTTGCTAATAGATTTTAACATCCTGTCGACATAGTAAGTTTTAAAATGCAATACCTTGTTCATCTGAAACCTAATAAATAAGTTTAATATAATATTTAATTTTCACCGAAACAGAAATGAAACGTTCCTCTTCCCATGGTCACTTTGTTATTACTTTAAATAATGTATCAGGATATTTGATAAATTATAAATAAGGAAGATATCATCTCTAAAAGAGATTCAACATTATTTTGCAACCTTAATTACAATCTTCCAAGTTAATTCCCCTTTACTTTGTGTTATATGCCATCCAGGTTGCCTCCCGAAGTAGTCTATACTCAGAGATTTATTGTTATCCATGAGCTTAGTGTCTAAAGGTCAAGAGTTATATTACAGTGTGTGTGAAAATCTTTAGAACATTGAATTGCTGTGAGTGCTTTTAGTTGCAGACTATGATGTCGGCTCATTCAGGTCTACAACTCAGCATGTGTCCTTGCCAGGTGAAAGTATGCCAGACCATTTTCAAGGATGGTTAACCCCACATTGATCAACAATTGGACACAAAAAAGGCAGATATTTCTTTAATGTGATGAATATTGCTGGATTTGAATATTTCAGGAAAGAAGCAGAAACAAAAATATCAATAAATTACTTAAAATTAACAAACATTAAACGTTAATCAAATAATAAATAATACCAGAAATAGGTAAATATTTTCATTTCAACAGCTTGGAGCAGTTGTGTGTCAACTTCACCAATGAAAAACTACACTGGTTCTTCAACACCACTTTTGTTCCAGAACAAGTGTATGGGAAGAAAATAATTGATAGGGAATTCATTAACTTTGTATGGAATTGGTTGTTTGCAATAAAATCATTGAGAAGGTGGGTACTATCATAGAAAAGACGAATAAGAGGTGAATAAGAGTGTGAAGACAAGAGTGTCAAGTTTGTTTAAATATCATATGCACCAGGAATGGAACATTGACATTCTTTCTTGCTGCAGATTTACTGACACAATAACACAATAACACAAATACAAATATAATAATCAATAACTAAATATATTAACAGTCATACCAAGTAACCAGACAATAATGGTTCAAACTGAAGTACATCATGCATCCAAAACAAAACCCATAGTAAATTGTGGCTGAGGTAGGGTTGTAGTTAGGGTTGTGTAGTGTGGTTAAAGAAACCTGATGGTTGATGGGATCTGGAGGGTCTCGGTTCTTACACTATTTTCCCAATGGTCATAGTCATAGTCATACAGTAATTGAGCCTTGTCTGGACCTTGAGTCTGTAATAACGTTTATTATTATTATTATTATTATTATTATTATTATTATTATTATTATTATTATTATTATTATTATTATTATTATTATTAATAGTGGGGAAAGAGGCCCTTCGGCCCAACTCGCCCACACCCGCCAGCAATGTCCCAGCTACACTAGTCCCACTTGCCTGCGCTTGGTCCATATCCCTCCAAACCTGTCCTATCCATGTCCCTGTCTAACTGTTTTTTAAACGATGGGATAGTCCCAGCCTCAACTACAACCTCTGGCAGCTTGTTCCATACACCCACCACCCTTTGTGTGAAAAAGTTACCCTCGGATTCCTATTAAATCTTTTCCCCTTCACCTTGAACCTGTCCTCTGGTCCTCGATTTACCTACTCTGGGCAAAAGACTGTGCATCTACCCGATCTGTACCACTCATGATCTTATAACCTCTATGATATCACGCCTCATCTTCCTGCGCTCCATGGAATAGTGACCCAGTCAACTCAACCTCTCCATATATATCTCACACCCTCTAGTCCTGGCAACATGCTCGTAAGTCTTTTCTGAACGTTTCAAGCTTGACAATATCTTTCCTATGACATAGTGCCCAGAACTGAACACAATATTCTAAATGCAGTCTCAACAACGTCTTATACAACTTCAACATGACCTCCCAACTTCTATACTCTGTATACTTTTGGCACTTCTATACAAAAGTGCCAAAAGCATTTAGACCACCTTATCTACCTGCGACTCGACCTTCAAGGAACCATGCACCTGTATTCCTAGATTCCTCTTCTCTACAACACTACCCCGAGGTCTACCATTTACTGTGTAAGTCCTGCCCTTGTTCAACGTCTCAAAATGCACCACCTCACACTTCTCTGTATTAAATTCCATCAACCATTCCTCCGCCCACCTGGCCAATCGATCCAGACCCTGGTGCATTCTTTCACAACCATCTTCACTATCTGCAAAACCACTAACTTTTGTATCATCAGCAAACTTGCTAATCTTGCCCTGTATGTTCTCATCCAAAACATTGATGTAGATGACAAACAGTAATGGGCCCAGCATCGAACGCTGGGGCACACCACTAGTCACAGGCATCCAGTCTGAGAAGCAACCTTCCACCATTACCCTCTGCTTCCTTCCATGGAGCTAAATTGCTATCCATGCAGCTATCTCTCCTTGGAACCCATGCGACTTAACCTTCCAGAGCAGCCTACCATGCGGTACCTTATCAAATGCCTTACTGAAGTCCATGTGCACAACATTTACAGCTCCGCCTTCATCAACCTTTTTGTTCATGTCCTCAAAAAAATCAATCAGATTTGTGAGACACGACCTCCCACGTACAATACAATGCTGACTATCCCTAATCAGCCCTTGCCCATCCAAATGCCTGTATATCCTATCCCTCAGAATACTCTCCAGTAATTTACCAACGACAGATGTTAAGCACACCGGCCTATAGTTCCCAGCATTTTCCCTGCAGCCCTTCTTGAAAAGAGGTACAACATTTACCAACCTCCAGTCTTCCAGCACCTCTCCTGTATTTAAGGACGACTCGTAAATTTGAACCAGGGCTCCCGCAATTTCCTATCTAGTTTCCCACAATGTCCACGGATATATCAGATTAGGCCCTGGAGATTTGTCTACCTTCAAACAACACAGTACCTTCAGTACTTCTTCGACAGTAACACTGACTGCTCTCAAGACACTTCCAGTGAGAAATACTCATTTAGTACCTTGCCCATCTGCTGTGGCTCCACACAGAGGTGACTGCTTTGATTCTTGAGAGGTCCCATTCTCTCTCTAGTTACCCTTCTCCCCTTATGTATTTATAAATTATTTTGGGATTGTCCTTAATGCCACTCACCAGAGCTATCTCCTGGCCCATTTTTGTCCTTCTAATTTCCTTTTTTAGTTTACTCCTTAGCTCCCGAAACTCCTCCAGGGATGCACTTGATCCCAGCTGCCTAAACCTGTCCCATGCATCCATCTTGTTTTTTGACCATCTACCCCAACGTCTCAATTTCCCTCGTCAGCCAAGCTTCCTTACGTTTGTTTGTTTTGCCTTTCACTATAACGGGGATGTGCGTATCCTGAGCTTTTGTCAGCACACTTTTAAAAGCATCCCACTTGGCTGATGTTCCTTTCCCATCAAATAACCTGCTCCAGTCAACTTGAGCGAGACCTTCTCTCATACCCTCAAAGTTGGCCTTACCCCAGTTGAGCATTTTAACATGTGGACCCTCTCTGTCCCTATCCATACCTATCTTAAACCTAATTGAACTGTGGTCACTGGTCCCAAAAGGCTCCTCCACACACACTTCATTAACTTGCCCTTCCCAATATTGCAATACAGGATCCAGTGTTCCCCTCTCACATGAGAGGGCCTCCACATACTGTTTAAGAAAACTCTCCTGAACACTTTTGAGGAATTGCACCCCATCTAAACCCTTCACGCTATGATTTTCCCAGTCTATATTGGGAAAGTTGAAATCCCCTACTACAACAACCTTATTAGACCTGCAGCTGTCTGCAATCTCTCGGCACATGTGGTATCAGCTGGTGTGAATCTTTGATGATATTAGCTGCTTCTTTGAGGCCAAGATGCCCAACTAAGCAACTTCAAATTGCATCCATCCCTCTAGAGATTCCCTGTCAAAGTACCCTGTCCAAACGTCTTTTAAATGCCTTTACTTTACCTGCTTCAACCATTTCCACTGGATGCTCAGTTCACATGCATACCACAAAAAAGTTGCCCCTCAGGTTCCCTTTTAAATCTTTCCACTCTCACCTTAAACCTATGTGCTCTAGTTCCCCAACACTAGGAAGACTGTGTGCATCCACCTTATCTATGACCCTCATGATTTATACACCTCTATAGCATCACCCCTCATATGTTCCAAGTAATAAAATGCTAGCCTGTCCTACCTCTCCCTCTAACTCAGCCCTTGAGTCTGGGTAACATCCTCAAATCTTATCTGCACTCTTTCCAGTTTAAAGTTTTCCATTCAGATTTTTTTCCAACATCCTTTTGACCAAGAAAAAAAAATCTTTCCACCTTTATGGATAAACCCAGCAATGAAAGTCATTTGAACCTGAGCAGTGGGAAAATATACAAAAACAACAAAATTAGCATGAATTTGTTAAAGACATACATTACCTAACCTAGCGCAGGCTCGGCGATCGTTTCACTGAACACCTCTGCTCAGTCCGTCTTAACCTACCTGATCTCCCGATGGCTCAGCATTTCAACTCCCTCTATTATTCCCAATCTGACCTTTCTGTCCTGAGCCACCTCCATTGTCAGAGTGAGGCCCAGCGCAAATTGGAGGAACAGCACCTCATATTTTGGTTGGGTAGTTTAGACCCCAGCGGTAGGAACATTGACTTATCTAACTTCAGATAGCCCTTGCTTTCTCTCTCCATCCCCTTCCCAGTTCTCCCACTAGTCTTAGTCTCCGCCTACATTCTATCTTTATCCCGCCCCCTCCCCTGACACCAGTCTGAAGAAGGGTCTTGACCCTTCTCTCCAGAGAAGCTGCCTCACCCGCTGAGTTACTCCAGCATTTAGTATCTACCATTACCTAACTAAGTTGATAGAATTTTAATAAGTGGCCAATAAAATTCATTGCTGGGAAGATTGACGTTGTTTTGGCAGGATGTAGGGCAGAATACCAGTGGGCAGAATACTTTCCCTCAGTTAAGGCTGTGTCACACCGGGATGATGTTTACTGTATAAACTTTATATTCAGTGGAAATCACATTACTGCCATTTCATCAACTTTTAGTTCATCCAGAGATACATCTCAGTTACAACTTCCTTCATTAAGACACCAGCGCCATTTCTATCCTGGGTGAAACTTTATGTGAAATACTCATTTAGCAGCTTCACCAATCCCTCTCCCTCATTTCCTTGAGTACATTTCCCGTTTGGGCTCTGAATGGCCGAATCCCTCCTCTTTACACGTGCTTCCCTGTCCACATGTTGTTGAATCCCCTTTAATGCTTATTGCCAGTCTGGCCGAGGTCCCCCTTTGAGCAAGCTGATAAATCTGGGCAATTTGTTAAACAAGTTTATCACCAACGATTTCTTCTTTGATCGTAATCCGTCCCATCTCATGACATTAACAATGATCTGGTACCATTGATAACGGAGGCTCTCGATCGCGCAGGCATCTTATTTAAACACGGCCCGAACTTGCACAGTTGTCAGCACGTAATGTTCTTTAAGGTATATCAAATTTGTTCAAATGTACCTGTCTATATTTTATTAAGATGTGGAACACAGTGTAACATTTGGAAAGTTTCCACGATTATCTGAGCACGTTAACAGAAGTGACTTCAATCTAACGATTCCCGCTTTGAGATTTTGAAAAATATTGACTAATTTCTGCGCTGATGTAAATTCAGGAAAACGCTCGCGTTCTGCGCAGTAGGATATATAAGATGATACAGTTGATTATACTAATAGTGATACAGGACCCTGTGAAGGTCATTTCTTAACCAGCTGTTTGAAGGACAATCAGTGTGCCAGTCAACAACGTGTAACATTGCAATTGATCTTCGTGGCGTATATTTGAAAAATAAATAATCAATTTTCCTATTTAATTCTATACTAACGGTTACTTTACCTTTCACGCAATGAAACTTGTCTGATTCCGCCGATTCCGCTTCATCCAAAGATGCGGTAACAATCTGCAAGAACAGAAATAAAGAGGAACCGCCGTGAGTATTAAAACCTAGAGGCACATTTTGGAAATGATAACCACAGGATTTGTAAATTAATTTCATTTCATCGGAGCCATTATACAAATACCGTCTCAGAATATAATCGCAAACGAAAACCAATACAGATCCATCATGTTATGCATAACGGAATATGTGAACAACTAATTTACAACACGGCAAATTTTATCGTGTATAATTATACCATAAATTCAGGGAGGAAGAGACCCGTTGGTTGCACCCCAGAAGCCGCCAATGTACTGTCAGGCAATTTATATACCCCTTTTATTGCCTGTGCAGCAAGCCTGGTCCCTATTTGGACTTTGGGAAGCACGACGGGTGGATTTGGTTGTGGGATTAACTATCGTTTTCTCGTATCAGGATAAATTTAGAGAAGCTATGTCAGTAGTTTTGGAGGAATTCTTCAGAGATTAATCCAATCATCATCATGTGTCCAGAGACTTTGCACGGAAAACATGTGACATGTTTCTGTGGTCATAAGAAACTTCCAACAGATGGAACATTTGGGCGAAGAACTCTGCATCAGCAGAAAGTACAAACACGTGTAAAATGCGTTACAGTTTCCTAATCGTCGCTGGTTTTAAAGACAAAACCAGAAACTTAATTTGGACGTTGTGCTAATATATGGCGTTTTCCTGAATTGTATCCAATAAATGAAAATACAGAGCGTGTTTGCCTCAAACTTTGCACAAACCGCTTACAGAATAGCATGGAACTAGATTGAACGGGTGATCGGTGGTCGGTGTGGACTCGGTGGGTCGAAGACGGTGCAGAAGAAGGGTCTTCAGTCTGCCCCCTTGGTAATCAGGCATCCCTGTAGAACGAGTCAACAACACTTCGGAGTTCAGCGTGGACGGAGGAAGCGCGTTCTGATCAAGCCAATCATAGAATTTGTAAAATCATTTAACCAGCAACTACTTCTTCAAACCAGCATGTTATTGATATAAGCAGTGGAGAAATACATTGATCCCCATGACAAAGATGGACCCAACCTCCTGTCTACATCTTTAGTTATTAGCAGTTATGGACAATGCAGAACTTACATGATGCAGGGACCAGATATTGGGGGTGTAATAGCTGTGTCAGTAACTTTCTTGTAATCAGTTTCCTGTCTATTCCTATAATTATTATATCCTTACAGGATGGATATTCCAATGTGGTAGTTATAGGGATTTTGCCAAGTAAACTGCATTCCTGTTAGACCAATGGAAAGTTGTGCATTTCATTTCTGCCATTTACATGTTCACAGAAACTGCTCTCCTCAAAGTCCTCAACGACCTCCTCACCTCTGCTGACACTGGTTCCCTCAACATCCTCATCCTCCTCGACCTGAGCGCAGCCTTCGATACAGTGAACCATAACATCCTGCTCACCAGACTCAAGGACCTCGGCATTGAAGGCTCTGCACACAGCTGGCTCCGTTCCTACCTTTCCAACAGATCCCACTTCATCTCTCTCCACAACCACACCTCTGCTACAGCCGCAGTCACTCAAGGCGTTCCCCAAGGCTCCGTACTCGGCCCCCTCCTCTTCATCATCTACATCCTCCCCCTTGGTCAGATACTCCGCCACTTCAATCTGGACTTCCACTGTTACGCTGATGACACCCAGATTTACCTTGGCACCAAATCCCCCCACAACCCCCCCTCTCCCATATCAACTCCTGTTTGTCAGCTATAAAAACCTGGATGCAACATAATTTCCTCAAACTCAACAGCGATAAGACAGAATTCCTCCTCATAGGCTCCAAAGCCACCCTCAGCAAAATCAATAACCCCACTCTCACCATCGACGGCACCACTGTCTCCCCATCTCCCCAGGCCCGCAACCTTGGCGTGATCTTTGATTCCACCCTCTCCCTTGAGCCTCACATCCGCCATGTCATTAAAACCTCCTTCTTTCATCTCCGCAACATCGCCAAACTCAGACCCTCTCTCACACCGCCTGCTGCTGAAAGACTCATCCATGCCTTCATCTCCTCCCGACTGGACTATTGCAACTCACTTCTCCTTGGCATCAGCTCCACCTACATCAACCGACTCCAACTGGTCCAGAACGCAGCCGCCCGACTCATCACCCACACCAAATCCTGGCATCACATCACTCCAGTCCTCAAAAAACTTCACTGGCTTCCCATCTCCCACCGGATCACCTACAAAATCCTGATCCTCACCTACAAAGCCCTCCACCATCTGGCCCCCACATATCTCATTGACCTCCTCTCCCCCTACCAACCCTCACGGTCCCTCAGATCCACATCAGCCGGTCTCCTCTCCATCCACAAGTCCAACCTCCGCAGTTTTGGGGACAGAGCCTTCTCCAGGGCAGCTCCCAGGCTCTGGAACTCCCTCCCCCAACTGATCCGCAATTCCGTGTCCCTCCCCATCTTCCAGTCCCGCCTCAAGACCCATCTCTTCACCTCTGCCTATCCTTAGCCCCACGTCCCCGTCCCTTTTCATCTGTGCATTAATTGCCTCATGCTGTGTTTTGTATTGAATTCTGTCTTTACTTTGTGTACTAGTCATGTCTCTACTATTTATTTCATTCCCCTTACATGTTTTTCCTATACATGCTCAATTTTTGTAAGGTGTCCTTGAGACTCTTGAAAGGCGCCCATAAATAAAATGTATTATTATTATTATTATTCTCAGAGAGAACAAATTAAAGCCAGATATCCAAGTTGTCTGCTGACAACCTTGCACTAATTGGACTAAGTTTTCTTAAGATTCTCCTAAGTTTTCCTAAAACCAATTTAGAAACAATACAGTGGCAGTGATTATTTATGATCACAAGAACGACTAGTGTAAGATGCAGTAAGATGCAGAACGACTAGTGTAAGACTGGAGTCTGTTTGCTACCCAGTCCACCTTCAATTCACAAGTGGACATCAACTCATACACCTCAACAGTTATGGACTATATAAAATTCTGCACCGATAATGTCACTACACACAAAGAAATAAAGACCTTCCCTAACCAGAAGCCGTGGATGAGCAGGGAGGTCAGACTCCTACTGAAGGCTCGCGATACCGCTTTCAGATCTGGCAACGCTGAGGGATACAGCTCATCCAGGGCCAATCTGAAAATGGGAATTAGGAATGCCAATCTCAATCACAAACGGCGGATTGAGGAGCACTTCCATAACAACTCTGACCCCAGGCGCATGTGGCAAGGAATCAAATCCCTTGCCGATTACCAGAAAGTTAACACCCCTCCCCCAGACAACGCCACCCTTCCTGACGAGCTAAACCATTTCTATGCTCGCTTTGACCGAGATAACAAAACCCCAGCCATCAAAGTTGCTCCACCCCCAAATGAACAACCCCTCAGTCTCTCCACCTCTGCTGTACAAGATGCACTGAGCAAGGTGAATGAGCGCAAAGCTGCCGGCCCCGATGGCATCCCTGGCCGGGTGCTTAGGGCATGTGCTGGACAACTATCCCAAGTCTTTACCGACATTTTCAATCACTCACTGGCCCAGGGTGTTGTCCCCACTTGCCTCAAGACCTCAACCATTGTGCCAGTGCCCAAACAGTCAGCCACAGGGAGCCTCAACGATTTCCGCCCAGT
The DNA here is from genome assembly GCF_010909765.2 of Amblyraja radiata. Taxonomy (NCBI): domain Eukaryota; kingdom Metazoa; phylum Chordata; class Chondrichthyes; order Rajiformes; family Rajidae; genus Amblyraja; species Amblyraja radiata. Next base: position 6,259,098 of record NC_045981.1, on the reverse strand, counting down.
GGCACTCACCCCTGTCATTGCTAAGTGCTTTGAGCGGCTGATCTTGGCTCACCTCAAAGCCAGCCTCCCCCCCACACTGGACCCCCATCAGTTTGCCTACCGGGCCAACAGGTCTACAGAGGACGCCATATCGGTGGCCCTACACTCTGCCCTGACCCACCTGGACAACAACGACTCCTACATCAGGTTGCTGTTCATTGATTTCAGCTCCGCTTTCAACACTGTCATCCCCGCCAGCTTGATCACCAAACTCAGCGAGCTTGGCATCTCCACCTCCCTCTGCAACTGGACACTGGATTTCCTCACCAACAGACCACAGTCTGTTAGGGTCAACAACCTCACCTCCACCACTATAACACTGAACACCGGCGTGCCACAGGGCTGTGTGCTCAGCCCTCTCCTCTACTCCCTCTTCACCCACGACTGCATCCCTAAGTACGGATCCAACGCCATCATTAAGTTTGCTGACGACACCACGGTGGTAGGACTGATCAGTGACAACGATGAGTCAGCCTACAGAGAGGAGGTCCAGCACCTGACAACCTGGTGTGCCAATAATAACCTCGTCCTCAACTCCAAGAAGACGAAGGAACTTATTGTCGACTTCAGGAAGGTCAGAGGGGGCAGACATACCCCCATCCACATAAACGGGACTGAGGTGGAGCGCGTCTCCAGCTACAAATTCCTCGGGGTACACATCTCGGAGGATTTGTCCTGGTCCCTCAACACCTCCAAGCTGATCAAAAAGGCACAGCAGCGCCTTTACTTCCTGAGGAGGCTCAAGAAAGCCCACCTGTCCCCCCAGATCCTGACCAACTTCTACCGGTGTACCATCGAGAGCATCCTGACCGCCTGCTTCACGGTATGGTACAGCAGCTGCACTGTTGCGGACAGGAAGGCACTACAACGGGTGGTGAAAACCGCGCAGCACATCATCGGTGCCCTGCTCCCTGCCATGGATGCCCTCCACCGAAAACGGTGTCTGAAACGAGCTGGGAAGATCATTAAAGACCCCTCCCACCCCAACCATGGACTGTTTGCCCTCCTCCCATCAGGGAGGCGGTACAGGAGCCTCAGGTCTCGTACCAGTAGGATGAGGAACAGCTTCTACAATCATACCGTCGCATTGCTGAACTCGGAGTCCCGCCGATAGATTCCTCCGGTCCCTCCGTCCCCATTGTTTAATTATTCTGTATTTTTTATTATTCTGTATCCTCTTTTTTTTTAAATTTCTATATTGCACTACTACGGACTGACGCAAAACTGCATTTCGTTGTACCCATACTCAGTATTTGTGCAATGACATTAAAGTTGAATTGAATTGAGTTATTTGTGTCAATAGAACTTCCTAGATGGATCTTTATGAGAGGGCACGATACAAGAGCAAGATCTGAAAGTCTGGAAGAGATAGTTCATGTTCATAAGTTATAGGATCAGAATTAGACCATTCGGCCCATCAAGTCTACTCCACCACTCAATTGTGGCTGTTCTATACTTCCTCATTCTCCCACCTTCGCCCCATAACCCCATAAGAATCTATCAATCTCTGCTTTAAAAATATCCATTGACTTGGCCTCCATAGCTTTCTGTAGCAATGAATTCCACAGATTCACCACCCTCAGACTAAAGACCCCTAATCTCCTTTCCAAAGATACGTCCTTTTATTCTCAGGCATTGCCTCTGGTCCTGGGCTCCCCCCCTACTGGAAACACCCTTGCTACATCCACTCTATCCAGGTCTTTCACTATTCAGTAAATTTCAATAGATTAGCATGGGGCCCCTATGCTCATGGGGCCCCATCAACTGCCCAGAGTGCCCTTGCGTTAAGACGGCCCTTCTTCTAGTCCTCTCGAAATAAATGCTAGCATTGCATTTGCCTTCCCAACTACTACTCAACTTGCAAGTTAACTTTTTGGTTGAATAGGCACTTCGGATCTGTCTTCACTAAGGAAGACACAAACAATCTCCCAGAAGTACCGGAGGACAGAGGATCTAAGGGGGTCGAGGAACTGAAAGAAATTTTCATTAGGCGAGAAATAGTATTGGGTAGGCTAATGGGACTGAAGGATGATAAATCCCCTGGGCCTGATGGACTGCATCCCAGGGTCCTCAGGGAGGTGACTCCAGAAATAGTGGATGCATTGGTGATCATTTTCCAATGTTCAGTTCCTGTGGATTGGATAGCTAATGTTACCCCACTTTTCAAGAAAGGAGCGAGAGAGAAAACCGGGAATTACAGACCAGTTAGCCTGACTTCGGTGGTGGGAACGATGTTGGAGTCAATTATTAAAGAGGTAATGATGGAGCATTTGGATAGCAGTAAAAGGATTAGTCCAAGTCAGCATGGATTTATGAAAGGAAAATCATGCTTGAATCATCTTCTGGAATTTTTTGGGGATGTGACAAGTAAAATGGATGAAGGGGAGTCAGTGGATGTAGTGTATCTAGACTTTAAGAAAGCCTTTGATAAGGACCCGCACGGGAGACTGGGGACTAAAATTAGAGCACATGGTATTGGAGGTAGGGTGTTGACGTGGATAGAAAATTGGTTGATAGACAGGAAGCAAAGAGTAGGGATGAACGGGTCCTTTTCAGAATGCAGGCAGTGGCGAGTGGAGTGCCGCAAGGCTCGGTGTGGGGGCCGCAACAGTTTACTATATATATTCATGATTTGGAAGAGGGAATTAGGAGCAACACTAGCAAGTTTGCGGATGACACAAAGCTGGGAGGCAACGTAAACTGTGAAGAGGATGTTAGGAGGTTGAGTGAGTGGGCAGATGCGTGGCAGATGCAGTATAATATAGATAAATGTGAGGTTATCCACTTTGGTGGCAAAAACAAGGGGGCAGATTATTATCTCAATGGGGTTAGGTTAGGTAAGGGGGAGGTACAGTGAGACCTGGGTGTCCTTGTATACCGGTCACTGAAAGTTAGCATGCAGGTACAGCAGGCAGTGAGGAAAGCTAATGGAATGTTGGCCTTCATAGCAAAAGGATTTCAATATAGGAATAGAGAGGTTATTCTGCAGTTGTATAGGGCTCTGGTAAGACCACATCTGGAGTATTGCGTACAGTTTTGGTCTCCTAATTTGAGGAAGGACATCCTTGTGATTAAGGCAGTGCAGCGAAGGTTCACAAGATTGATCCCTGGGATGGCGGGACTGTCATATGAGGAAAGATTGAAAAGACTAGGCTTGTATTCACTGGAGTTTAGAAGGATGAGGGGGCATCTTATAGAAACATATAAAATTATAAAAGGACTGTACAAGCTAGATGCAGGAAAAATGTTCCCAATATTGGGCGAGTCCAGAACCAGGGGCCACAGTCTTAGAATAAAGTAGAGGTCATTTAAGACTGAGGTGAGAAAACACGTTTTCACCCAGAGAGTTGTGAATTTATGGAATTCCCTGCCACAGAGGGCAGTGGAGGCCAAGTCACTGGATGGATTTAAGAGAGAGTCAGATAGAGCTCTCGGGGCTAGTGGAGTCAAGGGATATGGGGAGAAGGCAGGCACGGGTTATTGATAGGGGACGATTAGCCATGATCACAATGAATGTCAGTGCTGGCTCGAAGGGCCGAATGGCCTCCTCCTGCACCTATTTTCCATGTTTCTATGTTTCTGTGTGATACCGCCACAGAAGAGGAGGAGTTGTGAAGTAGATCAGCTATGTTCCCATTGAGAACATGACAGTCTTGTGGGACCGCCTACTCCTCATCCATTAAATTTTGGTGCTATTACTGTTCTGTTTTAACCAGGATTTACACCAGGATATAGGGTACAAATTACATCGGATGATAAGAAAGGCAATGTTACGTAAGGTGGTCATGGGGGATTTCAATGCGCAGGTTGACTGGGAAAATCAGATTGGTACTGGACCCCAAGAGAGAGAATGTGTAAAATACCTACGGTTGAGTGAGATGTTAAAAATGTCCGCAAAAACTCCAGCCATTCTATAAGATATCCCCTCATCCTTCTAAACTCCAGTGAATTCAAGCCTAGTCTTTTCAATCTATCCTCATATAACAATCCCGCCATCCCAGGGATCAATCTCGTGAACCTACGCTGCACTGCCTCATTCACAAGGATGTCCTTCCTCAAATTAGGAGACCAAAACTGTACACAATACTCCAGATATAGTTTACAATTCCCTGATTGTTCAAGAAAAATGTATCTACTTCCTAAAAGCCCCACTGATCCAGCCTCCACTATAATCTGGGGCAGAGTTCACCAATCTCCGTCAGAAGAAATTCCTGTCACTTTTAAACTAGTTGGTCCCCTAATTTGAGGAAGGACATTCTTGCTATTGAGGGAGTGCAGCGTAGGTTTACAAGGTTATTTCCCGGGATGGCAGGACTGTCATATGCTGAGAGAATGGAGTGGCTGGGCTTGTACACTCTGGAGTTTAGAAGGATGAGAGGGCATCTTATTGAAATATATAAGATTGTTAAGGGTGTGGACACGCTAGAGGCAGGAAACATGTTCCCGATGTTGGGAGAGTCCAGAACCAGGGGCCACAGTTTATGAATAAGGTGTAAGCCATTTAGAACGGAGACAAGGAAACACTTTTTCTCACAGAGAGTTGTGAGTCTGTGGAATTCTCTGCCTCAGAGGGAGGTGGAGGCCAGTTCTCTGGGTACTTTCAACAGAGAGCTAGGTAGGACTCTTAAAGATAGCGGAGTCAGGGGAGAAGGCTGGAACGGCGTACTGATTGGGGATGATCAGCCATGATCAAATTGAATGGCGGTGCTGGCTCGAAGGGCCGAATGGCCTACTCCTGCACTTATTGACTATTGTCTATTGTATATTGTACTTATTTTGAATATGATTCTCTCATTTGTGGAAACATCTGAACACCTTGTTCCCTGAGGATTTAAAATGTTTGAATAAATTTACTTTTATTTATTCTAAACTGCAAAATTACATATCTAACATTATTTAGCTCATTGTGACGGGACAACCCAGGAATTAGCTTTGTGAATCTCTTCTAGGCTGCCTCATAGAGTCATAGAGTCGTAGAGTGATACAATGTGGAAACTGGCCTTTCGGACCAACTTGTCCACATAAGCCAACATGTCCTAGCTACAATAGTTCCCACCTGCCTGCAATTTATCATATCCCACCAAAACTGTCCTATCCATGTACCTGTCTAGCAGTTTCTTAAATGTTGGGATAGTCCCTACCTCAACTACCTCCTCTGGCAACTTGTTCCATACACCCACCATCCTTTATGTGAAAAAAAGTTACCCCTCAGATTCCTATTAAATCTTTTCCCCTTAAACCTACGGTCCTAGATTCACCTACTCTGGGCAAAGACTCTGTGCATCTACCCGATCTATTCCTCTCATGACTTTATAAACCTCAATAAGATCGCCTTTCATCCTCTTGCACTCCAAGGAATAGGAGTCCCAGCCTATTCAACCTCTCCCAATTGCTCAGACCCTTTAGCCCTGGCAACATCCTCGTAAATCTTCTCTGTACCCTTTCAAGCTTGACAACATAATTCCTGTAACATGGTGCCCAGAACTGAACACAATACTCTAAATGCTACCTCATGAATGTCGGACACAACTGCAACATGACCTCCCAACTTCTGTACTCAATACAGACTGATAAAGGCCAAAGTGCCAAATGCCTTTTTGACCACCCTATATACCTGCGACCACGTTCAAGGATCCATGCACCAGCTCTCCTAGAATCCTCTGCTCTACAACACTCCCCAAAGTTCTACCATTCATTATGTAGTTCCTGCCCATGTTAGACTTCCCAAAATGCAACACCTCACATTTCTCAGTTTAAATTCCATCAACCATTCCTCAGCCCATCTAGCCAATCGATCAAGATCCTGCTGCAATTTTTTCACAAACATCTTCACTATCTGTAAAACCACCCACTTTTGTATAATCTTTATTGATATGAATGACGAACAGTAACGGGCCCAGCACTGAACCCTGAGGCACACCACTCGTCACAGGTCTCTAGTCTGAGAAACAACCTTCCGCCATCACCCTCTGCTTCCTTCCATAAAGCCAATTTTCTATCCATTCAGCTATCTCTCCCATGCAATCTAACCTTCCAAGGCAGCCTGCCATGCGGAACCATCGAATGATTTGCTATACAACATCTACAGGTCTGCCCTCATCAACCTTTTTGGTCACGTCTTCAAAAAACTCAATCAGATTTGTGAGACACGGCCGCCCATATACAAACCCATGCTGACTATTCCTAAATAGTCCTTGGCCGCCTAAATGCATGGATAACGTACTCCTTAGAATAATCTCTAGTAACTTTCCAACTACAGATGTTAAATTCACTGACATAGTTCCCAGCATTTTCCCTGCAGCCTTCTTGAATAGAGGCACAACATTTGCCACCCTCCAGTCTTCCGGCAACTCTTCTGTATTTAAAGACGGCATAAATTTCAACAAAGGCTCCCGCAATTTCCTCTCTGGTTTCCCACAATGTCCTCGGATATATCTGATCAGGCCCTGGAGATTTGTCTACCTTCTTGCCATAGACATTCTTGCCATAGAGGGAGTACAGAGTGGTGGAAGAGGGAGAGAGGGGTAGGGGAAGGGGGTGGGGGGAGAGAGGGAGAGGGGTGGGGGGAGAGAAGTGGAAAAGTGGGGAGGGAGGGGGAGAGGGGTAGGGGGAGTGGTGGAAGAGGGACAGAGGGGTAGGGGGAAGGGGCGGGGGAAGGGGGTTGGGGGAGAGGGGGAAGTGGGGTGGGGGAGAGAGGGAAGGGTTGGGCTGAGGAGGGAGCAGAGGGAGAGGGATGAGGAGAGGGAGATGGAGAGGGGGAGGAGAGAGGGGTGGGGAGGGGAGGAGAGAGGCGAGGGGGAGAGAGGTGTGGGGGAGGGGGTGGAGGTGAGGAGGGAGATAGGGTAGGGAGGAGAGGGGGAAGAGTGTGGAGGGAGGGGGAAGAATGGGGAGGGGGAAGGGGGTGGGGGAGAGAGGGAAGGGGGTGGGGGAGAGAGGGATGGGGGTGGGGGGAGGAGGGGGAGGAGAGGGAGAGGGGTGAGGAGAGGGAGATGGAGAGGGGGGAGGAGAGAGGGGTGGGGGAGGGGGAGGAGAGAGGGATGGGGAGGGGGAGGTGGAGAGAGGTGTGGGGGAGGGGGGGAGGGATGGGGGAGGGAGGGGAGTAGGGAGATGGGGTAGGGGAGGGAGGGGGAAGAGTGTGGAGGGAGGGGGAGAGGGGTGGGGGGAGAGAGGGGAAAGAGTGGGGAGGGAGAGTGGAAGAGGGAGGGGTAGGGGCAGTCCATCTATTTCCCATTCCCTAACACCCTCAATCCTCTTTCTCTATTCCCACACACGCGATCACGCGCTTCGACACAGGCTGCGGGGGTGGGGGGGGGGCTGGGGCTGGGGCTGGTGCAAAGGCATATATAAATGAGATCCATTCCGATTGGACATTTGTGAGGGATGGCATTGTGACATCACACGATGGAACATTCACCAACATTCTATGGGTGAGAGCTGGTTTTTTAAAAACATTTTGAAATTTTTGGGGGGGGGAAGGATTTTATTTAAAATGTGTACATAAACACGACGAAATTTAATGAGGAGTGGATTTGAGAATGTAAAAGTGAAATCTCTACCGAAATGCAAAAAAAACATGGAGTTTCAGCGAGTGGTGTTGGCGGACCAAGGAATCAAAGGGCAAAAATCTAATCTGAAAAAATATCTGAAAATGGAATCTGACATACACACACACACACAGAGTTTTAATAGAAAGATAGATAGATAGATAGATAGATAGATAGATAGATAGATAGATAGATAGATAGATAGATAGATAGATAGATAGATAGATAGATAGATAGATAGATAGATAGATAGATAAGCTAAAAAGAGCGGTTTCATGAGTGATTGATTTCATGAAAAGCCAGTGTTTGAGGGGAGACCTGACAGTAGTATATAAAATTGTGAGAGGCAATAAATTGGGTAGTCATAACCCTTATCCCAGGATGTAAATATCAAAGATTTGAGAGCATAACTTTAAGGTGAGAGTGGCAAAGTTTAAAGGAAATATCCGGGGCATATTTTGTACCCAGATGGTGGGGGGTGTCTGGAACACACTGCTAAGGGCAATGGTGGCATCAGATACAATAATGGCATTCAAGAGATTTTTGGGCAGCCACATAGATATGTGGGGAATGGAGGGACATGGATCAGTGCAGGCAGATGAGATTAGTTTCTCTTGGCATCATATTTTACACAGATATTGTGGGTCAAAGCGATTGATCCTGTTTTGTAATGTTCTATGTTCTTATGAATAAAACATGATATTATTGTAGGGTTAGCGTAAATAGTTGGCTGATGGTGTGTATTCTGGGTTGAAGAGCAATTTATTTTGTGCTGCATCTCTATGAACCTCTCCATGAATCTTTGACAAACATAACTTGACAAGCTGTCATTCCCTTGCGCAATAGCTTACGAAAGGGACATTTATACACTGCATATAGTATTCAAATGCAGGTATTATATTACTGGATTATCATAACTCAAATAAGTGTTATATTTCACACTGAAATGTAAACAAGACCCGCTAATGCTAACAACAGGCCTAACATTTGCTCCATCCACATTTTAGAGGCCAATGTAATGTAATCTTTTTAAAATATTTATAGATTTGAGGAGTCAGTTACTCTAGAAGAAAAATTATGTTAGTCCTTCCATACATCTGTAGGTTGATTGAAAATTATTTAATTTACTCTCTGTTCAATGCATATTTAAAATAGGGTGCCTTTTGTAGTCAGAAGAAACTGTACATGCAAGAATCTTAAGCAAAAAAAAAGCTACTAAAGGAACTTAGCAGGTCAGGCAATATCAATTGAGGGTCAGCACCCTTCTTCATCAGCAGATGCTGACTGAACCTTTCAGTTCATCCAGGTTTATCTTTTACCTTTATTTTTTGATATTTTTAATCATTTTCAGAACTTCCCCAGGATGCCAGCAGTCAAGACGATAATCAAATGGAAAACAATAAATGGTCTTTATGGTTTAGGTTCCTGTGAGACTAACTTCTCATATTAATTTCCTCTCTATACTCCTGTTTTTTATCTGTATTTTTTATCCAAGGCAACTTCATTTGAAAACAGTTTGAAATTATTTACGTTCATTAACTCGAGTCTACTTCACTAATACAACTCTTGCCTCCAGGTTAGTAGATTTCTCCCCAATATACAACAATGGACGAATGTATAAGAAGTAAAGTAGATGAGCTTGAGGCTCAGTTAGAGGCTGGTAGATATGACATTGTGGGGATTACCGAGACGTGGCTGCAGGAGGATCGGGCCTGGGAACTTAATATTCAGGGTTATACATCCTATAGAAAGGACAGGCAGGTGGGCAGAGGAGGGGGGGGGGGGGGGGGGGGGGGGTAGCTCTGCTGGTGAGGGATGGAATTCAGTCCCTTGCAAGGGAAGACATAGGGACTGACGAGGCAGAGTCACTGTGGATTGAGTTGAGGAATTGCAAAGGCAAGAAGACACTAATTGGTGTTATCTACAGACCCCCGAATATTAGCACGGATGTAGGGTGTAAGTTACAGCAGGAGTTAAAACTAGCATGTAACAAAGGTAATGCCACTGTGGTGATGGGGGATTTCAATATGCAGGTAGACTGGGAAAATTAGGTTTGTTCAGGACCCCAAGAAAGAGAGTTTGTAGAGTGCCTCCGAGATGGATTCTTAGAGCAGCTTGTAATGGAGCCGACCAGAGAAAAGGCAATTCTGGATTTAGTGTTGTCCAATGAACCAGATTTGATAAGAGAACTCGAGGTAAAGGAACCGCTTGGAGCTAGTGATCATAATATGATTAGTTTTAATCTGCAATCTGAGAAGGAGAAGGTTAAATCGGAAGAGTCAGTGATGTAGTTGAACAAAGGGGACTATGAAGGCATGAGAGAGAAGCTGGCCAAGGTAGACTGGAAAGGGATTCTAGCAGGAATGGCAGTGGAACAGCAATGGCAGGAATTTCTGGGCATAATCCGGAAGACGCAGGATCATTTCATTCCAAAAATGAAGAAAGATTCTAAGGGGAGTAGGAGGCAACCGTGGCTGGCAAGAGAAGTTAGGGAATAGAATAAAACTAAAAGAAAATATGTATAACACAGCAAAGAGTCGCAGGAAGCCAGAGGATTGGGAAACTTTCATAGGACAACAGAAGGAAACAAAACGGGCAATACGGGCTGAAAAGATGAAGTACGAGGGGAAGCTGGCCAGGAATGTAAAGAAGGACAGTAAAAGCTTCTTTAGATATGTTAAGGGAAAAAGAGTAGCAAAGTCAAATGTGGGTCCCTTGAAGGCAGACACAGGTGAAATTATTATGGGGAACGAAGAAATGGCAGAAGAGTTGAAGAGGTACTTCGGATCTGTCTTCACTAAGGAAGACACAAACAATCTCCCAGGAGTACTGGAGGACAGAGGATCTAAGGGGGTAGAGGAACTGAAATAAATTTTCATTAGGTGAGAAATTGTATTGGGTAGGCTAATGGGACTGAATGATGGTAAATCCCCTGGGCCTGATGGTCTGCATCCCAGGGTCCTCAGGGAGGTGGCTCTAGAAATAGTGGACGCATTGGTGATCATTTTCCAATGTTCAATAGATTCAGGATCAGTTCCTGTGGATTGGAGGATAGCTAATGTTATCCCACTTTTCAAGAAAGGAGCGACAGAGAAAACAGGGTATTACAGACCAGTTAGCCTGACTTCGGTGGTGGGAAAGATGCTGGAGTCAATTATTAAAGAGGTAATAATGGGCCATTTGGATTGCAGTAAAAGGATTAGTCCAAGTCTGCATGGATTTATGAAAGGAAAATCAAGTTTGACTAATCTTCTGGAATTTTTTGAGGTGTGACAAGTAAAATGGATGAAGGGGAGCCAGTGCATGTAGTGTATCTAGACTTTCAGAAAGCCTTTGATAAGGTCCCGCATGGCAGACTGGTGACTAAAATTAGAGCACATGGTATTGGGGGTAGGGTGTTGACATGGATAGAAAATTGGTTGGCAGACAGGAAGCAAAGAGTAGGACTGAACGGATCCTTTTCAGAATGGCAGGTGGTGGTGAGTGGAGTGCCGCAAGGCTCGGTGTTGGGGCAGCAACTGTTTACCATATATATTAATGATTTGGAAGAGGGAATTAGGAGCAACACTAGCAAGTTTGCGGATGACACAAAGCTGGGTGGCAGTGTGAACTGCGAAGAGGATGTTAGGAGGTTGTATGTAGGGTGACCTGGACAGGTTGAGTGAGTGGGCAGATGCGTGGCAGATACAGTATAATATAGATAAATGTGAGGTTATCCACTTTGGTGGCAAAAACAAGGGGGCAGATTATTATCTCAAAGGTGTTAGGTTAGGTAAGGGGGAGGTACAGCGAGACCTGCGTGTCCTTGTACACCGGTCACTGAAAGTTGGCGTGCAGGTACAGCAGGCAGTGAAGAAAGCTAATGGAACGTTGGCCTTCATAACAAGAGGATTTCAGTATTGGAATAGAGAGGTTCTTCTGCAGTTGTATACAGTAGGGCTCTGGTAAGACCACATCTGGAGTATTGTGTATTGGTCCCCTAATTTGAGGAAGGGCATCCTTGTGATTAAGGTAGTGCAGCGTAGGTTCACGAGATTGTTCCCTGGGATGGCGGGACTGTCATATGAGGAAAGATTGAAAAAACTAGGCTTGTATTCACTGGAGTTTAGAAGGATGAGGGCGGATCTTATAGAAACATATAAAATTATAAAAGGACTGGACAGGCTAGATGCAGGAAAAATGTTCCCAATGTAGGGTGAGTCCAGAACCAGGGGCCACAGTCTTAGAATAAAGGAGAGGCCATTTAGGACTGAGGTGAGAAAAAAACTTTTTCACCCAGAGAGTTGTGAATTTGTGGAATTCCCTGCCACAGAGGGCAGTGGCGGTCAAATCACTGGATGGATTTAAGAGAGAGTTAGATAGTTCTCGGGGCTGCTGGAATCAAGGGATATGGGGAGAAGGCAGGCATGGGTTATTGATTGGGGATGATCAGCCATGATCACAATGAATGGCTGTGCTGGCTCGAAGTGCCGAATGGCCTCCTCCTGCACCTATTTTCTATGTTTCTATGAATGGATAAATCTTGGGAAGACAAAAATGATCTTCTATGGTTATTGCAAACTGTGTTCCCTACCCACTGACTCCATCCTTCATCCTGGTCTCTGTGTGAGACGGAACAAGATTGGCTGCACCATTAGTGGTTGTTTTGACCCAGAGATTGAGACTGTATCTCATATCATTGCACTACCTATTTCCACCTTTGGATTATCGCCATGGTGAACATATTCAACAGAATCAACAACTTCTGTTGAATATTGACCAGGTGGTCAAGATGGGGAGATATACCTCCAACCCTCTCACCCTGAACACATGATCCCCCCAGGGTTGCGTCCTCTGCCCCCTACTGCATGGGCGGAAATCACTATTAAAACATGGGGGACACACATTTCCTGGCGGCCTGATGACAAATGTGCATGACAACTAACAACTTTATCTCCTCCCACTACCCCCCCCCCCCCCTCCCCCACCCCCCCCCCCCCCTCCCACCTTGACAACAAGAAGCACATTTTATTTATTGTTTAAACACAGTAATATCGTCTGGATGCCTGTGTAACGCACACATCAAGCTCCCACGCACAAAACACCAGATAATCGGTAATTTATTTGCAGTTTGTTTGTTTTTTTGAACTTTGCGCATTTAACAGTGCTATTTTAGCAGCGGTGTCGAGTAAGTCATACTTTTTTCCCCTCCGCAGGTACAGCTGAAGGGATTTGGCACTCTGAACATTAGAAGATCATCTGAGCATCTTGAAATCAATCTCATGAGCACGAGTCAGGTAGTGAAAGATAGCCGGGCGACGGGATATCAATCAGCCCACGTCGCACAGAGTGGAAAGGAATGAAATGGAAATTGCAAATTATTCAACTGCAACTTTCCCCCTTCCCCGACACAAAGGAGCAATAACATATTTGCCACATGTTTAATCTTTTTCCCAAATATGCATAAATGAGGCAGTATATCTATATATATTACCTCCCCCTTCTTCTGACCATGTCTTATGCAATATTCAGCAAGCCAACCTGGACAATTAGTTTGGTGTATTAGTTGTGTTGGAAGGAACTACAGATGCTGGTTTAAACCGAAAATGGACACAAAAAGCTGGAGTAACTCGCAGCATCTCTGGAGAGAAAGAATGGGTGACTTTTTGGGTCGAGACCCTTCTTCAGACATGAAGACTGAGTCCGAAGGGTCTTGACCCGAAACGTCACCCATTCCTTCTCTCCAGAGATGCTGCCTGTCCCACTGAGTCACTCCAGCATTTTGTGTCTATCTTTGGTGTGACAGTTGTCTCATTTCATCGGCTTCATGCATTGCGCGCATGGAAGAAATGCTAGACATTTACATGTTTACATGCTGCTTGCATCTATTCATCCAAGTGTACTCTTAATGAAATCTCAAATCTTTGCGAGGGAGGGATGGAATGGATGTAACCACCGGCTAAAGCAAAGGCATAATTAGGACAGGGAAATTATCCCACCACTTAATTAACCAGGTTCCCGAATGTAAGAACTATTTATACATGTAACATTTTTGTTTTAAAATCAATGTAACTCTTTATTGAGTTTAAATGCCAAGCTAAAACCCCGTCCTGTGGGAAGGGTTTGCGGCAGCTGGTTTCATAGTGCCTTCATTGTTGGCAGATGCTGACCTTTCACATGGACCGCTGTCAGTGACAGTTTTACCAACTTCCATAGCCGCTCTGCATTAGTGGAGTCAGACGTGAAAGTATCGCTTGACACTGGCGCTGGAAATTTTCAGCATGGAGGAAGCCGTGCTCATAAACATAGCAAGTCATAGAGTGATCCAGTGTGGGAACAAGCCCTTCGACCCCTTGCCCACACCGGCTAACATGTCCCAGCTACACTAGACCCACCTGCCAACATTTAGGGGTGTAATACGAATTAAAAATATCCGATTGTTTTAGACTTCCAAAAGCTACAACCACAACGTGATAAATAACACTAAATAAAAATGAAGCGAATAAAGGCAAACAGAAAAACTTTCCTTGGAGGGGGGGGGGGGGAGGAGAGAGAGAGAGAGAGAGAGAGAGAGAGAGAGAGGGAGAGACAGAGAGAGAGACAGAGAGAGAGACAGAGAGAGAGAGAGAGAGAGAGAGAGAGAGAGAGAGAGAGAGCACACATACATTTTTCACAAACTAACAAAAACATACATAAAGAAACTAACAAAAATAAACTAACTAACACATTTTTTAAAATTCATATAACATCCCTAAATGATGGGTAAATATATTAAATAACGTGGGTGAATGAGGGAGTGTACCTGCACGCTAGGAAGAATAGCGTGCTCGCGGTCTGGAGCCCTTAATGACAGTTTTAAGAAATTCTCAAAACACAATTATATTTACTGAGGAATGCATATCAATGTATTGGTGACACATTGTATAACTACTTGTTAGCTACTGGCAGTGGTAGTTAACAAATCGTTTTTGTCTCAGAGGAATCAAGTTATACACGACTCCAGTCGTTCGTTTTTTAAATATGTAAAATCCCAAGGTGATTTTGGTGCAACATGTTTCACAAAACATGGGGGGGGAACTGTCCCTCACCTTTCAAAGCAGAGGGGGGGGGGGAGGGGGGACAGGGCCCAGTCCCACCCAGGATTTCCACCCATGCCTTACTGTACGCCCTGTACACACATGACTGTGTGGCAGGTTCAGCTCCAACTCCATTATCAAGTTTGCAGATGACATAGTGGTGTGGGCCTGATCTCCGATAACGATGAGAAGTCCTACCTGGAGGAGGTGGCTGACCTGGCACTCTGGTGTCAGAACAACAGCCTTCTCTTGAATATTACTAAAATTAAGGAGCTGATTGTGGACTTTAGAAAGGCACAACAACCGAGGACGTATAAACTACTGCTTTGAAATGCTGCACTGCGAATGGTTGTGGGTGGTGGTGATAAATGCACAACTTCCTGTTTGCACTGTATATTGATTTTAGATAAAACGCTACCACTTACGGCTGTGATCTTTGGCCATCTTACTCAGTCCCCTTCTGCTCATCAGGTGCAGATGATTCTTCCCATCAATGAAAAATAAAAGTGTTATTAGTGTTTAAAAAAACGTTGAGAATCTCACTCATGTCAATCATGCCAGTGAAGGCCATGACCCTTCCAGTGGGAGGGGGAGGGATTATAAAACCCGAAAGTGTGGGTATGGCTCAATCTCTGCAAGATGGGGGAGGGAGAGGTCACGACTGTCTGAGCTGTGAATCAACTGAACACACTGAATGTCTACTGAACTGTGAGTGTGGTGTTTATGTGGTGTTTTGTGTGGTTTTATGGTGGTTTCACCCTGCTTGAAATGGAATGAAACTGCATTTGAATGTGGTGGCCTTGCACCCTGCATGAAATGGTATGTAACTGCACTTCAGTTTGGTTGTCTTGCACCCAGCTTGAAGTGGTATGAAACTGCACTTGAATTTGGTGGCCTTGCACCCTGCTTGAAATGGCATTAAACAGCACTAGCATTTGGTGGCTTTGCACCCTGCTTGAAGTAGTAGGAAACTGCACTTGAGTTTGGTGGCCCTGCACCCTGCTTGAAGTGGTATGAAACTGCACTTGAATTCGGTGGCCTTGCACCCTGCTTGAAGTGGTCGGAAACTGCACTTGAGTTTGGTGGCCCTGCACCCTGCTTGAAGTGGTATGAAACTGCACTTGAATTTAGTGGCTTTGCACCCTGCTTAAAGTGGTAGGCAACTGCACCTGAATTTGGTGGCCTTGCACCCTGCTTGAAGTGGTATGAAACTGCAATTGAATTTGGTGGCCTTGCACCCTGCTTGAAGTGGTAAGAAACTGCACTTGAATTTGGTGGCCTTGCACCCTGCTTGAAATGGGATTTCAAGGAATAGCCATGAGTCAACTGCTCGCCCACCAGCCGTGAGTGAGCTGCCAGCACATCAGGCTTGAGTGACTGAGCTGTCACCCCAAGAATCCATTTGTCCCACAATGTGCATACAAGCCCTCTGGAAACCAGTCCCTTCAGCTTAAAATACCCATACTAGTGCTCCAGAAAGCCCCAGCCCCCCCACTGGCCACCAATATTGGAATTGGTGGAGAGGTGGAATATTGTGTTGGGGGACCAGCCCTCCCGTGTGAACATGGGACCCAACGGGTCCCACTTAGTCTAGTATGTTCTACATCTCTCTATATCACTGACTATATCTCTCGTTTCCCTTTCTCCTGTAACTGATTTGAAATGCTGCACTGCAAATGGTTGTGGGTGGTGGTAACTGCTTTGAAATGCTGCACTGCAAATGGTTGTGGGTGGTGGTAACTGCTTTGAAATGCTGCACAGTGAATGGTTGTGGGTGGTGGTAACTGCTTTGAAATGCTGCACTGCAAATGGTTGTTGGTGGTGGTAACTGCTTTGAAATGCAGCACTGCAAATCGTTGGTGGTGGTGGTAACTGCACAACTTCCTGTTTGCACTGTATATTGATTTTAGATAAAACGCTACCACTTACGGCTGTGATTTTTGGCCATCTTACTCAGTCCCCCTCCGCTCATTGGGTGCAGAGGATTCTTCCCATCAATGAAAAATAAAAGTGTTATTAGTGTTTAAAAAAATGTTGAGTGTGGGTGTGGCTCAGTCTCTGCAAGATGGGGGAGGGAGAGGTCATGACTCTGTCTGAGCTGTGAATCAACTGAACACACTGAATGTCTACTGAAGTGTGGTGTTTATGTGGTGTTTTGTGTGGTTTGATGGTGGTTTCACCCTGCATGAAATGGTATGAAACTGCATTTGAATGTGGTGGCCTTGCACCCTGCATGAAATGGTATGAAACTGCACTTCAATTTGGTTGTCTTGCACCCTGCTTGAAGTCTCGACCTGAAACTTCACCTATTCCTTTTCTCCAGAGATGCTGCTGACACGTTGAGTTACTCCAGTTTATTGTGTCTATCTCGAGTCTGACAGGATGGATGTCATTGCCCTGTTTGCCTTCTGCGCCAAGTGAGCGATAGAATGCATTAAGTTCAACAAGGAGGGCCACACTATCACCAGCGATGGTGCCTGACCGCATTGCAGCCATTTTTTGTATTCAGGCCTTGCCACAGTCTACGGGTGTCCAAATGATTCTACTGGGACCCAAGATTGTCCCGGTATTGTGTTTTGGCATTCCTGATGACTTTGCGAAGATCGTAGTGAGTTTTCTTGTACTGCTCGAGATCATTTGACTTGTACACAGTTATCTTGACCTTCACCTGGGAATGTACCAATTGTTCATCCATTGAGTTACAGAAAATCCGGGACATCCGGTGGCGCTGTTACTGGCTGCCTCTGCCTTCAGTCTGGTATCTTTTTTATTTTTTGGTGTGTTTAAAGTATGTTCTTTAGGGTTTTTTTTGGTGTTTTATGTGGGGTGAAGAGGGTATGGCAAGGGGGAAACCGTCCTTCAGTGGGGGACTCGGGAGGCCACGACCATGGGTGAACATTGGGGAACATTAGCGAGGGGGTTGACTGGACTTTGGTTCCTTCCCTCACAGTGGGGTACTTTGGTGCCGTTGTGGGGGTGTTTGTGCTGTGGACTACTGTATTCTGTGTTTTGTGTTTTTTTTTAATTTGTATGACTGTAAGGAATATAGTATTTTGTTGTCTCTTAATTGAAGACAATGACAATAAATATGCCCCCCTCTGGAAAACTGCTCCAGACCATCACAACTTGGCCTGATGGTGCCTCTCAGCAGCTGCAGGACTGCTTCGACAGGACCAACTGGGATGTGTTTGAACACCAGGACCTGGAGGTGTTCACAGACAGTGTACTATGTTACATTAAAAACTGCATGGACACTGTCACAGTGGACAAATGCATCCGGGTCTACCCCAACCAGAAGCCCTGGATGACCCGGGAGGTCCAGCGGCTGTTAAAAGAGAGGAACACCGCTTTTAGGTCTGGCGATAGGGCTTTATACATCACGGCCCGAGCTAACCTGAAGAGAGGCATCAGAGATACCAAATCAGACTACAGGAGGAGGATAGAGGACCACCTGGACAGTAATAACAGCAGGCAGGTGTGACAGGGGATCCAGTATCTCACCAACTACAAGACCAACCTTGGAGCTGCTGAAGGTGACGCCTTGTTGGCAGAGGAGCTGAACCTCTTCTTTGCTCGCTTTGAAGTGGAGCCACTAGAGACAGCCACATCACACCACATGGTCCACAGCAGCCTAACCCTCAAAATAGAGGAGCATACGGTGAGGCGCACGCTGCGGGCCATCAATCCGAGGAAGGCTGCTGGACCCGACGGCGTCTCTGGACGCGTGCTGAAGGACTGCGCAGACCAGCTGGCTGGAGTCTTTACGAGGATTTTCAACCAGTCTCTGGCACAGTCCACTGTCGCACCCTGTCTGAAGTCCTCCACCATAGTCCCCTTGCCCAAAAATACCCACATCTCCAGCCTCAACGACTACCGGCCAGTCGCACTCACACCAGTGGTGATGAAGTGCTTTGAAAAACTGGTCTGGGTTCACATCACATCACTCCTGCCCCGAAGCTTTGACCCCCACCAGTTTGCGTATAGAGCGAACAGATCCACAGAGGACGCTGTAGCCACAGCCCTCCATGCTGCACTGTCCCACCTGGAGCAGCGGGGGAGCTACGTGCGGATGCTCTTTGTGGACTACAGCTCTGCTTTTAACACCATCCTTCCCCACAAACTGGTGGACAAATGGGGGACCTGGGACTTCCACACTCCACCTGCATGTGGTTAAATAGCTTCCTGTCAGGTCGCAGCCAGAGAGTCAGAGTGGGCCATCACACATCCACGGCCCTCAGCCTCAGTACCTGATCTCCACAGGGCTGCGTGCTGAGCCCCCTGCTCTACACCATCTACACATATGACTGCACCCCCGCCCACCACAGTAACACCATTGTCAAATTCGCGGATGACACCACGGTGGTGGGACTCATCTCCGGGGGGGATGAGTACGCCTACAGGGATGAGGTGGAGCAGCTGACAGTGTGGTGTGGAGAGAATAACCTGCTCCTCAACACCTCAAAGACCAAGGAGCTCATAATAGACTACAGGAAGAAGAAAACGGACATTACACCATTAATCATCAGAGGGGACTGTGTGGAGAGGGTGGCGGATTTCCGCTTCCTGGGAATCCACATTGAGGAGGACCTGACATGGAGCGTGAACACCTCTGCGCTGCTGAAAAAGGTCCAGCAGAGACTGCACTTCCTGAGGGTGCTCAGGAAGAACAACATCACCCAGAGACTGCTGCTGTCCTTTTATCGGTGCTCCATAGAGAGCATCCTAACATACTGTGTATGCGTGTGGTACACCAGCTGCACAGCGGCTGAGAGGAAAGCGCTCCAGAGGGCTATTGACAACGCCCAGAAGATTGTCGGCTGCCCGCTCCTCACCTTGGAGGACCTACACAGTTCCCACTGTCTCAAGAAATCCCAGAACATTATAAAGGACATTTCCCAACCCGGACACTCCCTGTTTGAACTGTTGCCGTCAGGCAGACGGTACAGATCAATGAAGACAAGGACAAACAGACTCAAAAACAGTTTTTATCCCACAGCAATAACTACACTTAATATAGCCACCAAATGAGCGCAGGTGCGCTACATACCAAAGGGATTGTGCAATCGACAGAAGAATGTATGGTTGTGTGTTTATGCTTGTTTTTTTCATGTTATTTATTTTAGTTGTTTATTTCAGATATTTCTTTTTTACGTATCGTTAGCTTTTAGATAATGTGTGAATGGTGCTCTGACTGGTTGGCATTTTTAATTTTGTTGTACATGTTTACATGTTATAATGACAATAAAGAACCTAACTAACTAACCAACCTAACTAACAATGACAATAAATTGAATCCAAATCCAAAATTGAATCCAAAATAAATAAGTTTGAAGTGTAAAATGCTTCATATTATCTATAGACTTGAACTTCCAGTCTTAGAATTGCCATGGTGAAAGAAGTTTGTCATGGATTGTAGGAAAATTGAAATACACATGATTAAGAGGACGCATCGGATTTTGCATTCAAGATGATGCTGCCTTGGATAATATATGGATCTGATCGCACACGTTGGGTGAAACTTAGATTATTTCCAATACTTCTATCCCTGCTAATTTAAGTTCCATGATCTGTGGGGGACCCATCTTCCACTCTCACCTCTCCCTGATGTTCTGTGCTTCCTTCTCCTATGACTTCTCTATGGAAGACCAATGAAAACCCAAAGGCATCTAGTGGGTGCCATGCATTGGGGGAGGGTGACAAACAAGGCGATCCATCACAAATCATGTGACATGGCACATGTTTGAGAAAATTGTCAAGGGTTTCATTATCTTGTATTTGATGATTGAAAGAATTAACTGAATTTAATTTGATGATTTCTGTTGAAAGAGGCTATGAACAAGAAATTAATTGAAAGTAAAACAGAACTTTGGATGCTGCTGAAATTTATGTTACAGAGTCTCACAGCGTGGGAACGGGCCCTTTAGCTTAGTGAGACCATATTAATCAACAAGCACCTACTTACTCCAATTCACAGTAATCCCATTTTCCTGATACGGGGCCTCAAACTGAAGTGTTAGCTATCCCTCTGCCTCCACAGATGCTGCCTGACCTGCTGAGTTCCTCCAGCAATTTGTTTCTTTTTCTCCAATTTTAATTCTCTCCACAATCCTGCTACTGACACTGCTACTGTCATCATTCTAAGAGAAATCAGAACAATACTGGAATTATTGCCAATTCTGATTGAAGCATAACAATGTGGTAATGATAGGTTTCATAGAAACATAGAAATTAGCTGCAGGAGTAGGCAATTTGGTCCTTCGAGCCAGCACCACCATTCAGTATGATCATGGCAGATCATCCAGAATCAGTATCCTGTTCCTGCATTCTCCCCATATCCCTTGATTCCATTAGCCCTAAGAGCTATATCCAACTCTCACTTGAATACATCACTTTGTTATTCCACTGTTGCAAAAGACGGCTTTTAGTTTACAGATACAGTACGGAAACAGGCCCTTCGGCCCACCAGTTCCGTGCCGACCAGCGATCCCCGCACATTAACACTATCCTACACCCACTGGGGACAATTTTTACATTTACCAAGCCAATTAACCTACAAAACTGTACGTCTTTGGAGTGTGGGAAGAAACTGAAAATCTCTGAGAAAACTCACGCAGATCACGGGGAGAACGTACAAACTCCTTATAGACAGCACCCATAGTCGGGATGGAACCCGGGTCTCCGGCACTGCATTTGCTGTGAGGCAGCAACTCTACCGCTGTGCCAACGTGACCACCTTTATGGTTCTTACTAATTCAGAGACAGCTCAGAAAAATTAGCTTTCCTTTTCTAACTCTTGATTGAAAACTAGCTTTAAATTCCTCAAACTCCCTTTTCAAAATGAATATGTGAACATGACATGGAAGTCCCCCTTGGATTCTATTAAAAGACTAAAACATCAATATACTTTAGACATTCTCAGAAACACGCACCATTTCATTTAATATGTCTGGCCAGAGGCAATGCAATGTATCATCACCATTATAGAAGCCAAAGCAATACCAGGAATATTTCTATGTCACTTAATATATCACAGATTAAAGAATAATTTTATAGTGGTGCCATTCAAAGTCTTATATTTTATGTGAGCCATTAAATTCATAAATTAATCGTGGGGATCATGTTTTCTTCACAATGAAAAGTTAGATCCCATAATTGTGTGTTAAAGTTATTAACATTTATCAATGTAGAAATAATGTTTTATCATACGATGAGCCTCAAGATTAGATTTCACGGGCATGGGCTTCACTTTTGCAGGGTAGGATGAAATTAGGGTGGATTAATATATGATAATCATGCAACCCAAATTATTTGAGTGCATTCTTGAGTACTGCATCCATCAACGGCAGAAGTGGATTTAAGTAGCAGGGTTTGGTGCTCGTAATTGGTAAAGTTACCAGAGAAACTAAGGAAAACCTGGGATAACCCCAGTTACAGAAAAAGCCTCAAAAGGAATGAAGCTTCAGTACTAGATCTTTTCCCATGGTTACACTTTCCTGACATTATAGAGTAATTTGGAGAGAAATCGAAAAGAACACCAAAGCAAATACTACAGCAGTTGTAAATCTGAAATTAAAACAATTCATGATATAAATATATTTGAAACATTTAAGAACATGAAATTTGAAACATATAAGATTGTTATTGAAACATATAAGATTGTTAGGGCTTGGACACGCTAGAGGCAGGAAACATGTTCCCTATGTTGGGGAAGTCCAGAACCAGGGGCCACAGTTTAAGAATAAGAAGTAAGCCATTTAGAACGGAGACGAGGAAACACTTTTTCTCACAGAGAGTGATGAGTCTGTGGAATTCTCTGCCTCAGAGGGTAGTGAAGGCAGGTTCTCTGGATGCTTTCAAGGGAGAGCTAGATAGGGCTCTTAAAAATAGCGGAGTCAGGGGATATGGGGAGAAGGCAGGAATGGGGTACTGATTGGGGATGATCAGCCATGATCACATTGAATGGCGGTGCTGACTCGAAGGGCCAAATGGCCTACTCCTGCACCTATTGTCTATTGTCTATCTATTGTCTATTGCATATCTTGCTGCCTAACCTATCCTAATGAATAAAACTGAAACTTTTTGGTTGATAATTCCTGTTGGTAAATTGTTGGTCTTTACTGGGCAAAAGAGGAGGGAGGTGAAAGTCACAGAAGCAGCAATGTATTTTCGACAGACCTTGAACATTCAGCACAAAATGCAGCTTGAAAAATGCCTTCCATACCTAAGAAGATTTGTAAGAGGGATCAGTGCTTTTTTCATCCGTTAGGGCAGTACACCTAGTGAGGAGATAACTATTTGTGGATCGCGGCATCTTTCTTGAGGAAGACTTGGTTCAAGGTGCTATGATATGATGTTCACTATCAAAGTTAGCATTGCATTGAATTTCTTCACGTACACACTCCCTTCCCTGCCCTCAACAACCACCCCCCACCTCCACCCCCACACATCCATCACCACTACTCTTCAAGCAGAGACAGGTGAAAGTTTTCGAGGATTGTCATGGTATCTCATGTGTGGTCTTTTGTCTCCTACAAATTCAATTGACTTCAAACTTCTCCATTAATTCCAAACAGCACCAGGGCATCAAGGAATGGGAAAATTAATCATTAGAATATGTCTTGCATCTTCTCACACGTTAAGGAACTTCAAATTTTTTTCTTTTTAAACCAAACCTATCTGTTTTAACAAATTCACTAATTATGGGAGTAGAATTAGGCCATTCGGCCCATAGAGTCTACTACATCATTAATCATGGCTGATCTCTGCCTCCTAATGCCATTTTCCTGCTTTCTCCCCAAAGCCCAGGACATCCGTTCTAATCAAGAATTTGTCTGTCTCTGCCTTACAAAATACCCAGTGACTTGGCCTCCACAACCCTCTGTGGTAATGAGTTCCACAGATTAACTACCTTCTGATTAAAGACGTTCCTCCTCACCTCCTTTTCAAAAGAGCACCTTTTAACTCTGAGGCTATGACCTCTGGTCCTGCACACTCCCACCAGTGGAAGCATCCTTTCCACATCCACTCTATCTTTGCGTTTCACTATTTTGTAAGTTTCAATGAGGTCCCCCCTCAACCGTCTAAACTCCAGCAAGCAAAGACCCAGTGCTGTCAAACACTCATCATATGCTAACCCACTCATTCATTGAATCATTCTTGTAAACCTCCTCTGGACCGTCTCCAGGGCCAGAACATCTTTCCTCAGATATGGGGCCCAAATTTGCTCACAGTACTCCAAATGTGGCCTGACCAGCAACTTATAGAGCCTCAGCATTACATCTCTGTTTTGTATTACAGTCCTTTCAATATACATTGACAGCACCTTGATTGATTGATTGAAAGATACAGCATGGAAACAGACCCTTTGGTAAATCGAGTCCACGCCGACCATTGATCGCCTAATTCATACTAGGTCTACATTATCCCACTTTCGCATCTGCTCCCTACACTCTTAAGGAAATTTACAGAGGCCAATTAACCGACAAACATGCACGTCTTTGGGATGTGGGAGGAAACCAGAGCGGTTACAGGGAGAATTTGGAAACTCCATTCAGACAGCATGAGAGGCCGAAATTGAACCAGTGTCCATCTGACACTGGAGGAGCTGCACGCCGTGGTCAACAAACACCAGACGTCTTACCCCGAGGCATTTACCACCATTGCTGGGGACTTCAATAAGGCAAACCTCAAGAAATCACTCCTTAACTTCCACCAACATGTCTCTTGCTGCACCAGAGGACCTAAAACCCTCGACCACAGCTACACCACCATCAAGAATGCCTATCGTTCTATCCCTCGCCCTCACTTCGGTAAATCCGACCATACCGCGGTGCTGCTTCTTCCTGCCTACAGGCAGCAATTGAAGAGCGCAACCCCAGAAGTGAGGACAGTACAGAGCTGGTCGGCGGGGGGGGGGGGGGGGGGGGGGGGAGGGGCAGAGGAACAACTCCAGGACTGTTTGGAGTCTGTAGACTGGGCTATGTTCAAGAACTCGGCAGTGGACTTGAACGATTACGCCACAGTCGTTACAGACTTCTTAAAGAAATGTGTAGAGGACTCCAATCAGAAACCTTGGATGAACTTTGAGATCCGCACTCTTCTGAAGTCCAGACACCGGGCATTCACGTCCGATGATACAGTGGCCTCCAAGAAGTCCAGATACGACCTTGGTAAGGCCATCAAAAAGGCCAAAAGGGACTTCTGCTCCAAACTGGAGGATGAGACAGATGTTCAGCAGCTGTGGCGGGACCTGAATGCAATCACCTCTTACAAGGCGAAACCAGGAGGCAGCTCGAATGTTGGCGAAACATCACTCCCTGACGAGCTCAATGCGTTTTACGCACGCTTTGATAGGGAGAATACTGATGTGCCTTCCCGAGCCCCCATTCGCTGTGATGGTATTTCAGTCTCAGTCACAGAGGCCGACGTCAGGAAATCCTTCAGAGGGGTGAACCCCCGAAAAGCGCCTGGATCTGATGGTATACCCGGTCGTGTTCTAAAAACCTGTGCGGACCAACTGGCTGGAGTTTTTACGGACATTTTCAACCTCTCACTTCTGAGTTCTGAGGTCCCCACCTGGTTTAAAAGGGCATCAATTATACCAGTGCCCAAGAAGAGCAAGGTGACGTGCCTCAATGACTATCGACCAGTGGCACTAACGCCGGTAGTGATGAAGTGCTTTGAGTGGTTGGTCATGGAGCAAATCAACTCCTACCTCGACATAAACCTGGACCCACTACAGTTCGCTTACCGCCACAACAGATCAACGGTGGATGCAATCTCGCTGGCCCTCCACTCCGCTCTGGACCGCTTGGACAACAAAAACTCATATGTCAAGCTGTTATTCATCAATTACAGCTCGGCATTTAACACAATCATCCCCTCCAAGCTAGTTACCAAACTCGCAGAACTGGGTCTCTGCGCATCCCTCTGCAATTGGATCCTCGACTTCCTCATTCACAGACCACAGTCTGTTCGTATTGGTGGAAATGTGTCAGCCTCGATAACAATCGGCACGGGAGCACATCAAGGCTGCGTGCCCAGCCCCCTGCTGTACTCACTCTATACCCATAGCTGCGTAGCCGGTCACAGTGCGAACTCCATCATCACGTTCGCTGACGACACCACTGTTGTGGGACGTATCACTGATGGGGATGAGTCAGAGTATAGAAGAGAGATGGAGCAACTGTCCATATGGTGCCAGCGCAATAACCTGGCCCTCAACATCAGGATTGCCAAGTCCTTTTGCACCTCTCATCTCTGAATCCTCTTCCCATTTAGAAAATAGTGTACACCTTTAGGCTTACTCACAAAATGCATGACTACATAATTTGCAATGCTGTACTTCATCTGTCACTTCATTGCCCATTCTTCCAACCTGTTCTTCAATTCCCTGATTCAAATCATTGATATAGAACGTGAAGAGCAGTGGCATCAGCACCCACCCACTAGTCACTAGCAACCAAGCAGAAAAAAAACTTGTATTTGTCTTCTGCCATTTACCAACCTTCTATTCCATGCTAGTGTCTTCCCTATAATACCATGGTCTCTTATCTTCATTAGCAGCCTCACATGTTACACAATATCAAAGGCCTTCTAAAAATCCAGGTAAACAACATGCATTGACTTTCCTTTGTCTATCCTGCCATTTACTTGCCCAAAGAATGCCCAACAGATATGTCAGACAAGATCTCCCATTCACAAAACCATACTGACTTCAGCCTATCTTTTGTGCTTCTAAGTACTCGGAAACCCGATAACGGAGTCTAAAATATTACCAACCACTGAAGTCAGGCTAACCGGCCTATAGTTTCTCCTATTTTGCTTCACTCCACTCTTGAACAGCCGAGTAATGTCTGCAATTTTCTAATATTGTAGGACCAGACTCTAGTGATTCTTGAAAGATCGCTACTAATGCCTCTAGAATCTCTAAAGCCACCTCTTTCAAAACCCTAAAGAATAGTCCATCTGGTCCAAGTGACTTATCTTTCACACCTTTCAGCTTCCTAAGCACCTTCTCCTAAGTAATAGCAACTCCACTAACTTCTGCCACTTGACGCTTTTAGGTTTCAGGCAAATTGCTGGTATCTTCTCCTGTGAAGTCTGACACAAAAACATATTCAATTCATCTGCCATTTCTATATTCCCCGTTATCACTTCTCCAGCATCATTTTCCAGTGACCCAAAGTCAACTCTACCTCTCTCTTACTTTTTTATATATCTGTAGATTGGTTACTTCATACTAACCAATTGTATTAGTAGAAGCTCCGCCTACTACGTGGTTTATATTATCCGAATGTAGTTAATATAGTTAGTCTGAGTAGCTGCTAAGCTAGCTGTAACACCATGCTGAAGTATTCCCAACCTCAGCGATATATCTGTCCCCCTGTGGGAACTGACACACAAAGACACTGAATGGTCCTGGTATTCACAGCACCAGAGAGCTTTTGAGATCCTCGAGTTGCATATGGCCAGCACTCCCACCCTCGCTTACTTTGCTTTAAAGTTGCCAGTGACGCTCACATACGGACTTGGCACTGCTTGCCTCCAAGCCTCCACCGATGGTGACCACAGGCCTGTTGCTATACACCTCCCGCACCCTGAATGATACTGAATAATGTTACGCCCAAATTGAAAAGGAGTTACTTGCAGTGGTTTTTGCCTGCACGGAATTCAAGGACTTTATTTTTGTAAAATCTGTGACTGTGGAAACAGACCACCAGCCAGCCGTTGGTCACATTCTTAAACAAGCCCATCCACGCCGCTCCGGCTTGCCTGAAACGAATGATGACGCAGCTACAACGTTTCGATTTCACCATAGTCTACAAAAAGGTCAAGGACATGCACATAGCTGACACGCTATCAAGGGCCCCACGCAAAACCTGCGAACAACAGTCCTCTGAACAGGACCAGTTCTCGGTAATGAAGGTATTGTATGTTCCCACTGAATGCCTCAGCAGTCTGGCAGAGCATACGGCTGCTGACGAGACTCTACAATTGCTGTCTTCCGTCATTCCGTGTGGCTGGCCGGATAAACAACACAGTACCCCACTCATGATTCGCCCATACTACCTAGTTCGCGACGAACAAGTGCTACAGGACGGGATTATAGTCAAGGGTCACAAAACAGTCATCCCAGCTGTTCTTCGAGACAAATACTATGATGTCGTCCACAGGGGCCATCCCGGTGTGGAGGCAATCTTACAACAGGCGCAGAGCATGTTTTACTGGCCTGGTATGTCCAAGTATATACGAGAAAAAGCCGCAGTCTGCGCAATCTGCAACAGCCTAGCGCCACACCAACAGAAACAACCTTTGTTCTCGCACCCGGTTCCTCCTCTGCCGTGGTCCATAATCGCCATCGACATATTCGAATGGCATGGAAAACACTACCTACTTCTCATCGACTCGTATTCGGGCTGGTTCGAAATTGATCTGTAAATACGCTCCTAAAGCTAACCCCCCTTAGACTATTTCAGTAAAAACACTGAGTCAAGCACTGGAACAACTAAACTTTATTTTTGAATGAACAACAAATCCCCCTATACGATATCTAAACCACCGCGGGCTCGATCCTTGTCTCTGCCTGGCCAAGCCCTTCAGCCTCGTGCAAGCAGGCACTACCAAACGGTTACGCAGTCCCAAGCGCCCTTCCAGAGGATCGACACCGATCCAAATGGGGGCTACCTTTTATAGGTCAACGAATCCTGAGGGGCCGAACTACATAGGAGTGGTTCCCCCTACAAGCCAATTACGCATATGGATTACATTAAAGTATTATTGACAGTCCCCCAACACAATTACAAAGAGTCCCAAACAATGTTTCTCCAGAAGCTTCTGGAAGGAAACTGGATAATGAATTCGTTAACTGCATAATGCAACTTTTACCCTGGCAGTACTTACAATTCAGCCAGGGCTTCATACTTCGGCTAATCACCAAACAGCAGACCAACATTATTTACAATCCTTTTGCAGTAATCCAATCAAACCCATGCATCTGCAACACCCTAGAGTTTCTCTGCAAGGTCCTCATATATATTATCAATTACTTGGACAGCTGGACCCTCCTATCTGGTGTATTGATCTGGAACCTAGACTTCCTGGCACCAGCTTGCAGCTTCTTCCAACAGGCCCTATAGATGCATGAATCTTTGCTTTATATTAGCTCTATTTTGGCCAGGATGGACAGACCTACTCCAAATTATCACATCTGAAACAGTCATCCAGAAGTTGTCACGCCACTCTCCATGCACGGTTCACCTGCACATCTCCTATCCGACAACGGCAGTCAGTTCACCAGCCAGCAATTCAGAAACTTCACTCAACGATGGGATTTTCGACATATCACCAGCAGCTCTGAATTTCCACAGTCCAACGGACTCGCAGAACGGGCTGTCCGGAGCACAAAACAATTAAAGGAGTGTTCACAACTTGCTAAATCTGATGTCTACTTGGACCTGCTCAACCTGAGGAACATTGCCCGCGATCCCATACTGGGTTCTCCAGCCCAACGACTGATGTCCCGCCAAATCCGTGCTGCCCTGCCCGTACCCCAGCAGCTGCTGCAGCCACAGGTCCGTTCATCACCCGTGGTCCAGAAACAACTCCAGCTGAAACGTGATGCACAAAAACGATCAGCAAACCACTTAAAACTCTCTCCAGTGGACAGGTCGTTCGCCTTCAGACCGACAAGGGCTATGGCCGTTTGGGCCACATTCACAGCCCTGCCAAAAAAACGCTCTCTTCCCTGGTAAGCGCGGATGGAGGCCTTTACAGACGCAACCGTCAACATCTCCTTCCTGTGAAGGAACTACATCCTGCGGCTCCATATCCAGAGGTCACATGGTTGATGTATCCTCTCACGGCCGGGTCGACTGCTCCTCGCACCCAGTTGCTGCACAACAACCATTGACCATGACACCTGCGGTCTCTCCACAATGTTCTGCGCCACGCTCGCCGCCTCCTCCCTGCGGGTCTCCGGTCGCTTCCCCAGTCGCTTCCCAGAAAGGAGGAGACGTGGATTTATACCGCACGCACGCCGGATGGGTCTGTAGGCCACCCCTTAGATATGGAGATTTTGTGTAATCATCTATACGTCTCTGTATGCATTTATAGCAATTCGACGACTGTATTATTTGGCCATCACGTATTAATGTATTTCTGCTTATTGATTCGCAATTTAGTTGTGTTTTATCATATTTCTACAAGGAAAGATGTAGATTGGCTACTTCATACTAACCAATTGTAGGGCTCTATTAGTAGAAGCTCCGTTTACTACGCGGTTTATATTATCGGAATTTACTTCATATAGTTAGTCTGAGAAGCTGCTAAGCTGACTTTAACACCATGCTGAAGTATACTGTGAGTGGACTTTAATAAACATGTTGTACCATGTTGTGCATATGACTGACCTTATTACAATATCTGAAAAATCTTTTGCCATCCTCTTTTATATTATTTGCTAGCTTACCTTCATATGTAATCTTTTGTCCCTGTATAACCTTTTAGTCATCCTCTGTTGGTTTTTCAAAGCTTTCCAATGCTCTAGTTTCCCACTAATCTTTGTAATATTATATGCTTCCCCTCACATTCCAAAGATGTGCAGGATTGTAGGTTCACTGGCATCTGTAAATGTTTCCTAGTGTGTAGAATAGAACTAGTGTACGAATAATTGCTTGTCAACATGGACACCATGAGCCAAAGGGCTTGTGTCCATACTGTGTCTCCAAACTATTGACATTAAATGTTTGAGTAAAGTAATAAAAAAAACACATTGTTCTGGCATCATGCCACTGATGTCTTCCAAGTGAGTTAGCTGATAACTCATATATTTTTATTGCTGCTGTAAAACAGCCAAATTGTCTATTGGCCTGCCATCTCATTACTTAATCAAGTCGTGTCAAATGCCGTGGACATTCCAAATCTAAATTTAAAAATCATGGCACAAACACATTGCAAGCTCTCACCACTTTTATTTTCCAAAATCCTGAGAGATCTGAGAATTATGGAAATTACAAAAAAGAAAAACAATTGTAAAATAATAATTGGATGTCTGATTGTGATGGGGACCGTGAAATAATTTAAAAGTAATCTCCACTTTAATTAAATTATATCACAATATGGACTTGTGTCTTGAGCGTGGCAGAACAATCTTGGGGTGTTGCCAAAGGATATCCTGACCTGCTTTTTTAGCCGTGGTATTTAGGCAACTGGTCCAGTTAAATTTTTAGTCAATGCTAATCCCAAGGATACTAATGGTGGAAGAGTCGGTGGTGATCACACTATTGAATAGAATGGATAGATGTTTAGACTCTCTCGTTGGAGATGGACTTTGCCAGACACTTTTGTATCATGAGTATTCCTTGCCAGTTGTCAACCCATGGCAGAATGCTATCATTGATGAAACACCTGAAGTGCGCTCGGCCTAGGACACTGCCCTAAGGAAATTCTGCAATGTTGCCAAGGCGTTAAGCTGCTTTACAACCAACAAGCACAACCATCTTTCATTTTCAATGTTATATATTTGATGCCAATTGACTTCAGTTTTACGACGGCTCTTTGAGGGCACATAATAATCCAATGTTGTGGGCTGAAGGGACTGGTTTCCAGAGGGCTAGTATGGGCATTTTGGGCCAAATGGATTCTTGGGCTGGCGGCTCAGTCACTCAAGCCTGTTGTGCTGGCAGCTCACTCACGGCTGGTGGGCTGGCAGTTGACTCACGGCTATTCCTCGAAATTCCATTTCAAGCAGGGTGCAAGGCCACCAAATTCAAGTGCAGTTTCATACCATTTCAAGCAGAGTGCAAGGCCACTAAAGACAGCGAGTCATGAACTCTCCCTCCTCCATCTTGCAGAGGCTGAGCCACGCCGACACCTCTGGGTTTTATAGTCCCCCCTCCCCTCCCTCCAGAAGGTGCGTGGCCTTCATGGCATGATTGACAGGAGAGAGAATCTCAACATTTTTAAACACTAATAATTATTTTATTTTTCATCGATGGCAGAAATCCTCGGCACCTGATGAGCGGAGGGGGACTCTGAGTAAGATGGCCAAAAATCACAGCCGTACGTGGTAGCGTTTTTTCTAAAATCAATATAAAGCGCAAACAGGAAGTGATCAAGATTAGACTTTTAATTATATAGAAGGCAAGACAACTTTAATTAGGCAAGACAACTTTAATTTGGCAAGGCAACTTTAATTAGGCAAGGCAATTTTAATTAGGCAAGGCAACTTTAATTGGGCAAGGCAACTTTAATTAGGTAAGGCAACTTTAATTAGGCAAGGCAGCTTTAGCATTCCCAAAACAAAGGCAAGGCAGCTTTAGCATTTCCAAACCAAAGGCAAGGCAGCTTTAGCATTTCCAAACCAAAGGCAAGGCAGCTTTAGCATTTCCAAACCAAAGGCAAGGCAGCTTTAGCATTTCCAAACCAAAGGCAAGGCAGCTTTAGCGTTTCCAAACCAAAGGCAACACAGCTTTAGCATTTCCAAACTATATTTTCAAACCACATTAAGGGCACTGACAGGTCAGTAAAACCACTCACAGTTTAGTAGACATGTGTTCAGTGTTATTCACAGCTCAGTCTGAGAATTGTGACCTCTCGCTCCCCCATCTTGCAGAAAACTGAGGCACCTCCACACTTCCGGGTTTTATTTTCCCTCCGGAAGGGGCATGGCCTTCAGGAGAGAGAATCTCAACATTTTTTAAACACTAATAACTCTTTTATTTTTAATCGATGGGGAAAATCCTCTTGTCCTGCGCAGCAGAGGGGGACTCTGAGTAAGATG
This sequence comes from Amblyraja radiata, assembly GCF_010909765.2. NCBI lineage: Eukaryota > Metazoa > Chordata > Chondrichthyes > Rajiformes > Rajidae > Amblyraja > Amblyraja radiata. The sequence goes on along the minus strand of NC_045981.1, from coordinate 6,226,678 downwards.
GCCTAAAATCACAGCCGTAAGTGGCAGCGTTTTTTCTAAAATCATTATACAGAACAACAGGAAGTGGTCAAGATCAGACTTTTAGTAATATAGATACATATAAATAAGCCCAGTCGATCCATTCTTACTCTGAGGCTGATAATCTACAATCAGTACCCCGTTCCTGCCTTCTTCCCTAATCCCATGGACTCCACTATCTTTAAGACCTCTATCTGGCTCTCTCTTAAAAGCATCCGGAGAATCAGCCTCCATTGCCTTCTGAGGCAGAGAATTCCACAGGTTCACAACTCTCTGGGTGAAAAAGATTTTCCTCATCTCTGTTCTAAATGGCTTACCCCTTATTCTTAAACTGTGACCCAGGGTTCTGGACTCTCCCAACATCGGGAACATGTTTCCTGCCTCTAGCGTGTCCAATCCCATAATAATTTTATATGTTTCAATAAGATACCCTCTCATCCTTCTAAATTCAAGTGTATTCAAGCATAGTCGCTCCATTCTTTCAACATATGACAGTCCCGCCATTCCGGGAATAAACTTCGTGAACTTACGCTGCATTCCCTCAATAGCAAGAATGTCCTTCATCAAATTTGGAGACCAAAACTACACACAGTACTCCAGGTGTGGTCTCACCAGGGCCCTGTACAACTGCAGAAGGACGTCTTTGCTCCTATACTCAACTCCTCTTGTTATGAAGGCCAAAATGCCATTAGCTTGCTTCATTGCCTGCTGTACCTGCATGCTTACTTTCAATGACTGATGTACAAGGACACCTAGATCTCATTGTATTTCCCCTTTTCCTAACTTGACACAATTCAGATAATAATCTGTTTTCCTGTTCTTGCCACCAAAGTGGATAACCTCACATTTATTCACATTAAACTGCATCTGCCATTCATCTGCCCACTCATACTACCTGCAGTCGTCACCCTGCATCCTCATAGCATCCTCCTCACAGCTCATACAGCCACCCAGCTTTGTGTCATCGTCAAATTTACTAATGTTACTATTAACCCCTTCAACTAAATCATTGATGTATATTGTAAATAGCTGGGTTCCCAGCACCGAGCCTTGCGGTATCCCACTAGTCACTGCCTGCCATTCTGAAAGGGACACGTTAATCCGTGCTCTTTGTTTCTTGTCTGCCAACCAATTTTCAATCCATGTCAGTACCCTACCCCCAATGCCATGTGCTCTAATTTTGCCCACTGATCTCCTATGTGGGACCTTATCAAAGACTATCTGAAAGTCCAGGTACACTACATCTACTGGCTCTCCCTTGTCCATTTTCCGAGTTACATCCTTAAAATATTCCAGAAGATTAGTCAAGCATGATTTCCCTTCGTAAATCCATGCTGACTCGGACTGATCCTTTTACTGCTTTCCAAATGTGGTGCTATTTAATCTTTTATAAATAGCTGATTGGACTTGTCCTGCTTATGTGTTGACAGGGCAAGTCAAGGCAATTTCTTACATTATTGGGTCGATGCCAATGGTGTAACTGTATTGGTACAGCATGGGTAGAAGCACAGCCTGTTCTGACAAGTAGTTCTTTACTACAGCTGGGAGATTTTCTGTTCGCCATAATCTTTTCTTTGTCCAGTATTGATGGAGTGAATCAATTAGTTGAAACTGTCTTTGACAGTGATAGTCACAGGAGGAAGTCAAGGTAGATCTGAACATGGTTGCCAATACAATGATTCAATGGATCTTTTATTGTCTTGTCTACCAAGGTACAGTGAGATTTTTGTTTGTATACAGATTAGTAAAATCATTCCCTGTTAAGCACATTTGCATAGAAACAACCCACTGAGTCTATAGACAATAGTCGGCAGGTTTTGGCTCCATTTCACAGTCTCAACGACAGCTGGCCAGAAAGACCTGTTGCAGCCATCGCTTCCATAGGGTCATTCCGCGAACCATCGTCCCCCTCCTTGCCCGGACATCTTCAACATTCGTGTCCCAGGGGCACCACCCGTTGCCAACCTTGAAGGCACGGAAAAAAAAGACCCTGGATTTTCCCACTATCTCTTGTCCAGCGTCTGCGGCCATTGGCGACTCCCCCCACCTCTGCTCCAGTTCCCAGTCTTTGGGGTGAACGATGGCTGAGCTCAGTAGCTTCCCTCCCCCGGTTCCACGGCCAGCGGCTGTTGGGGCATGGCCGTGGCTCACCAGGGCCTTCTACCACATGTGACTCACTGGGACCTTCTGCCGTGCATTGCTCACCGGGGCTCAGCCTTGACTTTAGCATTCACATCTTAGATCCTGCTATTGTTGAGGATGGGGATGTTCTTAGATGTCCCTCATACTGTTAGCTGGTTAATTGTCCACCATTTATGTCTAGGTATAAGAGAATTGCAAAGCTTGGATCTGAACTGTTGGTTGTTAATTCAGGTGGCTTTGTTTATATCATGCTGTTTTTGCAGTTTACTATGGATGTAGCTCTGTGCTGCAACATCATTAAACTCAAGCCACACCACTTTTAAGCACAACACTGAATTCTTCAACTTCAATTAATATCCCCTCCACCACATCTTTCTTTCCTAAGCCCCGCACCCCTACTCATTTATCCCACCATCTCTCATTCATCCTGCATCTTTCCCCACCTTCACCCATTTTCCACCCCCAAATTCCTCTTCACTTTTTCCCCTTTCCCTTCCCCTCTGGCCTGTTCCTCCATATCCCTCCCTCTGCCTTTACATTTCACTTAGAGGTTACAGATTGTACTGGTGAATCTCTCCAGTCCTTCCGACAACCTTTTTATATCAAGCTCATGTCACTTACCATACCCATCTGTTAATTAAACCCCCTCACCTGTATTCACCTATCATTTGTCAGGCTGTGTCTCGACCCCAGATCTTATCCAGATTTCTCTCCATGATGTCAGTCAATCTGCAGAGGGTCCCGACCTGAAACTAACATATGTCCATTACCTCCCCAGTTCATCCAGAATTTTGTATTTTGCTCAAGATTCTATCATCTGCATTCTCTTGTGCTTTCATGTTTAGGTATGGCTCGTGCTGTTTTCAGCATGCCCTTCTACAATTGTTCTTGAACCCAGAATTATCGCTAGCTAGTAGTCATTTTTTAGTTATTAGCTAAAAATATGTATGCTTATATGGTGAGGGATATGCTGGGAGATAGGTTACAGATTGTACTGGTGAATCTTTCCACTGTCTCCTGAATGCCCGTTGATAAAATACCAGATCTTTTCTGATTTTATGCATGATTGTGGTATCATACAACCTGATGGAGGGAGTCTCTCTTGTGAAGACAGGACTTTGTCTTAAGTACTGTACAGCAGTCATTTCCACAAACAAGGATGAATTAATCTGCCAGAGGTAGACCGATGAGAACAAAGTCAATTATCAAACTTGTGTTGGTTCACTCACCAACTGCCTGAGACCCATTCTGGCAGACCATATCCATCAGGATAGGGTGAGCTCAGTCGGTGCGATGGCTTCATAAACCAGTTGCTGTATATTCAGCCATCTTGCTTCTCTTGTTGCTTCTTCCAGTCATTGTTCAGCATTGTGGAGCACCGAGTCATCATCTGAGAGATAGCGTGTGGTGTTCAGGGTGATGACCAGCAAGGCATAGGTTGGCAGCCAGGAATCTGAACCTGGTCAAATGTACAGAACAGTGGACAAAGTGGATAAGGAACAAGAGGTGCTGCATTGCAGTGATTTAAATTGTTGTCAGAATTACACCATGGAGTCATAGAGTCATTGAGTCATACAGGGTGGAAACAGAACCTTCGACCCAACTGGCCCACACTGACCAACATGTCTCATTTACTCTAGTCCCACCTGCCTGTGTGTTTAGCCCATATCCCTGTTAAATATTTCCTAAACATTACGATAGTACCAGCCTCAACCACCTCCTCCGGCAGCTCATTCCATAAACCCACCACCCTTTGTTTAAATACAATACAATATACAATCCAATACCGTTTATTTGTCATTTGAACCTCACATGGTTCAAACGAAATTTGGTTTCTGCAGTCATACAAGAAAAGAACCAAGACACACACCAACACAATTTACACAAACATCCATCACAGTGAATCTCCTCCTCACTGTGATGGAAGGCAAAGTCTTGTCTCTCCCCTGCTCTCCATTCCTCTCCCGAAGTCAAAGTCAAAGCCCCCGGCGGGCGCTAGCAAGTCCCACGGCGACTTAAAGCCACGCCGGGCGATGTAAGGCCCCGCTCCAGGTCACTTTCAACCTCGCAATTCGAGCGGGAGAAGTCGCCGTTGCCGGTGCCCCGCAAAGCGGTCTCCCACCGGGGACCCGCGAGCTCCCGGTGTCACCATCCACCGGAGTCGGGTCGCAGCAGTGCGCCACCGCAGCTCTCCACGCTCCGAAGCCGGCCAGGATGGTAGGTCCGCAGCTCCGCAGGCTCCATGACTTGAGCTGTCGTTCCGGTTGGAGGCCGCTCCACGGTGCTAGGCCCCAACGGCAACTGAGACCCGACAGGGAAAGGTCGGGTCCCCGTACATGGAAGAGATCTAAAAGTTTCCCCCCCCGCCCCCCACACATACACAGTCAAAAACCCACCACAAACTACACACTCAACAGGACAATAAAATAAAGAAAGACAGAAGGACTGCAGAGGCCGCTGCGACGTCGGTCGCGCCGCCAACCCAACCCAAAACGTTACACCTCAGGTTACTATTAAATCTTTCCTACCCCCCCCCCCCTCACCTTTAATCTATGTCCACTAGTTCTCAAATCCCCGATTCTGGGCAAGAAATGCTATGTGTTTACCCAATCTATTCCTCTAATGATTTTGTACACCCCTATAAGATCACCCCTTATTCGCCTGTGCACCAAGGAATACACTTCCCAAAATGCAAAACCTCACATTTTTCTGTATTGCATCAAGATGCTACTGAAATGTTTGACATTGATCTTCACTATCTATGATACCAACCACTTTTGTGTTATCTGCAAACATGCTAATCATGCCATGTATGTTCTCATCCAAATTATTGATATAGATAACAACCATCACTGAACGCTGAGGCACGCCACTAGTCACAGGCCTCCAGTCTGAAAAGCAACCTTCCACCATCACCCACTGTTTCCTTCCATGAAACCAATTTTCTATATATTCAGCTATCTCTGCTTGAATCCCATGCGATGTAAATGTAATCAGTTGAAGCTGAAAAATGTATTTGGCCTGGACTGATAATTTAAGGATTCTTTGTATTACAGTATAAAAGCAAATCTTCAGCAACTTGGCCCTTGTTTCGTTATTAACCAGAATGTGCAAAAAAAATTACCAAAAATTCATTCTTGAGAGATTGAGAAGCTCGTGTCCTGGAGTCAAGTCAACAACTTGTCTCTCAATGTCAGCAAGACAAAGGAGACAGGGATCGACTACAGCAAGTGAAGCAGTACATACACCCCAGTTTACATTGACGGTGCCGAAGTAGAGATGGTTAAAAAATTCAAATTCCTAGGAGTCAATATCACCAATAACTTCTCCTGGACCACCAAAATTGAAGCAACGACCAAGAAAGCACACCAACGCCTCTACTTCCTTAGAAGCCTGCAACTCTCCTGACTCTCTACTTCCCAACTAACTCTCAACTCTCTACTTCCATAGAAGCTTGCAGTCCCCTGCAACTCTCACCAACTTATATAGAAGCACCATATTAAGCATTTTAGACAATAGACAATAGACAATAGGTGCAGTAGTAGGCCATTCGGCCCTTCGAGCCAGCACCGCCATTCAATGTGATCATGGCTGATCATCCCCAATCAGTACCCCGTTCCTGCCTTCTCCCCATACCCCTTGACTCCGCTATCTTTAAGAGCCCTATCTAGCTCTCTCTTGAAAGTATCCAGAGAACCGGCCTCCACCGCCCTCTGAGGCAGAGAATTCCACAGACTCACAAATTTCACTGTACCAATTGGTACATGTGACAATAAATGTCTCTTGCTTGTCTTATCTCTTGTCTGTGAGAAAAATTGTCTCCTCGTCTCCGTTCTAAATGGCTTACCCCTTATTCTTAAACTCTGGCCCCTGGTTCTGGACTCCCCCAACATCAGGAACATGTTTCCTGCTTCTAGCGTGTCCAAACCCTTAACAGTCTTATATGTTTCAATAAGATATCCTCTCATCCTTCTAAACTCCAGAGTGTACAAGCCCAGCTGCTCCATTCTCTCAGCATATGACATTCCCGCCATCCCATGAATTAACCTTGTAAACCTACGTTGCACTCCCTCAATAGCAAGAATGTCCTTCCTCAAATTAGGGGACCAAAACTGCACACAATACTCCAGTTGTGGTCTCACTAGGGCCCTGTACAACTGCAGAAGGACCTCTTTGCTCCTATACTCGAATTCTCTTGTTATAAAGGCCAACATGCCATTCGCTTTCTTCACTGCCTGCTGTACCTGCATGCTTACTTTCATAGACTGATGAACATGGACCCCCAGATCCCGTTGTACTTCCCCTTTTCCCAACTTGACGCCATTTAGATAGTAATCTGCCTTCCTGTTTTTGATACCAAAGTGGATAACCTCACATTTATCCACATTAAACTTCATCTGCCATGTATCCGCCCACTCCCCATATCTGTCCTAGTCACCCTGCATTCTTTTAACTTCCCAAGCGCCTTCTCCTTAGTAAGAGCAACTCCACTAACATCTGCCCCGACTCTCTTGAGCTGTGAAGACGTACGCAAAAACCCATTCTATTCACCTGCCAGTTCCTTATTTCAGTGTTATTTTACAGTAAACCAATGTATGCTCTTGCCTCTCTTTTACACTTTTTATATCTGAAGAAACATCTGCAATCTTCTTTTATATTATTGGCTAGCATGTGTTATCTTTTCTCCCCTTGTTGTCTTTTTAGTTACCTTCTGTTGGATTTTAAAAGCTTCCCAATCCTCTTGCACCCCACTAATCTTGCAATATTATATGCCTTTTCCTTTAGTTTTATGAAACTCTGTTGACTTCCTTTCACATTCTGACTCTCAGTGACAGCTTTGAAGGCATGTAATTTGAATTCAGCTCTGGAACTCTGACCCAAAATTCCTCATGACCCAGGAAAATTGCAGCAAATGAGGCAATTGGGGATTTCACTGGTCTCCCACTGCACCTGTAATTCATTGTCCATGCTGTCATCTCGACAAAATATTATATATGCTTGACAAATAGAATGACATTCATGATAATTCGTTTTTTTTACATGACATTATCTACAAAAAAATTATTCATCATTATTACTTAAACCAACTATTATTTTGAAAAAAATATTTAAAAAACATATTCACTTGAACAAGACACTAATTAAAATTGCAAATTCTCACTGAAACCTGTGTGAGAGGCTTATCCAGATAGTTGTGGATGTAGCCCAGTCGATCACACAGACCAGAATCCTCACTGTGGAATCCATCTATATTTCATGCAAACAAAATATTTTCACTGTATCGCCAATAATAAACCTATACCAAAAGCAATTACAATAGTACTAAGAGCAAAATGCAACCTCCTTTTGTACCCAATTTATGTTGAACAAATTGTCAGGTTGGTTTTACATCCACTCCTCTTCTTAGTTTCATTTAGTTTAGTTTAGAGATACAGTGTGAAACCAGTGTTAAGGTTAATTTCACTTCAAACAGACGAAAACGCAATTAAATTAGTAATCAATTAGTAACATTTTTATTTCGGCAGGCGGGTGAGGCCGGCCGTAAACTCTTACAGTATGTAATATACAGACTATAGGTTCACTCTATCCCCACACAAAGGGGTAATGTTTAATCAGATATATTTATACCCCAATAATCAGCGATTCAGCAATACTTTATCTCACAGAGCATTGTACAGCCTCTTGCTTGTTAAGATTGACAGGTTCTGCTGAGAGAGGAAAGGTTAGCCCATATATGGTTATGCTAAAGAAGCTATCTTTTGCAGATTCAAGCACTCTTGTTTTTCAATCTAGTATTCTAGTGTTCTATTGTTTGTACATTGCAATCTGTAGAGCAGAGGGAAAGAACCGTTGTCTGAACATTCTTCTGATGTTTATATCATAAAGAAAAACATTCATGCAGACTGTGGGCCGAGGAGCTTTTTCGTTCAGGTTCATGACCCAACTTACGGAACTACCTACATTTTTAACATATTGTGTAAAAATATTATATCAATCATAAATGAAACTCGTCAAGACCAAAACCTGCACATTTCTAAGAAATATGAGGAAAAAACTCAAATTTTCTGAGTAGTAATTGCCCAATCAATGCACGTTTGACAATGAGGTCAGATGCAAATTGACCAATCCCGCGCTTTGTTTTATGGTCACTAGGCAGCGAGGACCCTGGGATCATGGCTGACTCCTCATTAGATCAAAACAATAACAAGGTTTCCAAGGAATAAAGGTAATGCTCACCTTGCTGTTCATTTTATTTCTCAATTGATTTATCTTTATAAAGTTACAATGTGAACTGTTAAATAAAAATGATAAATAACAAATGTACAGCTAGGATTAGGGTTTGGGTCAGTCAGTCAGTCGGTCAATCAGTCAGTCAGTCAGTCAGTTGGGCTTTTCGGTAGGCCGATGGATGCTGTGGAGGATCGGTCGGGTTGTCGGGCCGCCAGTGGGTGGTGAGCGTCAGGCCGGGCCTTCTGCTGGGTTGGTGAGCGTCTGGCCAGGCCTCCGCTGGGTTGGTGAGCGTCTGGACGGGCCTCCGCTGGGTTGGTGAGCGTTGGGCCGCTGGGTTGATGAGCGTCAGGCCGCCAGGTGGGTGAGCGTCGCTGCAGCCACTGTTTGAATATCTAAAGGGGCTGCTCCTTGCCTTCTGGCTGCATTTTTCACCCACCATCCTCATCTTTGGACACCCTGTGCGTAGGGGAGAGGGTAGGGCTGAAGATGTCCTGGTTGGGTTGCTCCTGGGCCTGGCCAAGCTGGCCATCCGCGAGTCACGGCGCCAGACGGTGGAGGGCTCTACCCGAGCCAGCTGCCTGCCCCTTTTCCGGGGATACGTCCGTGCCCGGGTGCGGATGGAAAGGGAATACGCCCTGTCTACGGGCACCCTGAGGGAGTTCCGGGACCGCTGGGCACCGAGGGGGGTTGAATGTATCCTTGACAAGGATTGCAATATAATTGTTTAGCAGTTGCTGAGCATATTTGTTCGTCTTGTATTATGGTGGTGTTTTGTTTTATTGTAGTGTCAATACTATTTTAATATTTGAATAAATATTTTTGATTTAAAAAAAAAAAAAAAAAAAAAAGTGGGTGAGCGTCGGGCCGGGCCTCCGCTGGGTTGGTGAGCGTCGGGCCGGGCTTCCACCGGGTTGGTGAGCGTCGGGCCGCCGGGTTGGTGAGCGTCGGGCCGCCAGGTTGGTGAGCATCGGGCTGGGCCTCCACCGGGTTGGTGAGCGTAGGGGCGCCGGGTTGGTGAGCGTCGGGCCGGGCCTCCGCTGGGTTGATGAGCATTGGGCCGGGCCACCGCTGGGTTGGTGAGCGTCAGGTCGGGCCTCCGCTGGGTTGGTGAGCGTCAGGCCGCCGGGTTGATGAGCGTCGGGTCGAGCCTCCACCGGGTTGGTGAGCGTCAGGCCAGGCCTCCACCGGGTTGATGAGCGTCGGGCCGGGCCTCCGCTGGCTTGATGAGCGTTGCGCCGGGCCTCCGCTGGGTTGGTGAGCGTCAGGCCGGGCCTCCGCTTGGTTGGTGAGCGTCGGGCCGGGCCTCCGCTGAGTTGGTGAGCATCGGGCCGCCGGGTTGATGAGTGTCAGGTCGAGCCTCCGCCGGGTTGGTGAGTGTCGGGCCGGCCTCCGGTGGGTGCAGCGAGGGGTCGGTCGGGCTGTCAAGTTGCTGGTGTTGCAGCGAGTGAGCGGGCGGTCTGACGGATCCGGCGCTATGGGGGTGCTGAAGGCGGCCTGGACAGCGTGCAGGGCAGTGCTGCTCCCCACCATCCTCACCACGATGATCCAGAAGGGCATGCTGGCTGAGGTGGACGCGCTGCGGGGCTACATGTACGGAGCCCGCAGCTGGTCCCAAAGCGGCTCCTGCTCCAGCCGTGGGCAGCTCTGGAAGGGGGGCGAGTTATGGTTAGGCATTTTCCTGCCTTAGCCATCCCCCAGCCAGGCACTGCCCCAGTCCCACTATGGCCGGAACCCCCACTTTGCACACTGGCAGTCAGTGGGGTTCAGTAAACGGGGGAACCCACAGGAACTGCACTCCCCCATTAATTAGGCTGGTTCAAGAAGACCTCTGCAGCTGTCTCATTAAAAAAAAACCTCACTATTATATTCATTATATTATTTGTATATAATATAATTTTACATAATTATATATGATTACAGTCATATTCACATCATATATACATATTATATATATTTTTAAACCATATATTATTATACCATCTGTATATATATATATATATATATATAGACGGTATAATAATATATGGTTTAAAGAGACTGCAATACGGAAATAGGCTTCCCATAGTGTAATATGGGCATTGGACACTAGATGGCGCTTACTTCTTCGATCTCATTTTCTAATTAGTTTAATTAATTAATGTGCTACTTTTGGCACTGACGAGTTATGACTTCCTTCTCAATAATATTTTATCTAAATCTATGCAAAATATAATGTAGTTCCGAGACATGGGTCATTTCTAGACACATTGTTGATGCTCGGCCCTCAGTCTAATGAAGTTGTACTGTTTTCTCGCTAGTGTTATGGAAGAATAGCGAAAACATCTTTGTTAGCCATGTTAGTGAAACAGGAGAAAGGTGAAAAGCCTTTCGTTGCTTCTAAATCTCAAGTTCAAGTTCAAGTTCAAGTGAGTTTATTGTCATGTGTCCCTGTATAGGACAATGAAATTCTTGCTTTGCTTCAGCACACAGAACATAGTAGGCATTTACTACAAAACAGATAAGTGTGTCCATATACCATAATATAAATATATACACACATGAATAAATAAATTGATAAAGTGCAAATAACAGAAAATGGGTTATTAATAATCAGAGTTTTGTCCGAGCCAGGTATAATAGCCTGATGGCTGTGGGGAAGTAGCTATTCCTGAACCTGGTTGTTGCAGTCTTCAGGCTCCTGTTCCTTCTACCTGAAGGTAGCAGGGAGATGAGTGTGTGGCCAGGATGGTGTGGGTCTTTGATGATACTGCCAGCCTTTTTGAGGCAGCGACTGCGATAAATCCCCTCGATGGAAGGAAGGTCAGAGCCGATGATGGACTGGGCAGTGTTTACTACTTTTTGTAGTCTTTTCTTCTCCAGGGCGCTCAAATTGCCGAACCAAGCCACGATGCAACCGGTCAGCATGCTCTCTACTGTGCACCTGTAGAAGTTAGAGAGAGTCTTCCTTGACAAACCGACTCGCCGTAATCTTCTCAGGAAGTAGAGGCGCTGATGAGCTTTCTTGATAATTGCATTAGTGTTCTCGGACCAGGAAAGATCTTCAGAGATGTGCACGCCCAGGAATTTGAAGCTCTTGACCCTTTCAACCATCGACCCTTTGATATAAATGGGGCTGTGGGTCCCCCTCCTACTCCTTCCAAAGTCCACAATCAGTTCCTTGGTTTTGCTGGTGTTGAGGGGCAGGTTATTGCGCTGGCACCATATGGACAGTTGCTCGATCTCTCTTCTATACTCTGACTCATCCCCATCAGTGATACGCCCCACAACAGTGGTGTCGTCAGCGAACTTGATGATGGAGTTCGCACTGTGACTGGCTACGCAGTCATGGGTATAGAGTGAGTACAGCAGGGGGCTGAGCACACAGCCTTGAGGTGCTCCCGTGCTGATTGTTATCGAGGCTGACACATTTCCACCAATACGAACAGACTGTGGTCTGTGAATGAGGAAGTCGAGGATCCAATTGCAGAGGGATGCGCAGAGACCCAGTTCTGCGAGTTTGTTAACCAGCTTGGAGGGGATGATTGTGTTAAATGCCGAGCTGTAATCGATGAATAACAGCCTGACATATGAGTTTTTGTTGTCCAAGTGGTCCAGAGCGGAGTGGAGGGCCAGCGAGATCACATCCACCGTTGATCTGTTGTGGCAGTAAGCGAACTGCAGTGGGTCCAGGTTTTTGTCGAGGTAGGAGTTGATTTGCTCCATGATCAACCTCTCAAAGCACTTCATCACCACCGGCGTTAGTGCCACTGGTCGATAGTCATTGAGGCACGTCACCTTCCTCTTCTTGGGCACTGGTATAATTGATGCCCTTTTAAAGCAGGTGGGGACCTCAGACCTCAGAAGTGAGAGGTTGAAAATGTCCGTAAAAACTGCAGCCAGTTGGTCCGCACAGGTTTTTAGAACACCACCGGGTATACCATCAGGTCCAGATGCTTTTCGGGGGTTCACCCCTCTTAAGGATTTCCTGACGTCGGCCTCTGTGACTGAGACTGAAATGCCATCACAGCGAATGGGGAATCGGGAAGGCACATCAGTATTCTCCCTATCAAAGTGTGCGTAAAACGCATTGAGCTCGTCAGGGAGTGATGTTTCGCCGACATTCGAGCTGCCTCCTGGTTTCGCCTTGTAGGAGGTGATTGCATTCAGGCCCCGCCACAGCTGCCGAACATCTGTCTCATCCTCCAGTTTGGAGCCGAAGTTCCTATTTCGCCTTTTTGATGGCCTTACCAAGGTCGTATCTAGACTTCATGTAGGCCACTGTATCATCGGAAGTGAATGCCCTGTGTCTGGACTTCAGAAGAGTGCGGATCTCAAAGTTCATCCAAGGTTTCTGATTGGGAAACACTCTGAAGGTTTTTGTAGGGATGCAGTCCTCCACACATTTCTTTACGAAGTCTGTAATGACTGTGGCGTATTCGTTCAAGACCGTTGCCGAGTCCTTGAACATTGCCCAGTCTACAGACTCCAAACAGTCCTGGAGTTGTTCCTCTGCCCCCCCACCCGACCAGCTCTGTACTGTCCTCACTTCTGGCGGTGCGCTCTTCAATTGCTGCCTGTAGGCAGGAAGAATTATGGTTGGATTTACCGAAGTGAGGGCGAGGGATAGAACGATAGGCATTCTTGATGGTGGTGTAGCAGTGGTCGAGGGTGTTAGGTCCTCTGGTGCAGCAGGAGACATGTTGGTGGAAGTTAGAGAGTGATTTCTTTAGGTTTGCCTTATTGAAGTCCCCAGCAATGGTGGAAAACACCTCGGGGTAAGACGTCTGGTGTTTGTTGACCACGGCGTGCAGCTCCTCCAGTGCCAGACGGATGTCTGCCTGGGGTGGGATGTAGACCGCGGTCAGGATAATGGAGGTGAATTCCCTTGGGAGATAGAAGGGACGGCACTTCACCGCCAGATGTTCGACAGCTGAATTCTACAGCTGAATCCATTTTGTAACTTTTAAATCTTTTAAACTTTCTCATTCCTTCCTCTTTATCAGTTATAACATTCACAATCCTCGGTAGGTACATAATGGTCGCATCAGTTAACAATAAAAATCAGAGAGATGATTAATAAAAAGATAGAGCCATAGTGTAATACAGTATTCCAGAGTCTATCAAACCAACTGAATGGCCAGCAGCTCCCATTTCCTTCATTGTACCCATGCATTTCACTGCCAATCTTATTCTCAAATTCTTGGGAAACGTGGGTAGCAAGGTCAGTGATATTAGAGGATTCTTCAGGGATCTAGGCACAACTTTCGTCTTATTACAATACAGGTGCCTCTTTGTTGATCTTTATGATCAATACTTATTTTATAGTAAGAAAGTTTTTTAATATACAATAGTTGTAAAACAGTGAAAACTATTACGTACAAAGATTATCAAGAATTTTTGCAGTTTGACAATGACAATAACCTGGTCGAAGACTTTTGTCAAATTCATGTTGTGAGATTAAAAACGTAAATAGCATACTTTATGACAAAACGGTAGGAGTAAAATTTTGTGTCTCCAAAATTATCACATTAGTATTTTAAACTCTATTAATCTCATGGTCATTCTGAAATGAGGATGGAATGATTACCTAGCTCTTTGTGGGTTGTGAATCTGCAAAGATGGTCTTGTTGAAGTTCATCCAAGTACTGTAGCTGTATGACAAAAAGGACACTCAAAAGGACCCTTCCATCCATAGAATTAAAAGAAGACATTTGTGCAAACCTAAAGAATTTGGTGGATTAACACTCCCTAATTTTTTGTATTATTATTGGGCAGCAAATGTCAAAAATATGATTCACCTGTTGGACAAATCTGCCCAGCAGGTGGATTGGATAGTAATGGTGAGAGAGGATTGCTCACCTTTTAATATAGGAGCGATCCTTCTCTCACCAATAAAATTGAATAATACAAAATACAGTAAAAATCCAATTATTCATAGTACAATTAGAATTTGGAAACAAATAAAATTAACCTTAAAATTAAGAAACCTATCGCTTCTTTCTCCAATAGTTAATAATCCGTCGGTTAAACCATCTATTATAGATAAATCATTTACATACTGGGAAAGAATAGGAATTAAAACGTTTGGAGACATGTATGAAAATGGAAATGTATTATCGTTCCAACAACTACAACTTAAATACAATCTGAGAAGTAATCAATATTTTAAATATTTTCAAATCCATGACTATTTGAAAAAATATACACAAGAATATCAAAATTTGTCTCCAGACCTATTAGACGAAGCAATGAATATAAAGGCGGAATCAACTAATTTAATATCATACTTGTATAATATCATCCTAAATATAGAAATACCATCATCCGATAGAATTAGAAGAGATTGGGAACAAGAACAAGCTATAAAAATTTCGAAAGAGAGGTAAACACTTGCTATATGTAGGTATGTTGCAAAGCCTACCTGAAGCGTCGTTGAAGATCTGCCGCTGAGGTTGTGCGCGATTTTGGCGCCGTTTAGAGGGGGCGGGTTTAAAACGCGATTTTCTCTAAGCTGTTCCAATCGAAAATGTTCAGCCTAGTTAATTATTAACGAAAAATCGCTGATAGACCCCGTCGCAAAAGCTATTATTAGGTTTAAAGGCCTTGAATAATAGTTATAGTAGTTTAAAAATCAATCTTTAAACCCGCGACCGTCAGCAACCGCAGAGTCTCATAAAGAAAATAGCAGAAGGTAGGTTGTATATTTTTACATTCAAAAGGGCTTCTAAAGATCCTTTTATACAAAATTTAATATTGCGAGTAGCTCAATTTGGGCCCATTATATCGCGCAGTATTTTTCTCGGCATTTGAGGCACAAATCTACCGCAATGTGAACGTTCTAAACCAGCGCGTTCCACAGGATCCCGCTAGAAAGCTGATTTAAATGGGCATTTATTTACAGCAATTGAACACTGAATTCCTTCCATTTGGCCTATAAATTAATGTAAATGAGATTTTTAAATCATGTTTTATTGTGAATTATTTGTGAATATTATTTGGACATTTAGGCTATTTAAAAATGTTAATCATTTATTAAGAAATGGATAGATGTTGAGATCTAGTAATTGAAGTCTGAAATTAGCTACAATTAGGTAACTAACTAATTATATGCTTTAATTTCAGGTCATCCAAGTAAGATTATTTTATATTTGTTTCAGAATGCTTCAATCTATGATAACTGAAAATTTCATTCAGTTCTCTTAATTTTTAAGAAAGTTATGGGCTTTTGACTGTTCACGATCACAACTTTTTTGTTATGTCCATAGAAAATCAATAGGGAACAAGATGCTCATTTCCGAGTATGAAAATGGCCATAACTTTTTAAATACTTGAGATATGAAAGTGAATTAGATGTCAAATTAAACTTATTTTTATGCTTTATCTGATGGGATAAATTACAGACTTGATTTTTAAAATCTCAAAATTTTGTAACATTGCTACTATATGTGCATAAATCAATGTAAGATATTCTAATCCAATTTAAAACTTTACATAGACTATATTACTCAAAAACTAAAATAAGTAAACATTTTCCAAATGTCTCCCCCATCTGTGATAAATGTCTATCCCAAGAAGCAACTACAGCACACTCCTTTGTTTTTTGTATAAAAATCCAAAAATTTTGGAATGAAATCTTTGAAATTTGTACAATAAAACTGAAACCGAACGCAGAATTGATTATTTTTGGAACAATTGAAGCCAGCTTTGAGCTGACCGTTCCAAAAGAGCTTCCTTAATTATGGCTTAATAATGGCAAAAAAACTTATACTTAAATTCTGGAAAAACGCTCCCACACCAATGATAAAAATGTGGATTTCAAATATGTCCGAAATGTTACACCTGGAAGACATGAGATTCCTCCTAGCAGGCAAATCAGACTATTTCCAAAAGATTTGGTCTCCATTTATCGATTTATTACAAGTATAGGGTGCAACATAACTTTGAAAATAAATGGTTTCAATACCTGGTGAGGGGTGTGTAAAGATACGGTCGGTATATCCCTTTTATCTTATTTTACTTTCTTATATCTTCTGTTCTCTATTTTTCTCTTTCTTTTTCTTTGGTTTTCTTTTTATCTCTTTTTCGTGATTTACATTTCTACAGCTCTCTCTTGATCACTCTTTCACGCACTTACTATCCTATCTAACTCTCTCTACTTTCCTTATTTTTAAAGTTTAAAACAAGAAGTGGTACAGGAAATGTATTATGTTATTTTTGGCTTATATCACTGTAATGTACATTACATCTAATAAATAAAATATATTTTTTAAAAAGGACCCTTCCAGCTCTCCCACAAAGCCTACTGTCTCCGCCTCTTCCTTTCTTTTTCCCACCCTCTCCCGGCTCCCCCCGTCCCCCCGGAACATCAGTCTGAAGAAGGGTCTTGACCAGAAATGTCGCCTATTCCTTCTCTCCATAGATGCTACCTCACCCGCTGAGTTCCTCCAGCATTTTTTGTCTACCTCAAATCTTAGGTTTTTCCCAGGGATGCCGACTGAGACAAACATGAATTGGTGCTGGAGGATCATTAACACAGTAAATGACGCACTGTGTACTGCCTGAAACTTGTTGGTCTTCTCGTGCAACATGATATACTAGCAGAAACAAGGATTATATACCGGTAGCTTGTATCATCCTAGGAGGCCACATGAGCGGCAAGGTGCTCGATACACAGAATATATTAACAGTGCAGATGTGTAGAAACAATTACACAATGAGTATATAGATTATCAGCACAATGAAAGCCATATACTGTTTTTGTATTTCTTGTCGATATTTTTTCAATAATGTTTATTTTTGAAATATTAAAGAAGATTCTGTATGGTCAACTCCTGCCATTTCTTATGTTCTTCGGCAAGCTCTTGTCCATGGTTTGTACAAAAGTAATACTGCAATTTATCGCCGGTAAGATTTACTAGCTTTTGTAGTCAGAATAATAGTGAGGATGATCTGTATGTAAATGGTGTAAGGAACGATGAGAGGCAATTACTGTATGCATTAATCCTCATCATTCTGAATGACCACATGGATTATCAGAGCACCTTGCAAATCCTCCAGGTGTTTCAAATGCGTATAGCCAATTATGTATTTTTCTATAAGTGTAGTCACGGGTGTAATGTAGGAAATCTCAGACAGAAGTTTTCTGTGAATATATATTTGCCCCCCCCCCCCACACACACACACACACTATTTGTTGCTACATTATTTACATACAGGTCACCCTCAACGTTACTATGAGTATTAAATCAGGTAAATCTTCTTATACGTAAATTTAGCTGGTTCATATGAACTATGGACAAGAACTTACCTAAGAAAATAAGAAATAGGACCATTTGATTATTCAAATTTGCTTTGCCTTAATTATGGTCATAACTGATCTTTTTTCTCAATTACATTGTCTGACATTGTCCCCGTGTCTTTTTAATTCCTCCATGTCCAAAACAAAATGACTGAGGCTTCACAGTGCTAGCAAATTCCAAATTTCAACCCTCTGAGTGAAAAAATGTCACCTTTCACAACCATAACACTGAAACGTTGGTCTTAATCTGTGCCCTCTGGTCCCAGACTCCTCAGCCATGGAACATTTTGCTTTCATAGTGCCCTTTTAAACCTTGTTATGTTTCAATGAGATCATCCTCATCGAAAGATTACAATCAGTGTGGATCGGTAATAAATTCCAATGCACAAGAATGCAGGAAGGTGAACAGAGTGCTAGACTCAGCCCGGCCCATCAGAGGCAGAGTCCCATCCACCTCCACTATAGGATCTTTGCTATCCACCATCAAAAACATCTAAATGAGGTGCAGCCTCAGAAGGTCACATCTATCATCAAGGATCCCCACTATGCAAGCCATGCTTTCTTCTCACTGCTCCCACTGGGCAGGCAATATAGATGCTTTAAGCCCCACACCACCAGATTCTGGAACAGCTACCTTCCTACATTAACCTCACCCTCCCTCAGCAGTGGAACACGGTGGACCACCTCTTGAACTACTAAGGACTTGCTTTCGCATTGTGTCTTTTTGAACAATTGTCCGTTTTTGGAGTATTTTTCTTTTTGTCTTGCTAAACATTTGTAATTTATGTATGGTTTATGCTTTTGTTTGCTTTCTAAGTGTATGTGCGCTTGATGCTGCTGCAAGCAAGGTTTTCATTCTACGTGTGACAATGTAAAGTCAACTTGACTTGACCTTATCTGGCTAAACTCCGAAGACTATATTCATTGTTTACTCAATCCCTCCGAAAACAAATCTACCGGCACTGGATCGAGTCGAGTGTGTAGCCTCCCCGCAGCCCCATACAATGACTTGAGCGCTATGTAACATTTTCTAACATTTGTTTTACCAAATTATGGACATGTGCAATTTTGCCTTTTAATTAAACATACACATACTATGCCCATGCAAGTATCGTGGAACAAAGTTTCATCGTCGATATTAGGGACTACAAGGGAATTTATAAACTTCAAGGTTTTTTATTGAATAAACATTAACATTATAGATGTAGCTTGCGCTTATCAAGAAAGCACCGCATGTTCAGCAGAAGACTATTTTAAAGATTCAGTGGAATTAAGATACTAAAACGTGGGTTTGTTATTTGTCATTTACAGCTTCAACTTATATGGCTGCGTGTCGTGTCAATCGGATTACTGCTAATGAATTCCAAAGCAAATTGCTTATGTTGCTTGTCTAATTATATCCCGATATTAGAACACCAGTCAATGCAACAAGAAAATCTGCTCATCAGGCTTTTGTATACTAATTATAGGAACCGGACATGCTGTGCTCACAAAAAAAAAGTATATATAAGTTGACCGGAGCACAGAGAAAGTTGCTGGTGCCCAACCATCGGGGTAAGTTTCTCACTTTCTTCATAAACATTCACTGGCGAAGCCGGGGAGGGGATGGGGGGACCCCATCACGTCTCTCGGGTATTAAATGATGAGGAAGAAGAAATCAATCCAGAAAAAACCCACAATTAGAATAGACCAACCAACATAAACATTTTGGCTCATGTAGATCAGATCCCGAATGATGTAAATTAATTAATTTATTATTTTCTTTTGCTAGAATTGAGTGGAATCTTTTATTCTTCACTGGGACTGAAAAAGGTAAAGGATGATTGAGCAAGCAAATGTTCTAACAGAAACTTGTGATTGATGAAACTGCGTTTGATTTTTAAGAATTGATAATCGTTCGGTGATAACGCAGAAAATTCGAATACGTATAAATGCACTTTAATGATAATAATGTACGAGTTGTTATTGAACACCGCATTAAAAGTAGTTGCTTCAACATCCACCCGCGCAGCGTGATGTATCATGTATCACGAATAGCATAAATGCTGCACATATTCTGTGCAACAGTGGCGAGGTGATCATTATTTTCTACAGTTACAAAGCAAACGATTCACAAACATTTAATACCAATGAAAGATAACCAGTGCATATAATTTACTTTGTAATCCGTTAACACGATATTTGGCATTCTAGAAACGGCAGGGGGTTGGACGCTGCATTCGAAAGATTTGTTATACGCGATTCTCGAACTATTTTATCGTGTATAATTGCTCTGCCCTGGATTTTGTATTTTGGACAAATTATGCACAGGCACTTTTTTGAATTTTGCAGAATTACAAATTTGGAATTCCGGTGAGAAACATTCCCGTTGAAAATACATGGCTCGTCACAGGCCTATGTTCTGAGTATCTTGTCAATCTCGTCACAAGGATAGTAGGCAGTTGAAATTTACACGGAGCAAAAAAAGGCTATATTTAACAGTTAAACTGGTAACGCGGTGCTATGCAAATGAATTTGCCAAAATAAACTAGCCAGGCATAACAATATTAAAAATGAAATAATGAAGATACAACGCCAAAAGAGACTGATACGCTGATTTCATCCATTCCGTTGTGGTTTGTTGAAAGAATGTAATTGTTTTCCCAACAAGTAATAACTAATTAGGTGTAGTTCGAATAAGAGCCCTGTTTCCTTCTCGTGATTCATTTACTTATGTTAAAAGGAAATGCTTGAATGCCGCTGATGTGATTATGTGCTGATGCATTTTCCTTGTGCGATCCAGCAATAGACCGAAGCCATGGGGGATGCGGAGATGGCAGTGTTTGGAAAGGCGGCGCCGTTTTTACGGAAGACTGATAAAGAAAGGCTTGAAGCTCAGAACCGACCGTTCGATGCCAAAACCTCCTGCTATGTTACCGATGAGAAAGAACTGTTCGTGAAGGGAACCGTCAAGAGTAGGGAGGGCGGCAAAGCCACCGTGGAGACCTTATTAGACAAGAGGGTTCGTTGAATAGTTACACATAATACTGTATTCGGAAACCTCTGCAGCGTACGCCAATGACACATTTCATTAAATTTGCCTGTTGATTATTTTCAGACCGTTACTGTTAAAGAGGCTGACGTCCTGCCGATGAATCCTCCAAAATACGATAAAGTAGAGGACATGGTCATGATGACTCACCTGAACGAGGCATCCGTGTTGTATAACCTCAAAGAGCGTTATTCTGCCTGGATGATCTACGTAAGTACAGTTGTTTGATCTTGCAAAATGACCATACTGATCAGAATTTGCCTGATAAATTCTCATTCCATTCTCCCACCTTAGACCTACTCTGGGTTGTTCTGTGTCACTGTGAACCCCTACAAGTGGTTGCCAGTGTACGACGCGCAGGTTGTGTCGGGATACAGAGGGAAGAAGCGTCAAGAGGCTCCTCCTCACATCTTCTCCATCTCTGACAACGCGTATCAAGCAATGCAGACGGGTAGGTGGTCAATTGATATTTTTTCGTTTAGAGCCTAATTACATTCGAGTTGTAATTTAAATATGGAGCAAATTCATGAAGCAAACAAACAAAATAACCAGCGTCTATAGTCCTTGTGTCTCCGACGAAACTATCTCTGTGGTTTGAACTCTGGATACTGATGTTGTTTTCTTTTCCCCCAGATCGTGAAAACCAGTCCATCCTGATTACGTGAGTGTTACTGAGTTCAGAGCTTGCGATAGTGTGACTATTTTCTGATAGAGGTGTCATTATTTATTTTTGCATATCCATCACATCGTTAATATCACCACGTAAATACATTTTCTGTTGAAACCCACTTTCCTGCTTCCTCGTCGACCCCAACTGCGTCCACTTCAATCCAAAAACCTCTCCAATTCGGGAAAAGCGGAGCAGTCCTCCTCCCCATTCATATCCAGTCATGTTTACTTCTGTGCTCACAACCTTCCCTGTAGCGACACCTCATTAATTTTCACAATTCTTCCCTGACGTTCTCTTCGGTTATATCTTCTATCCATGTAATCAGCGGACATCTGCAATCATTCAATTATAGTCCATGCGGGGCTGATTTTAAATCACTGTACGTTTTTCAAAAATAAAAATAAACGATAATTGTATAAAAGAATTCCAAAAGTTTGCTTCTTACGCATGATCAGAGCTGAGTAGTGTCCACAACACCAGAGGATTTCTTCGGAGTTTATACATAGTCTCATCGACCTCCCCTCCAAACCCCTCAGTGTTTCTTCTTTATGGCGATGTGAAACCACATTCATTGACCAAGCTTTTTTTAGAATTGTAGTTTACTTGAATTTTTATACCTTCAGTCTGTCGCGCTGTTAGTTTGCTAATTGTTCACTTCTTCACGTTCTTCACCCAGCGGAGAATCTGGTGCCGGGAAGACTGTGAACACGAAACGTGTCATCCAGTACTTCGCTTCGGTTGGAGCAGTTGTCGACTCCAAGAAGAAGGAAGCTCAAACTTCTGGGAAGATGCAGGTGAGACAGAGGTGGTACCACACACAATCTGGCACCTTCCTGCAGTTTACTTCTAACTTAATTTAGTAAATTAGTAAATTCTAGATTCTAATATCGAAAGTATTTTTGCAGGGATCACTGGAGGATCAAATCATCCAGGCTAACCCACTGTTGGAAGCCTTCGGTAATGCCAAGACTATGAGAAATGACAATTCATCTCGTTTCGTAAGTTTCCTGAGCAGTTTTATTACCCTCTTGTGTGCAGGCAATGATTAACAGAGCAGTGTTGATTAAAATGTTTCACACAACTAAATCGGTTTCTGATATGCATGTTTTTTATATTTCAAGGGTAAATTCATCAGGATTCACTTCGGTACCACTGGAAAACTGGCTTCTGCTGACATTGAAACCTGTAAGTGCAGTGGAACTGGATTTGTAAATATTGTTTGTAAATCAAATTGTTGACTAGTTTGACATGTTCTTTGTCAATTCTATATTTGTTTGTCTCACCAGATCTCCTGGAAAAATCCAGAGTGACATTCCAGCTGAAAGCTGAAAGGAGTTACCACATTTTCTACCAGATGATGACCAATTTCAAACCAGAAATCGTTGGTAAGATTCAAAGTGTTGAATTGAAGAATTAAAATTAATTGGGTTACATGTTGTCTTTCTGTAGTTGCTCACAAGTCTTTCCACAAAACATTTATTTTGCAGAGTCATGTCTAATTACCACAAATCCTTATGATTATCCTTTCATCAGCCAGGGTGAGATTACAGTCAAGAGTATTGATGACACAGAAGAATTGGTTGCAACTGATGTGAGTAGTTGCTCTGCATTTATTTGTACCTTCTTAATTTGACTAATACATTATAATACATTAATATATTCAAGCCATCATTGACATTAATCTATATTGACACAAAAGATATTCATAACTGAATGAAGATGATTTGATTTAAAGAAAAATAGTGAAAATAATTATAATGGTTGACCTAGGAAGTGTTTATGTATATGGAAATAAGAAAAATAAACCTGCCATCACTTACTTTCAGGTAACACATAGTAGGCCGGATTGCATCCCAGCTTTTGGTTTGGGAACAGCTCTGCCCAGATCACAAGAAACTGCGAACAGTTGTGGATGTAGCCCAATGCATCACAAAGACCAGGCAACCTACCATTGACTATATCTAAATTCATGGTGGCTTGGAAAAGAACCAATATAAACAAAGACTTGTCCCACCCCTCTCATTTGTTCCTCTTTTCCACTCCCATTGGGCAGAAGATAAAGAAGTTTGAAAGCGCACACCGCTAGACTCAATAACAGCTTCTTTCCCTCTGTTATTAGGTTTCCGATTTGACCTTCCATACGTTAGGGTACTGTCTGATTCACCTTAATACCATTGTGGACATTGGACTGTTTCTGGAACTGATGCACACCAATGCAGATAATTATATTCTGCACTCTGCATCTTTCCTTTGCTCTACCTATTGTACTTGAGTGTGACTTGATTGTATATATGTACAGCATTATCTGATTTCATTGGGTAGCAGGCAAAACAAACATTTTCACTGTACCTTGGTTCACATGACAATAATAAACCTACACCTACAAAAACGACTACTCAAAATAGTTTTTGGATGTGTCTACTAGATAACTGATGTGGTTCAATGCATTAATATTTTTTTGGATTCTAACCATTTTGTTGCACAGACTGCCATCGATATCCTTGGCTTCGTCATTGATGAGAAGTGGGGCATCTACAAACTCACTGGCGCAGTGATGCACATGGGCAATATGAAATTCAAACAAAAACAGCGTGAAGAGCAGGCAGAACCAGACGGCACAGAAGGTAACAGTTCATTTCACTTCCACATTTATCATTATTTACAAATTCAAAATAATACGGACCTTCAGTATAATGTAATCAGTGCCAAAATATTTTTGAAAGATACTCCACCTCCCTAACAAATATCTAGAGTTAATGTTCGCCACCAGAATGTTGCGCTGTTCTGTGTTCTTTTTCCACCCTAGGCCCATCACAAACCAACTCACTATATTGTTCATCGGTAATTTTATGTTAGCTACTTGGTACAACATTGATATATTGTGAAGAAGATGTTAAAGTAAGGTTGGTTGAAACAGGCAAATAGCTTGTTGTGCACAGATCCAGATATTCCAGTGTATTGCCAGCAGTTCCACACAGAGAGAAAATTAAACTTCCTGGCAGTTGCTTAGTGAAATTTCTTGAGTGAATACCTCAGTGTATAGATTGCTGGAATGCAGCAAACAGCCCGTGAAGGAATGGGCATAATGGCATTGCTTCCAGGGGAGCTAGCAGGATTCAAATGGCCTTTTGGCTGCCTGTGTGTCTTTATGAGAGAAGATAACATACAAAAGTTATTTTCTCCAAAGAAAACAATTCACTGCCATTTTCAAATGTAACCATTTGCCTTTGTCTTATGTTAGATGCCGACAAAGTTGCCTACCTGACCGGCCTCAACTCAGCAGATTTGCTAAAGGCATTGTGCTATCCACGAGTAAAGGTTGGCAATGAATTTGTGACCAAAGGTCAGACGGTTCGACAGGTACGGTTACCATGATGGTTCGTAGACTTTTAAAATACTTTATTTAGAGTGTTACCTTCAACTAAAACACATATTATATTCTTTTAGGTCAACAACTCAGTTGGTGCTCTTTCCAAATCTGTTTTTGAGAAAATGTTCTTATGGATGGTCATCCGTATCAATCAACAACTGGACACGAAGCAGGCCAGACAGTATTTCATTGGTGTGCTGGACATCGCTGGTTTTGAAATTTTTGATGTATGGTTCAGAATTATAAACATTAACAAGATCAAATATTTAAAATTGACAACACTAAAGGCTAATAAGGGAATTAATGATAACACAAGAAATGTCTTTATTTGTTCAGTACAACAGCTTGGAGCAGTTATGTATCAACTTCACAAATGAGAAACTGCAGCAGTTCTTCAACCACCACATGTTTGTTCTGGAACAAGAGGAGTACAAGAAGGAAGGAATTGAATGGGAATTCATTGACTTTGGTATGGACTTGGCTGCTTGCATTGAACTCATTGAGAAGGTAGGTAATATCATGGAAGACATAAAAGAAAGTAGAATATAAATCTAGTTTAATATTAATGGCAAAGACTTAAAAAATAAACATTGGCATTGTCCACAGCCCATGGGTATCTTCTCAATCCTCGAGGAGGAGTGTATGTTCCCCAAGGCCTCAGACACTTCCTTCACGAATAAGCTGTATGATCAGCACCTTGGAAAGTCAAACAACTTCTTGAAGCCCAAGCCTGTCAAAGGAAAGCCTGAAGCTCACTTCTCACTGGCCCATTACGCTGGCAATGTGGACTACAACATTACTGGCTGGCTGGATAAGAATAAGGATCCACTGAATGAAACTGTAATTGGGCTGTTCCAGAAGTCATCAGTGAAACTCTTGGGTATTCTCTACGTTGCAGCCGCTGAAGGTAAATCTCTGCTATAAACGGCTGTTAGCAATGGTATTGCTTTCTCGCCTTTAATAATTTGTTAAGAACAATTAAATGTGTTGCTTCTTTTTCACAGAAAGTGGTAAGAAAGCGGGCAAAAAGAAGGGTGGTTCATTCCAGACAGTGTCTGCTTTGTTTAGGGTAAGATTTTTCCTTGCACATTCACTTATCACTATGTATTGAACAAGTTATATGAATCGTGAATTAATTTGTAAATTATTGACTGAAATGCATCAGACTAATGTACAATTGTGTAACTGTCTTTATTTTTTAACCTCACAGGAAAACTTGGGCAAGCTGATGTCTAACCTGAAAACCACACATCCTCATTTTGTGCGCTGTCTCATCCCCAATGAGACAAAGACACCAGGCAAGTCGTAGTTCCATCTATCCAGTCAATGTGTCATAGAAAATAATTTTGTGTTCTACTTTATTCTTTCAATTACTTATGTTGTAAACACCAGGCACTATGGAAAATCACCTTGTCATACACCAGTTGAGGTGCAATGGTGTGCTGGAAGGTATCAGAATTTGCAGAAAGGGATTCCCAAGCAGAATCATCTACGGTGACTTCAAGCAAAGGTGAAATATCTCAAAATATACATTTTTATTCCATTTCAAATAAGTTGGTCAATATATTTAGTTCTAATAAAAATCACCAATAATGCGTATAAAACTCTCATGCAACAGGTACAGGATTCTAAATGCAAGTGCCATTCCTGAAGGCCAGTTCATTGATAGCAAAAAGGCATCTGAGAAATTACTGGGATCCATTGATGTAGATCATACCCAGTACAAGTTTGGACACACTAAGGTAATTATGTTGAAAGTGTAAGTTTTGTAATGTGAAATAACGAGATGAATCAACAATATACTTTTGAATGTAATCTTAGGAACAGGTGATTTGAAAAACATCTTTGTTAATATGTAAGTGGATATCTGAGGCCAGTAAAATTCACCTAAAATGCACTCCATTAGTTCAGTTCTGCAAAATACTTATTCTATGTTGACATTCTGATACATATTTTTATGCACAAGAAAGCAGTTTAAACTGTGCTCCTAAAATGTTTATGTTTTTAGAGTTAAGTATTCAAACTGATCCCTTACTTTGTTTAAGGTGTTCTTCAAGGCTGGTCTCTTAGGTACACTTGAAGAGATGAGAGATGATAAGTTGGCACAGCTCGTTACCCGAACTCAAGCTATATGCCGTGGCTTTTTAATGAGGGTTGAATTTACGAGAATGATGGAAAGGAGGTAAATATTGCTTTACAAATATCCAACAATATATTTACACATAAACAAATTTTATACATGAATATAGCAGTTTATTCCATAAACAGAATATTGCTCTAATCTTTGTTAATTTTACCATGGCCTTTAGGGAAGCACTGTATACTCTACAGTACAACATCCGTTCATTCACCAATGTCAAACACTGGCCATGGATGCAACTGTACTTCAAGATCAAACCTCTCCTGAAGAGTGCTGAAACTGAAAAGGAAATGGCAAATATGAAAGATGAGTTTGAGAAAACTAAGGAGGCACTTATTAAATCTGAAGCACGGAAGAAGGAATTGGAAGAGAAGATGGTGGCTCTTATGCAAGAAAAGAATGATCTCCTACTTCAAGTCCAATCGGTACCTACATTGGCTATCTTTGTATGGTTATACATGTATACAAAACACATGGCCTGGTATAATTCATTGTATCATTTTATGGCAGGAAGGTGAAACTCTGGCAGATGCAGAAGAAAGATGTGAGGGGTTGATTAAAAATAAGATTCAACTAGAGGCTAAAATGAAGGAAGCTAATGAAAGATTGGAAGATGAAGAGGAGATGAATGCTGAGCTGACAGCTAAGAAAAGGAAACTGGAGGATGAGTGCTCAGAACTGAAGAAAGATATTGATGACTTGGAGCTCACATTAGCCAAAGTTGAAAAAGAAAAACATGCCACTGAGAACAAGGTATTTAAGGGTGATCTTGATGTCAAATTGATGTACTGATGATTACATGTCATTATTCTATTTATTTTGTTTTGCTGAGCATAGGTTAAAAACCTCACTGAAGAGATGGCTAGTCTTGATGAAAGCATTGCTAAAGTAACCAAGGAAAAGAAAGCTCTCCAGGAGGCCCACCAGCAGACCTTGGATGATCTCCAGGCTGAGGAAGACAAAGTCAACACTCTGACCAAAACAAAGACTAAGTTGGAACAACAAGTTGATGATGTGAGTATTTTAAAGCATAACTAAATCAAATATTTGTTTTTACAATTATCATTGCTTGATCTAATAAAACATACTGTTTCTTAAAAAGCTTGAAGGTTCTCTGGAGCAAGAGAAGAAACTCCGCATGGATCTGGAGCGTGCTAAGAGAAAGCTTGAAGGTGACTTGAAGCTGTCTCAAGAAGTAACAATGGACTTGGAGAATGACAGGCAGCAACTGGATGAGAAACTAAAGAAGTCAGTATTAGATCTTTTTCACAATTCTCTGTTTAAAATTGTATCCCACTTGTCTTGTTCATGTCATGCAATGCTTATTTTCATTACATTGATACTTCTGTTGGAAAATATTAAGTTGTACATATTTAAGATTCTGTGATTGTGCTAAATTGTCATTACTTAAATGTACATACTTTCAAAGAAAATATGGTGATAAATTTAAGGTTTATTTTTGGTATCTGTTACCACTAACTATTTAACTATTTCTTCAGAATGTCAGGGGAGTAAGACACTTTTGTGCAAGTTTATTCAAAATAAATAAGTTAAATATTTATTTAATTAACTGAATTCTACATTTTCACTATTAAAGGAAGGAATTTGAAATCAGCCAGCTTCTAAGCAAAGTTGAAGATGAGCAGGCTATGGGTTCCCAACTGCAGAAAAAGATTAAAGAATTACAGGTATAAGTCCAGTAAAATTATCACTGCCTTTCAGTGAAAGTCATGCACATGAATTGATACTACTGGTTCCATGATTATAACCAATGCATATTTATCTTAAGGCTCGTATTGAGGAGCTTGAGGAAGAAATTGAAGCTGAACGTGCCGCTCGCGCTAAGACTGAGAAACAGAGAGCCGATCTTTCTCGGGAACTTGAAGAGATCAGTGAGCGACTGGAAGAAGCTGGTGGGGCAACAGCAGCTCAGATTGAAATGAACAAGAAACGAGAGGCAGAATTTCAGAAAATGCGCCGTGACCTGGAAGAATCTACCCTCCAGCACGAAGCCACAGCTGCTGCTCTTCGCAAGAAGCAGGCTGACAGCGTTTCAGAACTTGGGGAACAAATCGATAACCTGCAGCGGGTGAAGCAGAAGCTTGAGAAGGAAAAGAGTGAACTGAAGATGGAAATTGATGACCTCGCCAGCAACATGGAATCAGTGTCCAAAGCTAAGGTACGGTGATAGAGGACACTAAATACTACACATTTATAGTTAACTTTGAATTGTTGGTGTTGTTCAGTTGGTGTCACAGCTCTTGAAAACTGGTTGCTTTGTTTTCAGGCAAACCTTGAGAAAGTAGCACGGACACTAGAGGACCAGGTCAGTGAAATGAAGACCAAACACGATGAACATCAACGGTTGATCACCGACTTATCAACTCAAAAAGCCCGTCTTGCAACAGAAAACGGTATTGATCTATACCTAAATATACTTTTTATAACGTGCAAGAAAACACAATCTCATTTTTTAATTTTTCACTTGCAATCTCGTGTAATTTGCAGGTGAGCTGAACCGCCAGGTGGAAGAGAAAGAGGCCTTGGTATCACAGCTGACAAGAGGAAAACAAGGATATACCCAACAACTTGAGGAACTGAAGAGGCAGCTGGAGGAAGAAACAAAGGTAGCTGTACCAAACTAATGTGGATTAATTATCTCAGAAAGGGAAACTTTACAAAAATACATTCGTCATAATTTGATTTTTAAAACTGTGGAACTATAAATTAATCCATTGTGAAGTAAGGATATCCAATAATAATTTCTTTTTCAATGTGACCAGAAGCAAATTTGCAAGATTTAGTTACCTACTGATAATTGCAATGATATTGAATAACACTTCATTCATGCCAAATTGTAATCATTTCAGGCTAAGGGAGCCCTGGCCCATGGTCTGCAATCTGCCCGCCACGACTGTGACCTGCTCCGTGAACAATATGAAGAGGAGATGGAGGCAAAGGCTGAGCTCCAGCGTGGAATGTCCAAGGCCAACAGTGAAGTGGCTCAGTGGAGAACAAAATATGAAACTGATGCAATCCAGCGCACAGAAGAACTGGAAGAGGCCAAGTATGTAACAAAGAGGAGCCTATGTTCAAGCTCCATATTCTGTCAAATGGTTTTACTGTAACATTCTCTGGATTTGTACTTATCAGGAAAAAACTTGCTCAGCGTTTGCAAGATGCAGAGGAGCATATAGAGGCCGTGAACTCCAAATGTGCTTCACTGGAAAAGACTAAACAGAGACTGCAGAATGAAGTGGAGGATCTGATGATAGATGTAGAGAGGGCAAATTCAGCAGCAGCATCTCTGGACAAGAAACAAAAGAACTTTGACAAGGTAAGAGCCACATCCCAAAGTCAGTCATATTACCTATATTTTTCCTAATATTTGTTACATGATATTTCCAATTTTAAAATAAAGGTTCTGGCAGAATGGAAGCAGAAGTTTGAAGAATGCCAGGCTGAACTGGAAGCAGCACAAAGGGAATCTCGCACTTTGAGTACAGAGACCTTCAAAATGAAGAATGCATACGAAGAGTCTTTAGATCATCTTGAGACTCTTAAACGAGAAAACAAAAACCTGCAGCGTAAGTCTTGTTCTTTTGATTTAATATTTTTTAGAGATCTAAGAATATTATCATTTTAGAATACCTATATTAATATCAGAGTGTTTTTTCTGACAACTCTGTTGTAATATACATTTTATTCTTAATAGAGGAGATCTCTGATTTGTCGGAGCAGTTGGGTGAAAGTGGTAAGGCTTTCCATGAGCTGGAGAAAGCAAAGAAAACAGCTGAGCAAGAAAAATCTGAAGTCCAGTCTGCTCTGGAGGAAGCAGAGGTAAACATCAAAATTACTTCTGAAACATTCATTAGACATTTATTTTGGAACAGAATGTTGAAATTAGCTATTTATATTATAAATAAATCTTATATTAAAATTTTTATAGTTTAAAAAGTTATCTGCTGCAATGATTAGTAATGATTTTTGGCAAATATTTATTGTCAGATATATCAGGATGTTGCATTATTTTTTTGTATCAACAGTAGTTACAACTTGACACACCCCTTGTCACCCAGATCTGCCATCACTAAAGGTGCAATAGGTTACAGTAATAACTCCCCTAGCAGTTATTTTACTACATGGTTAAAGCAGTCAAACCACTTGCTCTCATCACTACTACCTATTAAGCCTGGCTTTTGTTTCCTCAGCATTGCTCCAATTCAAGTCACTGACTCTTGCGACCTTTATTCACATCACCATCTGATTCAATTTTTGCGTTGTCAGATGCTGGGCAGCTCTGAACCTTTACTCAAACATATCTTTCTCTCACCTCTCAGGTCCGAATCATAATTTAAAAGTTGTGTTTAAATAGTCCAACAGTCTTTTGCAATCTTCAATCTGCCTGCTCCAGTTTATTTTTAAACCATTCCGACATATGGCCCCGAGATCAGAGAGACAGCAATAGATGGACATGGCAAAGCAGTAGGAGATGGCACAATTATTATAGTAGAAGATTCATCATCAAATTTCCGTGAGATGTCTATTAATTAGTATATTTTGGAGGCAATAAAGCTGCAATATTAATTTACGAATAATGCATTTTAAAATTTTCAATCCAGTCATCTAAATATCATTGGTAAATTATAGGCTGAGTGATACAGGAGAAAACATTGTAAAGGATATTTCAAAGTACAGTTCACTTAACCTTGGGTCAAGATTATTAATTTTCAGTCAAGACGCATTCTAAGTTTGGTTGAAAATGAATCTTCTTTTTGCGAAATTTAAAGTGTTATAATATGTTCCTCATTTAAAAAGCTGGTTATAATGCATCGCTAAAGTGGGAGAAATGTCGATAAAGCATTGAAGGAGTTTCTAGCTGCTTTCAATTGATCCCAATTTTCATTAACTAATGTATTTTGAAATCTGACATTCAATATATAAGGGCAATTGACTCATAAAAATACTCATCAACAGAAACCATAAACTTTCTGCAACCATTAAAAAGAACATAGAACAGAATAACGTAGGGATAGATCCTTCAACCCACAATGTCCCGGCCGAACATGATGCCAAGTTAAACTAACCTCCTCTACGTGCATGTCATCCATACTCCCCATTCCCTGCGTATCCATATGCCTATCCAAAAGTCTCCTAAATGTCACTATCGTATCTGCTTCCACCAATACCTGTGGTGTGTTTCTGCGTATTTCAGGCACTTTCTTTGTAAAAAAGCTGCCCCCCACATCTCCTTTAATCTTTGCTCCTCTCAGCTATGCCCTCTCATCTTTGATATTTCCAACCTGGGAAAAATGTACTGACTGTCTACTCTTTCTTTGCCTCTCATATTTTATATAATTCTAACGGGTTTTTCCAAAGCCTCTGACGCTCCAGAGCAAACAATTCAAGTTTGTCCAACCTCTCCTTATAGCTAATACCATAAAATACTGGCAGCATTCTGGAAAACCTCTTCTGCACCCTCTCTTAAGCCTGCATATTCTTCCTGTAAAGGAGTGACCAGACCTGCACACAATATTTCAAATGCAGCCTAACCAAATTCCTACAACACTGCAACATGAGTTCCTGACTCTTAAACTCAATAGCTTGACTGATTATAGCAAGCATACCATTCGCCATATTTTCACTTTATCTATTTCTGTTGCCATGTTCACGGAGCTATGAACTTAGACCTCATGTGTATCAATGCTGTTGAGGGTCTTGCCATTAACTGCATACTTTCTGCCTACATTTGAATTCCAAAGTGCAATGCCCCACAAATAAAGAAAGGTTTGCAAAGAAAGGTTCCTACAGTTGATAATAGGTGCATAGCAAGATTCAAAATATGCCATGTGTGAACCTTTTTGTGTTTGGCAGGCATCTCTGGAACATGAAGAGAGCAAGATCCTTCGCGTTCAGCTGGAACTGAACCAATTGAAGGCAGATGTTGACAGAAAGATTGCAGAAAAAGATGAGGAAATTGATCAGCTGAAGAGAAATAATCAGAGAGTTGTGGACACAATGCAGAGTTCTTTGGAGGCTGAAGTCAGGAGTAGGAATGATGCTTTAAGAATTAAGAAGAAAATGGAAGGAGATCTGAATGAAATGGAGATTCAGTTGGGCCATGCTAATCGCCAGGCCTCAGAAGCTCAGAAACATCTCAGAAATGTTCAAGGTCACATAAAGGTCTGTACTATAGGTCATTGGTGTTTGATTTTTAACTATTCATATTTAAAATCTTATGAGCTTTTAAGTAAATGCATTGTTTCTTGTCAATATCTTTGTAATTTGGATCAGACTTTTCTGGGTTTCCATGGCATGTGGAACTGCAAAAAAATCTCACTCTAAATGCTGGCAAGGTTTGGGATTCCTGACTTAGTGTAGAACAGCTACAAGCGCTACAGAGTCTGCGTGGAGTCAAACAGCAGATTAATAACTAATAACTAAGATTCCCCAGCAGAAATGCAGGATATGTATTAGTATCTGTTCATTTGAACAGAGATTGCAGGGCTACACGGAAGAAAAGTAAGAGTAAGGTAAATTACATTGCCATTCATCCCCTTCCCCCCATCTGTATCATATCACTTGCAAAGCTTTGCCACACTCACTTCTCTCTTTTCTAGCATTCTCTCCCTTGATCCAAAATCTGAAGAAAGGTTCCGACCCAAAACATCATGTGTTCATTTCCCTCCACAGAAGCTGCTTGTCATGCTGATTTCTTCCAGCACTGTGTATTCAGCTGAATCTTCCAGTATCTGTATTCTCTATCCCTTCTTTTGCTTTTGTTTGGTTCATCGTTTTTGATTTTTAATAACATTTTTAATCATTAATGATTTTTACTTTATCACTGAAGAAATTTGACAGGCTGCACAGCTATGGAACTGCTTTTGCCGCATATTAATAATTTCCAGCGGAGTTTTCTGGATTTTTTGTGGTCTGCCCTAGTTAATTGAGGTTCTTTCCACTCTCTTGGTGTGCCACTCAGCTGCAGAAATATCTGGTTTAGCAGGATTAACTTTCCAGAGCTGGAGAAGATGTTTGTATGAATAGAGATTGTATGCAATGAATGTATGTTGTGGTTTCCATTAAAGAAAATCCATTCTTGAATGTATACATGCTTACATATGTTCCAAATGTTAAATTTACAATCAATTCTTACATCCTTATAATTGTTTCTGCTTCTACACAGGACACCCAGTTACAGCTGGATGATGCCAGCAGAAGCCAGGAAGACTTGAAGGAGCAACTGGCCATGTTGGAGCGCAGAAGCGGCCTGCAACAGGCTGAGATTGAAGAAATGAGAGCCGCTCTAGAACAGACAGACCGAGCTCGCAAAATTGCTGAACAAGAGCTGGTCGATGTCAGTGAGAGAGTTCAGCTGCTGCACTCTCAGGTTTGTTCATAAATTCGTGTAAATTGGATGGACAATGTTTTTTTACAGTTTACATATCCGACAAAATAACTTGTTGGAAATTGTTTCATCTTGCAGAACACGAGCCTCATCAATACAAAGAAGAAGCTGGATTCAGACTTGAATCATCTCCAGTCTGAAATGGAAGAAACTATCCAGGAGTCAAGAAATGCTGAAGACAAAGCCAAGAAGGCTATCACTGATGTCAGTCAGAAGTTATTTTAACAATTCATTGAATTTTATTCATAAAAGTTACTTAATTTAAATTACATTGATATCATTTGAGTGTGAATAATGATTTGCCCAATTGTCTCATATTGCAAGGCTGCCATGATGGCTGAAGAGCTGAAGAAGGAACAGGACACCAGTGCTCACCTTGAACGAATGAAGAAGAACCTCGAGCAGACAGTGAAGGACCTGCAGCTTCGCCTGGATGAGGCTGAGCAGCTGGCAATGAAAGGAGGAAAGAAACAGCTCCAGAAACTGGAGGCCAGGGTAAGATGCAATACCCTGCTGTCGTATGCTGCATCCTAAAGCTTGCGGATATGTTATAGCTCTGAAACAATTAATCCTACTTTGTCAATTATTTAGGTGCGTGAGCTAGAAAATGAACTGGAAGCTGAACAGAAACGGGGCATTGATTCCATCAAGAATGTTCGCAAATATGAAAGAAGAACGAAGGAATTATCTTATCAGGTACAGCACACGTTTTGTTATGCCCATTGTAGATTTCCTAAAAGCCAAATTATCTGACAATGTATTATAATTGATTAAATATTATTTTCATGAAACATGGAAAAAATATATTATTCTGTGCTTTTTACAGTCGGATGAAGATAGAAAAAATATACTGAGACTACAGGACTTGGTTGACAAACTGCAGCTGAAGGTTAAGGCCTACAAGAGACAATCTGAAGAGACTGTAAGTAATTTTTCAGGACACCTGTTACATTTAGATTCTCTTAAGATATGTTTATATCATGAAGATATATAGTAAAGGTGTTCAATATTGTTTCACTCACATCTGCAAGGATAATCCAGTTTTCGTTGTCCCTTTACAGTTATGAATGTATTGTTGCATAATGAAAAAAATTAACGAGAAAAGACACCTACAAGGCATTTATTTGTGAACTGCCTTAATGTTTAAAAGTGGGTTTTAAATGCACCAAAATTCTTGAAAGGAGTTCAAGCACAATACCTATGCCTTCCCTAACCACATCATAAATTGCTTTGCTCAAATTCTTACTTTCTCTTTCTCTGCTGAAGGCAGAGAATCCATTGTTTATGTTATATTCGATATTCCAGTCATTATTTCAACCTGCGTTCCTGTCTTCACATAGTCATAAATTAATTATTTTCTAAGACCACAGGTTAACACAGACTGATGGCTTATAATTGCTGAACTCTAGACTTAAATTTTGAGCAAATCTTCCATATAACCATATAACAATTACAGCACGGAAACAGGCCATCTCGGCCCTACAAGTCCGTGCCGAACAATTATTTTCCCTTAGTCCCACCTGCCTGCACTCATACCATAACCCTCCATTCCCTTCTCATCCATATGCCTATCCAATTTATTTTTAAATGATACCAACGAACCTGCCTCCACCACTTCCACTGGAAGCTCATTCCACACCGCTACCACTCTCTGAGTAAAGAAGTTCCCCCTCATGTTACCCCTAAACTTCTGTCCCTTAATTCTGAAGTAATGTCCTCTTGTTTGAATCTTCCCTATTCTCAAAGGGAAAAGCTTGTCCACATCAACTCTGTCTATCCCTCTCATCATTTTAAAGACCTCTATCAAGTCCCCCCTTAACCTTCTGCGCTCCAGAGAATAAAGACCTAACTTATTCAACCTTTCTCTGTAACTCAGTTGTTGAAACCCAGGCAACATTCTAGTAAATCTCCTCTGTACTCTCTCTATTTTGTTGACATCCTTCCTATAATTGGGCGACCAAAATTGTACACCATACTCCAGATTTGGTCTCACCAATGCCTTGTACAATTTTAACATTACATCCCAGCTTCTATACTCAATGCTCTGATTTATAAAGGCTAGCATACCAAAAGCTTTCTTTACCACCCTATCTATATGAGATTCCACCTTCAAGGAACTATGCACGGTTATTCCCAGATCCCTCTGTTCAACTGCATTCTTCAATTCCCTACCATTTACCATGTACGTCCTATTTTGATTTGTCCTGCCAAGGTGTAGCACCTCACATTTATCAGCATTAAACTCCATCTGCCATCTTTCAGCCCATTCTTCCAAATGGCCTAAATCACTCTGTAGACTATGGAAATCCTCTTCATTATCCACAACACCCCCTATCTTGGTATCATCTGCATACTTACTAATCCAATTTACCACACCTTCATCCAGATCATTGATGTACATGACAAACAACAAAGGACCCAACACAGATCCCTGAGGCACCCCACTAGTCACCTGCCTCCAACCCGACAAACAGCCATCCACCATTACCCTCTGGCGTCTCCCATTCAGCCACTGTTGAATCCATCTTGCTACTCCTGCATTTATACCCAACAGTTGAACCTTCTTAACCAACCTTCCATGAGGAACCTTGTCAAAGGCCATATAGACAACATCCACTGCTTTACCCTCGTCAATTTCCCTAGTAACCTCTTCAAAAAATTCAAGAAGATTAGTCAAACATGACCTTCCAGGCACAAATCCATGTTGACTGTTCCTAATCAGACCCTGTTTATCCAGATGCTTATATATATTATCTCTAAGTATCTTTTCCATTAATTTGCCCACCACTGAAGTCAAACTAACAGGTCTATAATTGCTAGGTTTACTCTTAGAACCTTTTTTAAACAATGGAACAACATGCGCAGTACGCCAATCCTCGGGGACTATTCCCATTTCTAATGACATTTGAAATATTTCTGTCATAGCCCCGGC
Source organism: Amblyraja radiata (assembly GCF_010909765.2). Taxonomy (NCBI): domain Eukaryota; kingdom Metazoa; phylum Chordata; class Chondrichthyes; order Rajiformes; family Rajidae; genus Amblyraja; species Amblyraja radiata. The sequence continues at coordinate 6,189,459 of NC_045981.1, read as the reverse complement.
TATTTCTACACTAACTTCCCTCAATGTCCTAGGGAATATCCTGTCAGGACCTGGAGACTTATCCACTTTTATATTTTTCAAAAGTGTCAGTACTTCTTTTACTTTGAAACTCATAGTATCCATAGCTACTCTACTAATTTCCCTTACCTCACATAATTCAATATCCTTCTCCTTGGTGAATACCGAAGAAAAGAAATTGTTCAATATCTCCCCCATCTCTTTTGGCTCTGCAGATAGCTGTCCACTCTGTCTCTCCAATGGACCAATTTTATCCCTCGTTATCCTTTTGCTATTAATATAGATGTAGAAACCCTTTGGATTTACTTTCACCTTACTTGCCAAAGCAACCTCATATCTTCTTTTAGCTTTTCTAATTTATTTCTTAAGATTCTTTTTACATTCCTTATACTCCTCAAGCACCTCATTTACTTCATGCTGCCTATAATTATTGTAGATCTCCCTCTTTTTCCGAACAAGATGTCCAATTTCCCTTGAAAACCAAGGCTCTTTCCAATTTTTACTGTTTCCTTTCAACCGAACAGGAACATAAAGATTCTGTACTCTTAAAATTTCCCCTTTAAATGTCCTCCATTTCTCTTCTACATCCTTCCCATAAAACAAAATGTCCCAGTTCACTCCTTTTAAATAATTTCGCATCTCATCAAAGTTAGCCTTTCTCCAATCAAAAATCTCAACCCTAGGTCCAGTTCTGACCCTCTCCATAATTATATTGAAACTAATGGTATTGTGATCACTGGACCCGAAGTGCTCCCCAACGCATACCTCCGCCACCTGTCCCGTCTCATTTCCTAACAGGAGGTCCAGCACTGCCCCATCTCTAGTAGGTACCTCTATGTATTGCTGCAAAAAACTATCCTGCACACATTTTACAAACTCCAAACCATCCCGCCCATTTACAGAATGTGTTTCCCAGTCTATGTGTGGAAAGTTGAAATCTCCCACAATCACTACTTTGTGCTTACTACTAATATCTGCTATCTCTTTACATATTTGCTCTTCCAATTCTCGATCCCCATTTGGCAGTCTATAATAAACCCCTATAAGTGTTGCTACACCTTTCCCACTTCTCAGTTCCACCCAAATAGCCTCCCTAGATGAGCCCTCCAATCTATCCTGCCAAAGCACTGCTGTAATATCTTCCCTGACTAGCAATGCAACACCTCCACCTCTTGCCCCTCCAATTCTATCACACCTGAAGCAACGAAATCCTGGAATATTTAGTTTCCAATCACAGCCCTCCTGCAACCATGTTTCACTGATCGCCACAACATCATACTTCCAGGTGTCTATCCAGACTCTAAGCTCATCCACCTTTCTTACAATGCTCCTAGCATTAAAATATGCACATTTAAGAAACCCCCCGCCTCTTATTCTCTGTTTATTTCCTTTTTCTTCTTTCTCCTCTTGTGTCCGAGTGCTTCCCTTTTCTGCTTCCTGCCTCCCATTCTGTCTACTAGCTTTCTCTATTTGAGTCCCTCGCCCCAACCATTCTAGTTTAAAGTCTCCCCAATTTTGTATTTTTGTCTAAATCGGGGAGCTTGCTTCAATGTCAACTGTGTTGTTCAGAATGTTAAAGATTTGAATCATGCCCTTCAAATAGTCCAGGGGTGGGGAACCTTTTCATGGTGGAAGGCCGCATTAAGTTAGCTGTAATCTAATAAGGCCGCACCCAAGAAACTTAATTTAGATATACTTCAAAATGTTTTAATTGTGGCCGTCAGTCGGGGAGGATTATTTCGTTGAATCTTCTTTTACTCTTTGATATTTTAAATACGTTCATTTTAAGATTTAAATAAAAATAATAAAAGATGAACAAAAACATAATAATAATAAAAAGATTTGTTCTACAAAATTTGGATTCATTCAAAAGGTCGCACTTAATGGCATAGAAGGCCACATGCGGCCTTAAAGCCTCATGTACACACTAAATGGTTTTGTGAAGTAAGGAAAATTGTTTGACATGCAGATCTCTATATGCATTAATAAAGGAAGTCTTGATATAATGAACAAAATAGTTGTGTAAAGATGTAAACGATGAAAAGACAAAACAAAACCTTTTCACTTCTTCATGAAATAATGTCAAGCTAATGTAGCAAGATCATGGTAATTATAGTTACATTAGAAGTCATAGATAGAAGTGCATTACTTTTTCTATGATTCTATCCATGACTCCAATGCAAATATAGTTCCTTTTTTGCACCCTGCTGTAGGAAGGATGTTGTTAAGCGGGAATGAGTGCAGAGAAGATTTATAAGGATGTTGCCAGGACTTCAGGGCCTGAGCGATTTGGATAGGTTGGGCAGGCTAGGACTTTATTTCTTGGAGCTCATGAGGATAATGGACGACCTTCTAGAGGTGCATTTGATTATGAGGGGGATTGGGTAAATGCACAGTCTTTTATCCACATAAGGAGAATCAAGAACCAGGGGACATACAGTATGTTTAAGTTAAGAGGGGAAAGATTGAAAAGGAACCTGAGGGGAAACTTTTTCACACAGAGAACAAGCTGCCAGAGGATGTACAGTAGTTAAGGCATGTACTATAACAATATTTAAAAGTCATTTGGACAGGTACATGGATATGAAAGATATGGAGGGATAGGAAAGGTTTAGAGGTATGTGGCCCAAATACGGGTAGATAGGACTGGTGTAGAGGAGGCATCCATGTCGCATGGGCAAATTGAGCCAAAGAGCCTGTTTCCTTGCTGTAGGACTCTATATTCTTATTCTAGAGCTTATCCCAAATAGTAAATCAACTGAGCAAAATGCCAATCAAATTTCTCCCTGGGTTGATAGAATATTGCCTTTTGACTGGTCGTTAATTATAGAAAATAATATGTTGATTTGAATCTCCACAACAGATCTCATCTAGATGGAACATTTTTGTAATTGTCGCAATTATAAAATACATTTATCCCAGTTTTCTAATAGGTCAGCCTGGAAGCCAACCATCCAAGATCCAATCTTAAGTTTTAAGAGTGTCTGTAAAAGTGTGTTTAATATGTTTGCTATTTGTGAGTTGTCACCGGATTTTCAATCTCAGTTTGTTGATTGTAAGCAATGGAAAACATTTGCTGGAACCATTTTTTTATGCATTCCCTTTAGGAGGAGCAAGCCAACATTCACCTGGGCAAGTTCAGGAAAGTCCAGCATGAGCTGGAGGAAGCTGAGGAACGTGCTGATATAGCAGAATCCCAAGTCAACAAGATTAGGGCTAAAAGCCGGGATGTTGGTACCAAGGTAATGCAAACAATTTTAAAATCGCTGTATTGAATTACAATAAGGCTCCCTTATACTACCATTTTAAAATTAATGCAAGGTCATTTGAATGCAGGACAAATCAAAAATGCAACATGGGAGTCAGATCTTTCAATTGACTCTCAAGAACACTAAAACAACAATTTAATGTTTACTTTGAATATAACAAACCTAATGTAATGTCCTCAAGTTCCATTCTGTTACTCGACAAGGTGAACTAGCTCAGATCCACTGACTAATTATTCAATTCAATATATACAGTTGAGAGACTGTTATATTTTTGTGGTTTAAATGATTTAAACATTCTTTATATTAATTTAATAACATGCATTTTCTTTTTCACATTAGGCAGCTGAAGAGTGATGAAAAGTGAAATATTCCAGAGAAATTAACAAAAGTTTGTTTCAAAATGTGTGCTTTTGAAATAATTTCAAACATACATTAACAGTGTTAGTCCTGTCCATAGAAATAAAATTGCAATTCTGAAATTTAGTTTGTGTTTTGGATTTACTACATTAATTAAAAATCTAGCAGTTCCATATGAATAATTTATGCCATACAGTAGCAATTTAGAAATGCATTCCACCTCAATCTGCAACCATAGAGTCAAGCATGTTCTCCACTCTAATATTACGATCAAACCTGGTTCAATGAGAATATAAGTATGTGTTGGGAGCAGCATCAGGCATACATAAAAATTCATTGCTGACCCACAGAAGTTTCAATACAGTTCAATATGTATGATAAACTGTAGGCGAAGGCCTGAACAAACCAGACCCACAAACAATGGATCAGATCCCAGCACATTCAGTCAAGAATTGTAGCCGCTAAGTAAATGGCTTCAAGAAGAGGACTCCAAGAAAATGGCTTCAAGAACACATTCATACCATCCTCAACAACAGCAGGACCAACATACAGTACATGCAACATTTCTGACTGAAGTAGCGAGTAAAGCTCCAGGGGCGCAAGTTCGATTCTGACTTTGGGTGTTGTCTGTATTGCACATACAAAGGTCGTCTTAGACTTTAGATGCAGATTAATGACAAAATAAATCAAATGAGGGTTCATGGATATGTGAACATTGCAGGCATTCAGATAAATAAGAGGAAGGGAAAAAGACTAATCAGATTGCTCTCCTGGAAGCCAGCTTTGACACAATGGGTCTGAATAGCATTCTTCTGTGCCATTATAATCAGATGCATAAGAAATAATGATAACCCATGTCAGCCCCCTCCTGTGCTAAACACCATCGCATAGGCTCATCTTTAGGTAATCCCATTCACTCAGGAAATAGCAGACATGCCTTGGCTCTAATAGTGTCTTGGAAAAGTGCTCAATATTTATTTTCAAGTAATATATCTTGCCAAATCATGTTGGCACAGTTACAGAAAAAGTTACTCCAGCACTTTGTGTCTTTTCCTGTACTCCAAGGATCTGCTCGACATGCTGATTTTCAGCACTTTGTGTCTTTTTTTGTACTCCAGTGATGCTGCCTGACCCGCTGAGTTACGCCAGCACTTTGTGTCTTTTTTGTCAACCAGCATCTGCAGTTCCTTGTTTCTACTGTTACAGCTACAGTATTGGCATCAACATCAGGATGTGGAAAACGGCCCGAAATTGTTCTGAGCATCAGCAACATGATAAATCAATTTTGGCTAGTGATCATCATCCAACATTGAGGATTTTATCATTAACAGTGCCATCAAGTGCCACTTAGCTGATTACAATGCATAATTTATCTAACCTCATCCTTGCTTCTCCTCCCCTCTACCCACACATACCCTCTCGCTCCTTCCAATGTCCTGAACTCCCCATACAATGATCATCAGTCATTTTCTCACCTCACACATCAAGGTTTTTCTCGAAGACAGACACAAAATGCTGGAGTAACTCAGTGGGCCAGGCAGCATCTCTGGAGAGAATGAATGGGTGACATTTTGGGGAAATCTGCAGTTCTTTCCTACACAAGGCATCTTCATTTTCAGTCACCCCTTTTTCTCATATTTGTTATTAACTATCCTCTCCAAATATTCTCACCTTCTTATCATCCCTCAACCTCTCAATCACTATGCTTTGCCTCAGATGCTCTTACCCTGCTGAGTTCTTTCAGCAATTTATTTTTTGCTCAGATTTCAGCATCTGCAGTCTCATGTGTCTCCATACTACTCCTTCATTGTAAATTCTCTAATCTATGCCCGTTTTTCTTCCCTTCTTCGACATGAGTTCTGTAAGTCCCTCTCTACTGTTTGCCCTTTCTTATTTCTATTTTTCTTCTGCTCGACAACATTTTTACCAAGAGCTGGACAATCTCTCATATTCTGGCCCCTGTTGGAACAATATTGCTTTTGCTCAGTTTCTCCATTTCCACTACATCCATTCTCAAGATGAGGTTTTCCTTCTTCGTCGAGGAAGTCCTTCTTCTTCCAGAAACACAACTTCCCTTCAGCCATAAATGTGAGTGCCCTGCATACATTTCCTCCCTTTTCCACATATATGGTCTCGCACCACTCTCCCCAGGCCAAACAGGGATAGAGTTCCTTTCCTCCTCCTCTTTCATCCAACTAGCTTCCACATCCAGGATAGCATCCTTCACCACCTTTGCCAACTCCATTAGCATCCGACCACCAGTCACATCTGCCCCGCTCCCACATCTCCCATATCTCCCTCCACTTTCTGCTTTCTAATGGAATCACTCTCCTGGAAAAATCTCTGGTCCTCTCATCCTTTCTGTAATTCAAGGCATTTTCCACTGTAATCATAGGAAGTGCTGCACTTGTCCCTACATATTCTTCCTTATCACTATCCAGGGATGTAAACAGACCTTCCAGCCAAGACGGAGATTTATGCGCACCTCCTCAAACTTTGAATTTTCCAGTCAGGTAAAACAAACTTCCTGCATCCCCTTCCCACACTCACTTGCCCACCTTAGTTCTCTCTCCTTCAGTTGAACTTTATCATCCCTCCCTCTCCATCATCTAGGCTCAATAGCCTTGCCTTTGGAGTTCGGAGGCACCGGCCGCAGACCCGGTGGACGGGAACATCGGAAGCTCGCAGGTCCCTGGTGGGAGACCGCTATTCCGAGCTCCGCAACGGCGACTTCTCCCGCTGGAATCGCGGGTTTAAGGACATGGAGCCTGGGCCTAACATCGCCCGGCGTGGCTTAAACAGCCTCAGGACTTACCATCGCCCGCCGGGGGCTTTAACATCGGAGCCCCAGTTCGCCTCGACACTGCAGTTGGACTGCTGGACCACGGGAGAAGGAACAAAGGGAAGAGATAAAGACTTTGCCTTCCATCACAGTGAGATGTTGTAGACTCACTGTGATGGATGTTTATGTAAACTGTGTTAAGTGTGGGTCTTGGATTGTGTTGTAATGTAAAAAACTGTAGAAATGATATTTCGTTCAAACCTAGGTTTGAATGACAATAAATTGCATTCTATTCTAAATTGCATTCTATTCACCTGGTTTCATCTGCGCATTACCAACAAAGCAATCCACCTGAGTTACCTAGCCTTTGCTTTATATTTTCTCCATCCCTTCACCATCTGTTCAACATACCTCCCTTTATCAGTTTCCACCTGTCACCTACCAACCTCTGCTTCAACATCTCCTTCTCTCATCTGGTTCTGTCTGCCTATCATTAATCTTTTCATCTGGTTCCACCTATCACCAACCAGCCACTGCCTCATCCCTAATCTTATTTGTCCCCTCTACACTCTCAGTCTAATGCAGGGTCTTGGACAGAAACATCAACTATCCCTTTGCCTCCAGAGATGCTGCTTGACTCACTGAGTTCCTCCAGAACTCCAGTTTTCAGCATCTGCAGTCATTTGTATCTCTATTCTATCTGATATAGTTCTGTTCTAAGGAAAATAACTGTAACCTATCCAACCTTTTACAGAATTCAATCAAGGTTTGAGTGTGGAAGGCAGCCTTTTGGCTCTTCAATTCAGTACTAGCTCTAAGACTCGGTCTGTTGTGCGGTCCTACAGCTTTACCCTGGCAACACTTCACCCAGACAAACAGCTTAATTTGATTTTAATGGCACCTTAACTGCCAAATTAGTTCATATGGTCTCACCCTGTCAGACATAACTGAGTTAGTTATTTACCTCATAATTAACTTATTTCCTCTCTTTCCCAGTTCGTGAAGGGTTCCAGAACTGGAATATTAACTTTGTTTCTCTTCCCACAGATGCTGCCTGACCTGCTGAGTGTTTCTGGCATGTTCTGTTTCTGTTCTATGTGAGAGTAATCCAGCTAATTCTACTTCCCTGCACTCTTTTCAAAGCCCTGCAAATTATTTCTTTGTAGATATTTGTCCAACTCCCTTCTGAATACTATGCTGAAGTTGTCTTCTCTGGTACTCTCAACAATGCATTCCAGACCCTAACATCTCACTGAGCAAATACGTCTTACCTCATGAAACTTTTGGTACTACATTCAAAACCCGTTAGTTCTTGACTCATCTGACAATAAGACAAAAACTCGTTATGTCTGTACCATCAATATCATTCATGATTGTAAATATCGCTCAAACTCTCCTCACATCTTAGGTACACAAAATTGCTGGGGAAACTCAGCGGGTGCAGCAGCATCTATGGAGCGAAGGAAATAGGCGACGTTTCGGGCCGAAACCCTTCTTCAGACTGATGGGGGGTGGGGGGGGGGAGAAAGAAGGAAAAGGGGAGGAGGAGGAGGAGCCCGAGGGCGGGCGGATGGGAGGGTGGGAGGAGACAGCTAGAGGGTAGAGGAAGGGGAGGAGACAGCAAGGGCTAGCAAAATTGGGAGAATTCAATGTTAATGCCATACGGACGCAAGGTCCCCAGACGGAATATGAGGTGCTGTTCCTCCAATTTCCGCTGTTGCTCACTCTGGCAATGGAGGAGACCCAGGACAGAGAGGTCGGATTGGGAATGGGAGGGGGAGTTGAAGTGCTGAGCCACCGGGAGTTCAGGTAGGTTATTGCGGACTGAGCGGAGGTGTTCGGCGAAACGATCGCCCAACCTACGCTTGGTCTCCCCGATGTAAATCAGCTGACATCTAGAGCAGCGGATGCAGTAGATGAGGTTGGAGGAGATACAGGTGAACCTTTGTCGCACCTGGAACGACTGCTTGGGTCCTTGAATGGAGTCGAGGGGGGAGGTGAAGGGACAGGTGTTGCATTTCTTGCGGTTGCAACGGAAAGTGCCCGGGGAGGGGGTGGTGCGGGAGGGAAGGGAAGAATTGACGAGGGAGTTGCGGAGGGAGCGGTCTTTGCGGAAGGCAGACATGGGGGGAGATGGGAAGATGTGGCGAGTGGTGGGGTCACGTTGGAGGTGGCGGAAATGGCGGAGGATTATGTGTTGTATTTGCCGGCTGGTGGGGTGAAAGGTGAGGACCAGAGGGACTCTGCCCTTGTTGCGAGTGTGGGGATGGGGAGAGAGAGCAGTGTTACGGGGTATGGATGAGACCCTGGTGTGAGCCTCATCTATGTCTTCCTCTGTTCCAAAGAGAACATCCCCAAATTATCAATTCTACCCTCATAACTGAATTACCTAAATACTGAAAGAATTTTAGTAAATCTCTTCATCGTCTCTAATGTCTTTACAACTTTGCTAAAGTGTTACATTCAGAAAAGAACATATTACTCTCTCAGATGTTTCTTCAGAACTAAAATCTACAGTTTAAAATCCTCTTTTTAAACCTTCACAAATATCCTCTGCTGCCTCTCCAGTGGAATCACATATCCTTACAATGAAATGACAAGAATTACACTCAATACTCAAAATGGGGTCTATGGAATGTTGTACACTGTAACATAATCTCCCTGCTCTTTTACACTCAATACTCAAAATGGGGTCTATGGAGTGTTGTACACTATAACATAATCTCCCTGCTCTTTTCTTCCACACAGCACTCAATAAATGAAAGCGTTCGTACATCCTCTTTTTAAACTATCTTGTTGACAGACCCGAAGACACAGGAGATTACAAATCTTTAGCAAAGTACAAGCAGCTAGATAAACTCAGCAGTCAGACAGCATCTGTCAGACAGCAGTCAGACAGACGGTGGGGGGGGGGGGGGGGGGGGGGGGGGGGGGGGGTTGTAGATTGAGAAGAATTTATTAACATTTCTGGTAGAGATCCCACAACAGGACTAGATGCAGAGTCTTGATCCGAAAGATGGACAATTCCTTTCCCCCTGCAGATGTGGCTTGTCCTGCTGAGTTCCTCCTGAGTTCCAAGTGATTGAGACTGCCCAGTCCATCACACATACTGACCTCTATTCAATGGACCATCTTTGGGTGCACTAAAGGTTTTGGGATTTTTGCACTTGTATTATGATTATTTTTTTTATTTTTTTTGTCCATTGTATATTATCTGTTTGTATTGCATTTACAAACCTGTTATGCTGCTGCAAGTAAGGTTTTCATTGGTCTGTTTTTGATACATATGACAATTCAATGCTCTCTCCTGTTTTTGCATGTTGATAGACCTGTTACCTTTGAGATGCTCCTGACATGCAAACCTCAGGTTCCCCTGGCTCCTCCAAACTTCCCAGTATCCTGCCATGAATTGTATATTCCCTTGCAATGTTGAACATCCCCAAATGCATTACTGTACTTCACACTTTCCTGATTAAATTCCATTTAACACTTTACCAAATGTTGGGTCCCTGTCACATGGGAGGCCTGATCCCCTACACAGCCAGTTCCCCAATGTAATATTGCACCACTAACCCGTAGCCCCCATGGGAGGTGTGGTCCCCAACTCAACCCGTTGCCGAACGTAAGATTCTAGCACTACCCTGCCTCTCCCAGCACTGGACTTAAAACAAAATCCCAATTGAACTTCCCCAATTGCAACACATATTGACCCACCCCCTCCTGTACTGCCAGGAGCTATGACAGCAACATTATTGCAAATGTCGGGCGGAGGGCTGTGAATCCCATTCAGGTGAAATGTTGGTGGACTCACAGAGTGTTTGTGTATTGCAACTTTGAATCGAAGTTTGTTGGAAGCTGGCAGGAAGGATATTAACAGTAAATATCTTATTAAAGTTGGCGTTTTTAAACCTTGAAATATTATTAACATGAAATATAGCATAAAATCTTAAGTGAACCTCATTACGGCATGTAGGGCAAAAATGGGTCAGAATATGTAGAAATTTAAGCGCTAGCGCGTAGCTCTATACTCATGACTGCGTAGCCGGTCATAGTGCGAACTTCATCATCAAGTTCGCTGACGACACCACTGTTGTGGGACGTATCACTGATGGGGATGAGTCCGAGTATAGAAGAGAGATCGAGCAACTGTCCATATGGTGCCAGCACAATAACCTGGCCCTCAACACCAGCAAAACCAAGGAACTGATTGTGGACTTTAGAAGGAGTAGGATGGGGACCCACAGTCCCGTTTATATCAACGGGTCAATGGTTGAAAGGGTCAAGAGCTTCAAGTTCCTGGGCGTGCACATCTCTGAAGATCTTTCCTGGTCCGAGAACACTGATGCAATTATCAAGAAAGCACATCAGCGCCTCTACTTCCTGAGAAGATTACGGAAAGTCGGTTTGTCAAGGAGGACTCTAACTTCTACAGGTGCACAGTAGAGAGCATGCTGACCGGTTGCATCGTGGCTTGGTTCGGCAACTTGAGCGCCCTGGAGAGGAAAACTACAAAAAGTAATAAACACTGCCCAGTCCATCATCGGCTCTGACCTTCCTTCCATCGAGGGGATTTATCGAAGTCGCTGCCTCAAAAAGGCTGGCAGTATCATCAAAGACCTGCACCATCCTGCCACACACTCATCTCCCTGCTACCTTCAGGTAGAAGGAACAGGAGCCTGAAGACTGCAACAACCAGGTTCAGGAATAGCTACTTCCCCACAGCCATCAGGCTATTATACCTGGCTCGGACAAAACTCTGATTATTAATAACCCATTTTCTGTTTAAGGGAGGGAAGAGAGGGGGGGAAGAGAGGGGGGGGAAGAGAGGGGGGGGGGAGAGAGGGGGGGGAAGAGAGGGGGGGGGGAAGAGAGGGGGGGGGAATAGAGAGGGGGGGAAAGAGAGGGGGGGGAAGAGATGGGGGGGAAGAGAGGGGGGGGGGAAGAGAGGGGGGGGAGAGAGGGGGGGGGGAAGACGAGGGGGAACGGAAGAAGAGAGGGGGGAAGACGAGGGGGGGAAGAGCGGAGAGGCGGGGGGAGGGACAAGGGGGGGGGGAAGAAGAGAGGGGGGGGGAGAGGGGGGGGAAGAAGAGAAGGGGGGGGGAAAGAGGGGGGGGGGAAGAGAGGGGGGGGAGAGAGGGGGGGAAGAAGAGAGGGGCGGGGGAAGAAGAGGGGGGGGGAAGAGAGGGGGGGGAGAGAGGGGGGAAGAGGAGGGGGGGGAAGAGAGGGGGGGGAAAGAGAGGGGGGGAAGAGAGGGGGGAGGAGAGAGGGGGGGAGAGAGGGGGGGGAAGAGAGGGGGGGGAAGAGAGGGGGGGAAGAGGAGGGAGGGGGGGGAAAAGAGAGGGGGGGGAAGAGAGGGGGGGAAGAGAGGGGGGGGAAAAGGAGAGGGGGGGGGGAAAAGGAGGGGGGGAAAAGGGGAGGGGAAGAGAGGGGGGGGGGAAGAGAGGGGGGGGGAAAGAGAGGGGGGGAAAGAGAGGGGGGAAGCGAGGGGGGGAAAGAAGGGGGGGGAGAGGGGGGGAAACGAGGGGGGGGAGGGAGGGGGAGAGGGGGGGGGGGGAAGAGAGGGGGGGGACGAGGGGGGGGGAAGAGAGGGGGGGGGAAGACGAGAGGGGGGGGAAGGAGGGGGGGGAAAGAGAGGGGGGGGAAAGAGAGGGGGGGGAGAGAGGGGGGGAGGAGGGGGGGAGAGAGGGGAGGGAGCGAGAGGGGGAGAGGGGGGGAGAGAGGGGGGGAAGAGACGGGGGGGGGAAGAGAGAGGGGGGGGAAGAGAGGGGGGGGGAAGAGGGGGGGGGTGAGAGAGGGGGGGGAGAGAGGGGGGGGGAAGAGAGGGGGGGGAAGAGAGGGGGGGGAGAGAGGGGGGGAAGAGAGGGGGGGGGAGAGGGGGGGGGGAAGAGGGGGGGGGGGGAGAGAGGGGGGGGGAAGAGGAGGGGGGGAGAGAGGGGGGGGGGAGGGGGGGGGAGAGGGGGGGAAGAGAGGGGGGAGAGGGGAGGGGGGTGGGAAAGAGAGGGGGGAGAGGGGAGGGGGTAGAGGGGAGGGGGGAGAGGGGAGGGGGGGAGAGGGTGGAGGGAAGAGGGTAGGTGGTGTGGAGGGGAGGAGGTTTAGGGTAGGGGAGGAGGGGAGAGAGGGGGAGGAGGGGAGGAGGGGAGAGAGAGGGGGAAGGGGGGAGGAGAGAGGGAGAGAGGGGAGGAGAGAGAGGGTGTGCTGAGAGGGGGGTGAGGGGAGGGGAGGGGTAGAGGTGGGGAGCAGGGAGGGGGAGGGAGGGTGGAGGGAAGGGGTAGGGGTGTGTGGGGGGGAGGGGGTTTGGGGGAGGGACGGTGGGGGAGGGGATGGAGGGGAGGAGGGCGAGAAAAAGAGGGGAGAGAGAGGGAGTGGGGGGGAAGAGGAGAGGGGGGAGAGGAGAGGGGAGGGGGAGTGGAGGGGGGGAGAGGAGAGGGGGGGAGAGGAGAGGAGAGGGGGGAGAGGAGAGGAGGGGGGGGGAGGAGTGGAGAGGGGGGAGAGGAGAGAGAGGGGAGAGGAGATGAGAGAGAGGGGAGAGGAGAGGAGAGGAGAGGAGAGGGGGGGAGAGGAGGGGGGGAGTGGAGAGGAGAGGGGGGAGAGGAGGGGGGGGGAGAGAGGAGAGGAGAGGGGGGAGAGGAGAGGGGGGAGAGGAGAGGGTGGGAGAGGAAAGAGGGGGGGGGAGAGGAGAGGAGAGAGGGGGGGAGAGGAGAGGAGAGAGAGAGAGAAAGGGAGAGAGACAGGGGGGGAGAGAGAGAAAGAGAGAGGGATAGGGAGAGAGAGAGAGAGGAACCCAAACCCCCCAAACAACCATTTGCAGGCAGTGCTTTTTTACTTCAAACTAACCATATTTTCATTTTCAAACCACATTAAGGGTACTTACTCACAGGTGTGAAGAAATTTGTTCAGTGTCATTCAGAGCTCAGAGTGCCCTCCATGTTGCAGAGTGATTGAGGCACACCACTTGCAGAGACTGTTTGAGGCACACCACTTCCTGGTTTTATAGTCCCTCCCCTTCCCTCCAGCGGGGGCAGTAGAGAGAATGGGGAATTGTGTAAAAACATTAATATTTCTGTCATTTTTCATCGACGGGAAAAATCCTCGGCACACATGTGGCGGAGGGGGGCTCTGAGCGAGGTGGCCAAAAATGACGGCCGTAGGTGGCGGCGTTCTCTCGGAAATCGCAGCACAGATGGTCAAGAACAGAGTTTTAGTAATATAGTCTGGATGAAGTGGGACCCATTGGGCCCCTGTCACACTCAATATTGCACCATTAACTGGTATCCCCCACGGGAGGCATGATCCCCCACGGGAGGCATGATCCCCCAACTCAAACCGTTCCCGAACATAAGATTCCAGCATTCCCCTGCCTCCCTTAGCAGTGGACTTAAAAATAAATCCAATTGCACTTCCCCTGCCTACCGCATGAGTTCCAATTGCAATACCAACTTGCCCTCCCCGTCGTGTTGAAGCACTTGCTGTGATATACCATTGAGGTGAAAAGTTCAGTGTTCCTGTCTTGCAACTTTGTATTGAAGTGTGTTGGAAGCTGGCAGGAGGGATTTTAACCGTAAAAATCTTGTTAAAATGTGGCTTATTTCAAAGCTTTAATCATCAATAATGTGAAAAATAGCATCAAATCTTAAGTGAACCTGATTACGGCATGGAGCGCAAAAATGTGAGTCCGAATATGTAAAAGTTTAAGCGTTAGCGCCTAGCGTTTTGAAGAAGATACAAAACATACAAACAGACAAGATGAGACTTTTATAAGGATACTAGACTAAGTGGGACCTGTTGGGGCATAGCCTCACACAGGAGGGCTGGACCCCCAACGCAATATTCCACCTCTCCACCAATTCCAATATTGCTGGCCAGTGGGGTGGGGTTCTGGAGCGCTAGCATGGGTTTTGTGGGCCGAAGGGACTGGTTTCCAGAGGGCTACTATGGAAATAGTGGGCCGAATGGATTCTTGGGCTGGCAGCTCAGTCACTGTGGCATGGCAGCTCAGTCACACAGGCCTGGCAGGCTGGCAGCTCAGAAACTCAGGCCTGGTGGGCTGGCAGCCCAGAATTTGTCAGAAATGTTGCTGAAAACAGGTAACAGACTCTGTAAGAGAGAAGGGGGAGAAGGTGGACAATCCATTGTATAAATTTTCATCTTTTTTTACAGATCACAGCAATGAAGGAGGAAAGTCTATCCTTGCGGGGATCTCTGGAGCGCTAGTATGGGTGCTATGGGCTGAAGGGACAGGTTTCCAGGGGGCTCGTACGGACATTGTGGACTGAATTGGTTCTTGGACTTGCAGTTCACTAAGTCATGGCTGGTGGGCTGGCACTTCAGTCACTTACAGCTGGTGTGGTGGAAGTTCACTCAGTTACGCCGCCTCCCTTCACCCCCCAACTGCTCCTTGCCATTCCCCTCCCCCCATGCAATAAATCCATCTCCCATCAACCTACCCCCCCCCCCCCCCATGCACTCTCAGTGGCTCTCCGACAGAGCAGCCATTCCTACCTATTATCTACTCATTGTGATGAAGAACACGCACACTTGGAAAAAGGATTTATTAAAATTTTAAATATCAATGACTCTTAAAACATTGCAAGTCCAACCTCACAGCACTCCAAGCAGAGTGCAGGCAGCAAACTGCCTGCACTCTGCAAACGCGCGTTGGGGAAACTCTGCACTTGGTCTAGTATACTTGTAAAACTCTGTGTGTGTGTAGGTGTACGGCGTTTTGCATTTGATTCGTTACTCCGCGCAAACCAGACGCAAAAACGCCGAGATTTTTACCATTTCAGTATCAGTATCAGTATATCTTTATTGTCATTTTCCTGAGTACTCACATACCCAGAGGAAACAAAAAAACGTTACTCAACCAGTGTCCATTCAGTGTGCAGTACAAATAACAACAAATAACTAGAAATAAAAAACATATATCATGAACAAATTAAATTAAACTCTACTCTCTACTAAACATCAACAGGCGTTCCGATCGACAGCTGCTGCAGTGTGCCCAGGTTGATGAACCAGACGCAAAAACGCCGAGATTTTTACCATTTCGCTAGCGATTTTACTTTTACATTCACACATCCACTCCTTGGTCAATTATTTTCCCAGATTTTGAGTTAAATTGATCACAAAACTCTAACAAAACTAAATTTTTAAGATCTAAACGGCTCTTACCAACTGCTTACTTCACAATGCCCACACGCCGACCAATCCAAGCCACTTCTCTCTCTCTCATTTGGCAGCCCGGCTCACCTCCACTCACTCCCCCCCCCTCCAAGTTCGCTTGCGCCACACCTCCCGCTTCTGGACCCGCCCACCCACCCGCTCCCTCTCTGTGCCTCCGTGTCCTTCTCTCTGTGCCTCCGTGTCCTTCTCTCTGTGCCTCCGTCTCCGTGTCTTTCTCTGTGCCTCCGGGTCTCCCTCTCTGTGCCTCCGTGTCTCCCTCTCTGTGCCTCCGACTCCCCCTCCGTGCCTGCGAATTGGGGGCTATGTGTGAGTGGATAGGGCAGGGCATGGGGTAAAAGGAGTGAATTAATAATATTAATATAATATCATTGGGGGTGGTTAGTGTGTGTGTGTGTGAGGGGTGGTTAGTGTGTGTGTGAGGGGTGGTTAGTGTGTGTGTGTGTGTGTGAGGTTGGTTAGTGTGTGTGTGACGCCTCAAGTCGCCCCCTCCCCTCGCAACCGCGCGTTGGGGGAACAAACCCAACGGGTCTAGTCTATCTATATTACTAAAAGTCTGTTCTTGACCGGTTTTGGCCATCTGTGCTGCGATTTCCGAGAGAACGCCGCCACCTACGGCCGTCATTTTTGGCCACCTTGCTCAGAGCCCCCCTCCGCCGCATGTGTGCCGAGGATTTTCCCCGTCGATTAAAAATGACAGAGATATTAATGTTTTGACAAAATTCCCCATTCTCTCTGCTGCCCCCGCTGGCGGCAGGGGGGAGGGACTATAACATCAGGAAGTGGTGTGCCACACAGTCTCTTCAGGATGGAGGAAGGCAGAGGGTCACGTTTCTCTGAGCTGTGAATAACACTGAACACATGTCTACTCAAATGTAAGTGCCCTTAGTGGTTCTAAAATGCTTGCAGAATGTGTTTATTGGCTCTAAAGCTTGCAAAAAAATGTCTATTGGTTCTAAAGCTTGCAAAAAAAGTCTATTGGTTCTAAAGCTTGCAAAAAATGTCTATTGGTTCTAAAACTTGCAAAAAATGTCTATTGGTTCTACAGCTAGCAAAAAGTGTCTCTATTGGTTCTAAAGCTTGCAAAAACAGTGTCTATTGGTTCTAAAGCTTGCAAAAAAATGTCTATTGGTTCTAAAGCTTGCAAAAAGTGTCTCTATAGCTTGCAAAAGGTGTCTCTATTGGTTCTAAAGCTTGCAAAAATTGTCTCTGTTGGTTCTAAAGCTTGCAAAAATATGTCTATTGGTTCTAAAGCTGACAAAAAATATGTCTATTGGTTCTAAAGCTGGCAAAAATATGTCTCTATTGGTTCTAAGCTTGCAAAAATATGTCTATTGGTTCTAAAGCTTGCAAAAAAATGTCTATTGGCTCTAAAGCTTGCAAGAAAATGTCTATTGGTTCTAAAGCTTGCAAAAAAATGTCTATTGGTTCTAAAGCTTGCAAAAAAAATGTCTATTGGTTCTAAAATGGTTCATATTAGCGCTCCACAAAGCCCCCCCTCCTCCCTCCTTTGGGAGCTTTGGCTTGAAGTTGAAAGGCACTAGTTACTGCAAATGGTGGCTTGGGTGTGGTTTGAAGTTGAAAGACACCACTTACTGCAAATGGTGGCTTGGATGCAATGGCTTGAAGTTAAAAGGCATTACTTACTGCAAATGGTGGCTTGGATGCTTTGGCTTGAAGTTGAAAGGCACTACTGACTGCAAATGGTGGCTTGGGTGCTTTGGCTTGAAGTTGAAAGGCACTACATACTGCAAATGGTGGCTTGGGTGTGGCTTGAAGTTGAAAGACACCACTTACTGCAAATGGTGGCATGAAGTTGAAAAGCACTACTTACTGCAAATGGTGGATTGGTTGCTTTGGCTTGAAGTTGAAAGGCACTTCTTACTGCAAATGGTGGCTTGGGTGTAGCTTGAAGTTGAAATGGGGGGCGTGGGTGCATTGGCTTGAAGTTGAAAGGCACTACTTACTGCAAATGGTGGCTTGGGAGCTTTGGTTTGAAGTTGAAAGGCACTATTGCTGCAAATGGTGGCTTGGTTGCTTTGGCTTGAAGTTGAAAGGCTCTATTACTGCAAATGGTGGCTTGGTTGCATTGGCTTGAAGTTGAAAGGCACTACTTACTGCAAATGGTGGCTTGGGTGTGGCTTGCAGTTGAAAGACACCACTTACTGCAAATGGTGGCTTGAAGTTGAAAGACACCACTTACTGCAAATGGTGGCTTGAAGTTGAAAGACACCATTTACTGCAAATGGTGGCTTGAAGTAGAAAGACACCACTTACTGCAAATGGTGGCATGAAGTTGAAAGACACTACTTACTGCAAATGGTGGCTTAGGAGCTTTGAAGTTTCATATGAAGAAAGACTGGATAGATTTGGCTTATACTCGCTAGAATTTAGGAGATTGAGAGGGGATCTTATAGAAACGTACAAAATTCTTATGGGGTTGGACAGGCTAGATGCAGGAAGATTGTTCCCGATGTTGGGGAAGTCCAGGACAAGGGGTCACAGCTTAAGGATAAGGGGGAAATCCTTTAGGACCGAGATGAGAAGAAACTTTTTCACACAGAGAGTGGTGAATCTCTGGAACTCTCTGCCACAGAGGGTAGTTGAGGCCAGTTCATTGGCTATATTTAAGAGTGAGTTAGATGTGGCCCTTGTGGCTAAAGGGATCAGGGGGTATGGAGAGAAGGCAGGTACGGGATACTGAGTTGGATGATCAGCCATGATCATATTGAATGGCGGTGCAGGCTCGAAGGGCCGAATGGCCTACTCCTGCACCTATTTTCTATGTATCTATGTATCTAAGTTGAAAGGCACTACTTACTGCAAATGATGGGTTGGGTGTGGCTTGAAGTTGAAAGACACCACTTACTGCAAATGATGGCTTGGGTGTGGCTTGGGTGTAGCTTGAAGTTGAAAGACACCACTTACTGCAAATGGTGGCATGAAGTTGAAAGGCACTACTTACTGCAAATGGTGGATTGGTTGCTTTGGCTTGAAGCTGAAAGGCACTACTTACTGCAAATGATGGCTTGGGTGTGGTTTGAAGTTGAAAGACACCACTTACTGCAAATGGTGGCTTGGGTGCATTGGCTTGAAGTTGAAAGGCACTACTTACTGCAAATTGTGGCTTGAAGTTGAAAGACACCACTTACTGCAAATGGTGGCTTGGGAGCTTTGACTTGAAGTTGAAAGGCACTACTTACTACAAATGGTGGCTTGGGTGTGGTTTGAAGTTGAAAGACACCACTTACTGCAAATGGTGGCTTGGATGCAATGGCTTGAAGTTAAAAGGCATTACTTACTGCAAATGGTGGCATGAAGTTGAAATGCACTACTTACTGCAAATGGTGGCTTGGGTGCTTTGGCTTGAAGTTAAAAGGCACTACTGTAAATGCACTTACTTCCTGTTTGCACTGTATATTGATTTTAGATAAAACGCTACCACTTACGGCTGTGATTTTTGGCAATCTTACTCAGTCCCCCTCCGCTGAGCAGGTGCAGAGAATTCTTCCCATCAATGAAAAATAAAAGTGTTATTAGTTTTTTTTTAAATGTTGAGAATCTCTCTCCTGTCAATCACTCCATGAAAGCCACACCTTTTCCGGAGGGGGGGGAGGAGTTATAAAACCCGGAAATGTGGGTGTGGCTCAGTCTCTGCAAGATGGAGGAGGGAGAAGTCACGACTCGCTGTCTTTAGTGGCTTTGCACCCTACTTCAAATGGTATGAAACTGCACTTGAATTTGGTGGCCTTGCACCCTGCTAGAAGTGGTAAGAAACTGCACTTGAATTTGGTGGCCTTGCACCCTGCTTGAAATGGAATTTCAAGGAATAGCCACAACTGCCAGACCACCAGCGGTGAGTGAGTGAGCTGCCAGCACAACAGGCTTGAGTGACTGAGCCGCCAGCCCAAGAATCCATTCGGTCCACAATGTCCATACTAGCCCTCTGGAAACCAATCGCTTCAGCCCACAACACCCATACTAGCGCTCCAGAAAGCCCCCCCCCCCAACTGGCCACCAATATTAGAATTGGTGGAGAGGTGGAATATTGCGTTGGATGACCAGCCCTCCTGTGTGATGCTGGGACCCAACGGGTCCCACTTAGTCTAGTATCTATTAAAACTGTGGGTTTGTCATTTTGCAGCTGCAGACGACACAATGCCCTTGCTCGCGGCACCGCGCCCCCCCTTCCTCGCACTCGATTGAAACAAGTTGAAACAAGTTTATTCATGGATAACCCCTTGAGATGGACAGTCATCTCGTTTTCGAGGGGGTCCAACATAGAACATACAGCACAAGACATAACATACATAGAGGCTCTCATTGACCCACCTACCCACACACCAATCCCAAAACCCCTCCATCCCCACTTGTTATAGTTTATAACAATTGTTAATTGGCTTTACATATCCAATAATAATAATAATAGTTATGTGTTACAGCATAATGTTGATGCATACTATATACCACCTATCATACATCGTACGTTAATACATACTATCAACATTATTACATGATATATTATTTCATGATATTGTGACATAATACAATATAAGACCTTGTTACACTATGCAATACAATAATACATAAGTGTAATGGCCATGCATATACAATAGTTATGCCAAATGATCACACACAGAGCAAGCTAGATAAAGGAGCTTGAAGACTCTAATACTAGAAACAGGTACTACATGGTTTTATAAGGAAGGGTAAAAGTGTATTTTTAAATAGACGAAATGAGCTAATAGTTCTTATGGTACTAGGCAGAGTGTTCCAGTCAGAAGGAGCTTTGAATTTAAATGCACGTCTCCCAATTTCTTTGTTAGTTCTTGGAATGAAAAAGAAGGGTTGCTGAATATGTCTTAGTGAATATGAGGGTGTGTATGGTAATAGGTCTTGTTTTAAATAAGAAGGGTAATTGAGATGGATGCATTTAAAGATGAACTGGAACCAGTGGTAGCATCTTCGAGGTTGGGGGGATAACCAGTTTAGAGTTTCGTACATAGAACAGTGATGAGTTATATATGGACACCTTAAAATAAATCTGCAAAGACTATTATAAACTACATTGAGGGGTTGAAGATGTGTATCAAATGTATTCTGATAGACAATATCAGCATAATCCAATGTTGGTAGTAGTAGTTGAGAGACAATTATTTTTCTCATCTGAAAGGTGAAACAATTTATATGGCGGTAAAGAATAGCTAGATTACAGCTGAGTTTTTTAGTAATCGTCTCACTATGCTGCGTAAATGAAAGCGTTGGGTCGAGCCAAACACCAAGATATTTGAAGTTCAATACTTGTTCTAATGGTGATCCTTCATTAAATGATATAGTCAGATCTACAGAATTACCATTGCCTTGTCTGGTACCAAATAACATACTGCATGATTTATTTTTATTTAAAATTAATTTATTAAATAATAGCCATTTCTGAACAGAAGATCTGATTGAAGGGATCTTTCAATTTCAGACTTGTTAGTACTAGATGTATATAGCACTGCATCATCGGCATATAGTTGTGTTTGAGTCAGAACAGATATTAGGGAGGTCGTTTATGAAAATAGAGAAAAGGAGTGGTCCCAAAGACGAACCTTGCGGGACCCCCTTCTCAACAATTAAGGAATTGGATTGACTTCCATTAAAGGTGACACATTGGCGTCTGTTATGAAGGTATGAGTTAAACCACAGTAGATTGTTTTGAGAAAGACCAATAGAGTAAAGTTTATCAAGTAGTAGGTAGTGGTCAACAACATCAAAGGCCTTGGTTAAATCAAGAAAGATGGCACCAGTGAGTTTACCATCCTCAGAAGCAGTGAACACATCGCTGGTGAGTTTTAACAGAGCTGTAGTTGTGGAGTGATTAGGTCTGAACCCAGACTGGCATGGAGATAGAATGTTGAAAGTTGAGACATAATGTGATAGCTGGTTGAACACTAGTTTCTCGAGGATTTTAGCCACCGAGTTGATAATTGAGATGGGGCGATTAAAGCAAATGCTCTCAACGCGCAGGCGTACTTTCCACCACCCTCCCCCCCCCCCCCCCCCCAGTCATTTTTTCTCCTCCCGCTGTGCTGCGGACCAAAGATCCAGAGTAATGGCCGCCAGTGCCACCTTCTCATCGCGTGCCCCACGCGACGATAACGGCTGCTGCCGTCCGGCTCTCCTCCACGATCGGCTGGTTCCCCCGCTGCTTTTCGCCGTCCTTAGATCGCTCCGTGCCTCGCTGCCGGCCAGCAGGCTCTCGGGACCACGCCCGCCCACCCACTCCCCTCTTCCCGTACTCGGAGTCTGAAGCATTCGGGAATTGACCCTCTGTGTCGACCCGGAGATACAGAGACTGCTGGGTGGCCCTGCTCCTCTCCTCCCTCCCTTCTTCCCCCCTCCCTTCTCCGCCCGTCCCTTCTTCCCCCCCCCCTCACCCCTCTCTCCCCCTCCCTCCCTCTCTCACCCTCTCTCTCCCCCCTCCCTTTCCCACCCCCCTGCCCTCCCTCCCCTAAACCCCCTCCACCCCTCCCCTCTCAGCCCCTCTCTCCCTCCTCCCCTCATCTCTCTCCCCACCCTCACTCTCCTCCTCCCCTCACCCTCTGTCTCTTGCCCTTCTGTCTCTGCCCCCTCTCTCTGTCTCTCCCCATTCTCTCTCTGCCCTCACTCTCTACCCCCCCCCCCCACTCTTAATAATATTAATATATCATGGGGGGGGGTAGTTAGCGTGTGTGTGGGGGTGGTTAGTGCGTGTGACGCCGCATGCCGCCCCACCCCCCCCACACCGCAACTGGGCGTTGGAGGAACAGATCTGCACTTGGTCTAGTACACAATAAAATTCAATACAAACATGCACCACAGCATTCTTCACTGTGGTCGAAGGCAACAAAGTTCAGCCAGTCCTCCTCCTTTGTTCACCCGTGGACAGGCCCATAACACCTCTGTAGTCGCCGCTACGGAAGGCCGGATGTACTGGCCGTCTCGTTGGGATGATCCAAACTCCGACGTCGGGACAAACACACTCCGCGGCTTGGAGGTCCCAACTCGGCACTTTCCTACCGGAGACGCGGCTTCAGGATGTTATAGACCGCAGGCCGGCGGTTGGTGCTCTTCTCCGGCGATCCCCGGCGAGGGATCCCAGGCTCCGGATGGTAAGTCCACGCCACGCCCGCGGCTAGAAGCTCCGCAGACCACGGCTTCAGGATGTTATAGGCCCCAGGCCGGCGGTGGGAGCTCTTTTCTGGTGATCCCCGGCGAGAGATCCCAGACTCCGGATGGTAACTCTACGCCACGCCCGCGGCTAGAAGCTCCGCAGACCGTAGCCTCCCGATGTCGACGACAACAGGCCAGTGATCGGAGCACTCCTCTCTCGCGACCCCCGACAATGGTTCTCCCGCTCCGGGATGGAAAGTCCATGTTGCGCCTGCTGCTGATGCTCCGGGCCAGTATCCAGGAAAGGCCGCTCCAGGAAATCCTCTGGCGGCTGGCGAGGTTGCCGCACCCGGCGCCACCCGATGACGTAAGATTGTCACTCTCCATTAAATCCCACTGGATTCTTATTGGTGACAAGCTACCAAGTAGCACCTTGTCAAAAGCCTTGCAAATTTTTCGCTAAACACCAGTTGTATTGTCTTCATTAATCTTCCGTGTTGCTTCTTCAAAATAAAATCAATCAACTTTCCAGAAAAATATCACGCCTTGTCCCTAAATGCCCACTGCTTTTCTAAATAATTGTTTATATTGTCCTCGAGTTCTGATTCTAATAATTAGCTAATTATCAACTGGCTGGCAATTGCGTAGTTTAGTTTTGATTAGTTTAGTTCATTATTGTCACGTGTACTGAGGTACAGTGAAAAACTTTTTGTTGCATGTTAACCAGTCCATGAAAAGACCATACATAATTACAATCAAGCCATCCACAGTGTAAAGGGTAAAACATTTAGTGTATGCGCATAGTTAATGTTAGAAATGTTGCTGTTGAAATAAAAATAAAAAGATTAACCCCTTTCAACCTGCTGCTCTCTAATATAAGAGACTGGGACTTAACTGGGAAGTAAAATGTAATAATTGTTAGTATATATTAGTATATACTAGTATATAGTATATACTTAATGCTAGATTATTTGAAAAGGTTTTTTTTTAAATACATATATATCACTCGGTTTTGAACTGGCCTTTCTTCCTCCTAATAACATTTGGTCAAGGGAGCGGAGCTTAATGTAAATTAACATCTACGGAAGTTCTTAAGAACTTAGCTACCACCTATAGGTGGTTATTTTTTTAATAGTATCCTTATTTTCAGATACTATAATACCTTCTTTTTTATTTTTATGTCACTTCACACTTTCTTCTTTTTTTTTCAAGTTTAAGAGGGATATACAAACAGAACTTAGCAACCGCGAGTGCCCACCCAACACCTAGAGGCCTGAGGTATTATGTTGTACCATATGAATTAAAGGTATTAAAGTAACTCATAATGCAAGACGATAAACAAAAGAAAATAGGAGGAATCACGTTTTGTAACTGGAATATAAGGGGTGCTAATGAGCCAATTAAAAGGGGTAAGGTTCTCGCACAATTAAAATCACTCAATACAGACATAATTTTCCTACAAGAAACACACCTGAAACTCCAAGCTCAGACTAGATTGAAGGCAAATTGGATCGCCCAAACATATTATTCTTCATATATCTGTAAATCTAGAGGCACGGCAATTATCATTCGTAAAGGCATATCATTTAAATCAAAGAATATCATAGTAGATAAAAATGGGGAGATATCTTATAGTTACAGGAGAAATCAACTCTACACCACTTACTATGGTAAATATATATGCGCCTAATTTTGATAATCCTCAATTTTTTAACAAAATACTGAATATAATTTCAGAGCTTAATTATCAAAATGTGATCATGGGGGAGATTTCAATTGCGTTTTAGATCCATATCTGGATAAATCTACACAACAGAAGAGGCTTAACATAAAATCTAAAGCCAGTAAACTCCTAAACACATATTTAAAAAAAACAAATATAACAGACGTATGGAAGATCGCTAATCCAGCTGGAAGGGAATACTCTTTTTACTCAATGGTACATAAAACTTATTCACGTATCGATTATTTTTAGTGGACACAAAATTAATTCCGTACACAGCAAATCCTAAATATCATAACAGTATCATTTCTGATCACTCTCCGCTAACCTTTTTCTTAAAAATAGGAATGCTTAAAAAAAAATTGTTTTGGAGGTTTAATCCCCAAATTTTAAACGATCCACAAGGTAGTATATATCTAAAACAACAGATGGATTTTTTTTTTGACGACACGCCAGGCATCTCAACCTCTTTATTATGGGAATCTTTTAAGGCATTTATTAGAGGATCTATAATTTCATATGAAGCATTTCAAAATAAAAAATATAAGAAAGAACAATTGCAGTTAGAAGAACAAATTAGACAATTAGACCTAGATAATGCTAAAGAACCAACCATAGATAAACACAATAAAATAACAATATTGAAATTTAAATTAAACAATCTTATCTGCAAGAGTTATCCGACTATTTCAAATTACAAAACAGGAAAACTTTGAATTCGGCGATAAACCACATAAACTCTTGGCACGTCAACTGCATACCAAATATATTAAATTTAATAGAGGAATTTGGATATAGGATATAGAATAAACTGGAATAAAAGCGAAATTATGACGATAAAACCTCAAGAATCGACACACCTTCTAAAATTCCCCTTTAGAATTGCTACAGAAAAATTTAAATATCTGGGTATTCAAATTACCAGAAAATATAAAGCTTTATTCAATGCAAACTATATGCCCTTACTTACTAAATTAAATGCTGTGATTACTTTTTGGAAAACACTACTGTTAAAATGCCTTTAATAGGCAGAATAAATGCCATAAAAATTATTTTTTGCCCCAAATCTTATATTTATTTCAATCAATATTAATATATTTACCGAATTTTTTTTTTTAAACTCGACTGATATCACAAATTTCATATGGGACTATAAATCCCACAGAATTCAAAGAAGACACTTGTGTAAACCCAAAGAATTCGGAGGACTGACACTACCCAATATTTTGTACTATTACTGGGCAACGAATATCAAAAATGTAATTTACTTGGTGGACAACTCTGCCCAACAGGTAGATTGGATAGTAATGGAGAGAGAAGATTGCTCTCCTTTTAATATAGGAGCGATCCTTCTTTCACCGATAAAATTGAATAATACAATATACAAGAAAAATCCAATTATTCATAGTACAATACGAACTTGGAAACAAATCAAATTAACTTTCAAATTAAGAAACCTATCGCTTCTCTCTCCTATTGTTAATAATCCGTCGTTTAAACCATCTATTATCGACAAAACGTTTATACATTGGGAAAGATTAGGAATTAAAACGTTTGGAGATATGTATTAAATGGGAAATCTTTTAACATTCCAACAACTACAACTTAAATACAACCTGAAAAGTAATCAATACTTTAAATACCTTCAAATCCGCGACTACTTGAAAAAACATACACAAGAACATAAAACTTCGACTTTAGATATATTAGATGAAGCTATGAACAGAAAGGCGGACTCAACAAATTTAATATCATATTTGTATAATATCATTTTAAACATGGAGATACCACCGTCTGATGCAATTAGAAGAGATTGGGAATAAGAATTATCTATAAATATCTCGAATGACAGATGGGATAAATATTTGCTACATGTACATAGATGTTCGATTAATATAAGACATACCTTAATTCAATTCAAAATTCTACACAGATTATATTACTCGAAAACAAAATTGAATAAAAAAATTCCAAATGTGTCTCCCATCTGCGACAAATGCTCATCTCAAGATGCAACTATAGCACTCTTTTGTCTTTTGCATAAAACTTCAGAAATTTTGGAAGGAAATTTTCTAAATTATTACAAAAGTACTTAAAATAAAACTGAACCCCAAAGCAGAACTGATTATCTTTGGAACAATGGAGGTCGCCCCTGAGCTGACTTCATTCCAAAAGAGTCCTTAATTATGGCCTTAATAACGGCAAAAAAAACCACTAAAATTCTGGAAAAATGCACCAACACCAACGCTTAAAATGTGGATCTCAAATATGTCTGAAATGTTACACCTAGAAGACATGAGATTCGTCCTTGCAGGCAAATCAGACCAATTCTTAAAGATTTGGTCTCCCTTTATCGATTATTACAAACATATGGTGCAACATAACCCTGGAAATTAACTGTTTCAGAACCTGGTGAAGGGCGCGCAAAGATATGAAGCAGCTAAATCCCTTTTATCTTTTTTTCTTTTTTCTCTTCTTCTCGCACTTTTTATTGCACTTTCTCACGATCTATTACTTTCACCACCTTATCTTACCTTCTTTTTCTCTCTTTTCGCTTCTACTAATTTTTTATTATTAAATTTAAAGACAAGAAGTTGTACATGAAATTTATTATATTATACTACTGGGTATGACCTAATAAAAATATTATTTTAAAAAAAAAGAAATAAAAATTTTAAAGAGTGGAGCAATTATAATATATGATAGCAAATCCTTTTCAGGGACCAGCACGCAAAGAAATGCTAGGGTTTGGCAGCATCCATAAGGACTCATCACACCCCTGCCACGGTCTGTTTCAACTTCTTCCCTCCGGCAGACGTTACAAGGCCTTCTACGCCCGAACCTCCAGACTCAGGAACAGTTTCATCCCAAGAGCTATAGCGGCTCTGAACCGGCCCTAATGAGTGCCCCCCACCCACCCCCTTTGGACAGTCTCCCTCAGATGGTCACGTCAATCAATTCAGCTTGCTTATTATGTATTGTATTTATTTACCTTTCTTGGACATCAGTGGAGCTGCACACTAAATCTCGTTGCACTGACGTGCAATGACAATAAAAGATATATTATTATATTATTATCTTGGTGATCCTCACTACTTAAACAACAATGAAACATCAACAGTGCTCCAATCATCTGCCAAGATTCTTGTAATCTGGGAGATTCGAAAAATGGTCAGATTATTTTAACAGCCTGAGAGATACTTCATCCAGGCCTGATAACTCATCCATATCAAAAGGTGCACAACATCTGAATAGGTCTTTTTTATCGAGATGTTTATCCCATAGTTTTTCACTCTTCTACCTAGAAATGCAACACAAGCATTCCCTTCAAACCCATTTCCTCTGCCCCCACACTGCTTAACAGACTCCACATTCTTTGGTTATATTCTTAATCTTTTTTTATAAAATCTCTGGATTTCTTTGATTGAAATTGCTGGTATTTATACGTCATCCTTATTCTTCCCAACTATCACTTTTTATTTGACTTTCCATACTCTTGAACGTTTGTGGTTGATAGATCTGCATGGTAGGCTGCTCTAGAATACTAGAACCCATGGAATCTAAGGGATTCCGAGGGAAGGTTTGCTAATGCTACACGGGAGGGTTTATCTAGATTGGCAGGGGGTGGGATCTCGTGCAGGACAGAGGCACAGGAGAGGCTAGAAGTTGGTATGGAGGGTGCTGTGGGAAAGGTTAATGGACAGAATAGGCAAAAATCCGGAGAGCAAGGAAGGAGGGTTGGTTTAAACTGAACGTATTTTAAAGCAAGAGGCTTGACGGGTAAGGCTGATGAGCTCAGGGCATGGATGGGTACGAGCGACTGGGACGTATTAGCTATTACTGAAACCTAGTTAAGGGAGGGGCAGGACTGGCAGCTCAATGTTCCGGGGTACAGGAGCTTCAGGAGAGACAGGAGTGAGGAAAAAAGAGGAGGGGGGTTGCATTGTTGGTTAATGAGGATGTCACGGCTGTTCAGAGGTGACATTACGGACGGTTCGTCTAGTGAGACTATGTAGGTGGAGCCGAGGAACAAGAAAGGGATGATCACCTTGTTGGGGGTGTACTACTGACCCCCAAATAGTCAATGGGAATTAGAAGAGCAAATATGCCGGGAGATTGCATACAGCTGCAGGTCAAAAAAGGTTGTTGCCCTCGGGGATTTCAAATTCCCCAATATGGACTGGGAAAATCATAGAGTGAAGGATTTAGATGGGGTGCAATTCCTCAAAAGTGTTCAGGAGAATTTTCTTAAACAGTATGTGGAGGTCCCCATATGTGAGAGGGCAACGCTGGATCTAGTATTGGGAAATTGGGATGGGCAAGTTAATGAAATGTGTGTGGAGGAGCCTTTTAGGACAAGTGACCACAGTTCGATTAGATTTAAGACAGTTATGGATAGGGACGGAGAGGGTCCATGTGTTAAAATGCTCAACTGGGATAAGGCCAACTTTGAGGGTAGGAGAGAACATCTCACTCAAGTTGACTGGAGTAGGTTATTTGAGGGGAGAGGAACATTGGCCTAGTGGGATGTTTTAAAAAGTCTACTGAAGAGAGTTCAGGATGTGTATGTCCCTGTTAGAGTGAAAGGCAAAGCAGGCAGGGTGTATTGGCTGATGAGGGAAATTGAAACGTTAGTCAAAAGCAAGAAGGATGCATGTGGGATCACGTGCACCCCTGGAAGTTTTGGGAACTAAGGAGCAAACTAAAAAACGAGATCAGAAGGGCAAAAATGGGCCAGGAGATAGCTCTGGCAGGGAGCATAAAAGGCAATCCCAGAAGATTAATTAAACGTATAAACGGCGATACGAAGCACGCGGGGCAGTGAATTTTGTCAAGCCACGCATCGTCGCTTGATCAGAACAAGATAAACACTAGCAGCACTTAAATAAAATAGGTAAATGATAACAATCAGTCTTGGAACTGCTTAATATTAAATAAAAGGAGTCAGTTCAGATTATCTATATAATTAAAAGTCTCATCTTGACCACTTCCTGTTTGCGCTGTTGTTTGATTTTTAGAAAAAACGCTACCATACAAGGCTGTGATTTTTTGGCCATCTTACTCACAGTCCTCCTCTGCTGATCAGACACCGAGGATTTTTCCCATCGATGAAAAATAAAAGAGTTATGAGTGTTTAAAAAATCTTGAGATACTGTCGCCTGTCAATCAACGCGATGAAGGTAACGCCCCTTCCGGTGGGGGGGGGGGAGGCAGGACTATAAAACCCCCGAAGCCTGGACGGGGCTCAGTCTCTGCAAGATGGCGAGGGAGAGGCACGACTCTCAGTCTGAGCTGGGAATCTACAGAACACTGTGAGTATGCAATGTACTTGAATAAATGATTTGTTAGCCCTTAATGACAATGCCATGAGTTGTATGCCCTGCCTGTATTTGAAACTGCAACGTTTTATTAGACACGGGGTGAAGGGAGGAGGGGTGACTGAGTGAACTATCACCACACCAGCCATGAGTGACTGGACTGCCAGCCCACCAGCCATGAGTAAGTGAACTGCCAGCCCACCAGCTGTAAGAGACTGAAGTACCAGCCTACCAGCCATGACTTAGTGAACTGCCAGCCCACTAGCCATGACTCACTGAACTGCAAGTCCAAGAATCCATTCAGTCCACAATATCCATACCGGCCCTCTGGAAACCAGTCCCTTCAACCCACAACACCCATTACTAGCGCTCCAGAGGTCCACACAAGGACTGGAGGGCGGCAGCTTCGACCGCCCCGGGCCGCGGAGTTTGAACCGGCCCGTTTGCGGAGCACGGATTCAGCCGCGGGACTGACTTACCATCACCCGGCGGGGTCACAACATCGGAGGCTTGGATTGCCTCAGCGGAGAGGGAGAGCAAGGAGGGAAGATACAATGACTTTGGGACTTTAAACTGTGTTGAGTGTTTGTTATTTATTCTATGTTATGACTGCAGGCTAAACCATTTCGTTGCACTGAAAAGTGCAATGACAATAAATTGAATCAAATCAAAATCAAATCATTAAAATAAATAGTTTCAAGCATACCCGGTACTGAACGCATGAACATTAAGGTGGTTACTGATGTTACAAACTGTTATAAATGAATATAATGTCAAAGATTTAAATCAAAGTGAAATAGGAGATTTCCGTGGAAAGATTATTTAACCAGAAAATGGTGAGGTCGCTGCAAAATGCTCACTTAAAACAATACGCCATCAACTCAGGGTTGTTTCTCAGCCCTCTGACAGGTGTTTCAATCTCACCTCGTATCTCGCTGTTAATCGATTCATAACTATTAATTTTCATTCCTGGTCCGTATCGAACTTCTACAAATGTAAACCCTTCAAGTTACGCTTCTTGTGTGGTGGTAAGTGGGAGGGGGGGGGAGATGCTAGGATAAAATACCATATAGTTGCATTTATATAGCGATCCTGCTGCGAAATTTTTAAGTCGAAAGTTGTATTTTATTTCAAAGTAAGAATTGGAAGATAGGGACAGAGATGTTACACAGAGATTTTGATAGGAAGGAAACATTACAACAGCTGAGTAAAAGATCGGTCAAATGGTAGGTTCAATGAAGATCGGGCGAGGGGGATTGGGGTGGGGGAAAAGTATCTATAGCTTGGGACTTGCCTAAATGAGCACGAAGATGGATTATCATTCCACACCAAATTTCTTATACAATAATACCTTTTATGCAATTATCACAGTTTGTTGGATATGGATCAACGGACTCTGTATGGTACATGCTCGTAAATTAGTAAAACAAATGTTCTTCATTAAGTACTGTTGTGTCTGGGATGGGGTGACTGATAACAAATAACCTACATTCTATATTTTGTCATATTTTTATGAAACAATGGCATATTTTGTGATATTTATTGAGATAGAAAGATACAACTGAGTTTGGGCAAGATATTACCTTGCAACATTCTGTATGTCTGATAGATATCTTCTTCTTTCGTGTGGCGTGCACAGCCTAATGTTGTTGGACAACTTGTTCTATTTGATCTTCCGTTTGTGCACGTCGAGTTGTGCACGCACGTGAAGGTTGCAATCTTCCACCCCCTGATAGATATTGTGAAATGGAACTCAGAAATTATGGGAGGATTACATAAAACTACAATTCAAAGGTAATGAATATACAGAGTATTCCTATTTCTATCATGAACATACAATAGTGATATAGGACACCAGGTCCTACTACGGCAAACTCACGAGCTACTACGGTATGACTATGTGTTCAAAAGTATCACATTTTTACATCCTGAGTATATTTTACTCATGGACATTTTTCAACAAAAATCTTCACGAGTTACCACGTTTCCCAAGTACCTGCCGTTAGCACTAAGAAATGGCATGTTGGCCTTTATATCAAGACGAATCGAATATAGGAGCAAAGAGGTCCTTCTGCAGTTGGACACAGTTCTAGTGAGACTGCACCTGGAGTATTGTGTGCAGTTTTGGTCCCCTAATTTGAGGAAGGACATTCTTGCTATTGAGGGAGTGCAGCGTAGGTTCACAAGGTTAATTCCCGGGATGGCGGGTCTGTCATATGCTGAGAGAATGGAGTTGCTGGGCTTGTACACTCTGGAGTTTAGAACGATGAGAGGGGATCTTATTGAAACATATAAGATTGTTAAGGGCTTGGACACGCTAGTGGCAGGAAACATGTTCCCGATGTTGGGGGAGTCCAGAACCAGGGGCCACAGTTTAAGAATAAGGAGTAAGCCATTTAGGACGGAGACGAGGAAACACTTTTTCTCAGAGAGTGGTGAGTCTGTGGAATGTTCTGCCTCAGAGGGCGGTGGAGGCTTTCAAGAGAGAGTTAGAAAGGGCTCTTAAAAATAGCGGAGTCGGGATATGGGGAGAAGGCAGAAACGGGGTACTGATTGGGGATGATCAGCCATGATCACATTGAATGTATGTGATATGAAAGTGAATTAGGTGTCGAATTAAACATCTTTTTATGCTTTATCTGATGGGATAAATTGCAGACTTGATTTTTAAAATTTCAAAATTTTGTGACATTGCTAGAAAATGTACCCGCATCTTGGAGGCCGAAGGTAGGTTATTAGCCAAGAAAGATAGACCTCGTTATCCCTCAGTACAGCAACATCAAGAACGACGTTGCTGTACTGAGATATAGCCAAGTCTATCCCTCATTGCTAGCAGCTGATGGGAAGCGGCTGTAAAGTGGGAAGCGGCTGTATAAGGACAGCGCTGCGGGGGGGAGGGGAGTTCCTTTCACTGTGTGTGGGTAGTCTGTCCATGGGTAAAGTTGCAGGGAGGGCAGGAGGGTTGAGATAGAGGGGGTCGGCCGGGGATTATCCAGCTCAAGATTATCCAGTGGGTCAGTGGGCGGTGAAGCTTACTCCATATGTCAGGGCGAGTAACCTCAATTGATCCCTTGTTCGCGCTGACACAGGAGTAAGCTCCATCGCCCGCTGTGATGTTATCCATCACCCGCTGACCCACTCCGCTCTATGATCTTTGCTCTTGAGCTGGTCCCCTCACTGTTCAGACGGAGAGCACTGCCAGAGGTGAGCGGGCCGGCAGAAGGAGCTGGGTTCCGCTGTCCGGTGATGGAAGCCATTCGTAGCCACACGAGCTGCTTCCCACCCCGGCCACAATGCGGTGGCTCCGCGCCCGGACAGCGGTGAGTGAGTGTTACTGGCATGAACCCCGACCCTGTCCTTCTCAATGCTCCCGCAACTTTATCCCTGGCTAGACTCCCCACACGCTGGGAAAGGAACTCTCCCCCGAATTGTCATGTTACTCACGACACGCGACTTCTTTATAATTATTTATTTATATTTCTACGAAAAGATTACCCAATTGGGCCCCGCACCTCCTGAGGCCGGCACTGTGTACAAGTCACCGATAGATCACAGCGCAGCTCTTCCTCACGCTCCACTGAATCGTTGACTTTATAAATGCTCTCCAGCACGGATGGAAGTCGGTCGGTGCAAGACGAACCGCCCCCTCGCGCCCTCTCTCCCCCTCGCGCCCTCTCCCTCCCCCTCGCGCCCTCTCCCTCCCCCTCGCGCCCTCTCTCCCCTCGCGCCCTCTCTCCTCCCCCTCGCGCCCTCTCTCCCCTCGTCGCTCTCTCCCCTCGCCCTCATCCCTCCCCCCTCGCCCTCTCCCTCCCCTCGCACCCTCCTCCTCCCCCCCTCCCTCGCTCTCTCCCTCCCCCTCGCTCCCTCTCCCTCCCCCTCGCGCCCTCTCTCCCCCTCGCGCCCTCTCCCTCCCCCTCGCGCCCTCTCCCTCCCCCTCGCGCCCTCTCCCTCCCCCTCGCGCCCTCTCCCTCCCCCTCGCGCGCTCTCCCTCCCCCCGCCCTCTCCCTCCCTCCCCCGCTCGCTCTCCCTCCCCCTCCGCCCTCTCTCCCCCCCCGCGCCCTTTCCCCCCCCGCCGCGCTCTCCCTCCCCCCGCTCTCTCCCCCCCCTGCGCTCTCGCTCCTCGTGCGCTCCCCTCCTCCCCGCGCGTCTCCCTCCCCCCCCCCCCCCCCGCGCGCTCTTCTCCCCCCCCCGCGCGCTGTTCTCCCCCCCCCGCGCCCTCTCCCCCCCCCCCGCGCGCTCCTCCCCCCCCCCCCCGCGCGCTCTTCTCCTCCCGCCGCCCGAGATTCAAATCGAACGCGGGCGTCGCGCGTGGCCAGCTCGTATCAAGCTCCTCTAGTATCTATGGGCCGGACTAAGTGACTCGGCTCCGCTCGCGTTATCGCCAACGGCCCTACCGGCTGGACTCTGACTCGGCGCCGCTCTCGTTGGCGGAGGGACATCTCTCTCCCAACCGCATCAGCAGCGGGTGCAAGGGCTCCCCTCCTGTCACTCACCGGGAGCTGCCTGCGGCGGGTGGTGCCTCTCAGGCTGTGAACATCAGAGTAATTACAACACCGCGGGGAGTAATATTTTGTCCCAGCAGTAAAAGCAAAGTGAATGCACCGTGAAATCCTCCCTTCGCTGGCACATCTCAGAAGTGAGACTCCAAAAGACTAGTCCATGCCCCCCCCCCCCCCCGCCAATAATTTTGGATGACATTGTAGTTAACATTGATTGTCAGTAAAATTGGTTGATGACATCAAAGTTGATGCTGTGGTGGACAGTGAATAAGTTTACAACAGGATCAAGATCAGTTGGGAAGGAGGCATGGTAAACGGAATTTGACTCTGACAAATGAGAGATGTTTCACTTTGCGTCAGACCCCTCAGGGCAGGGCCTGCAAGCAAATAGTAGAGCTATTTGGATAATTGGATCTTCGACTTCCTCATTCACAGACTGTTCAAATTGGTGGAAAAGTGTCAGCCTCGATAACAATCAGCACGGGAGCACCTCACGTCTGCTTGCTCTGCCCCCTGCTGTACTCACTCTATATTCATGAATGCGTAGCAGGTCATAGTGCGAACTCCATCATCAAGTTCGCTGACGACACCACTGTTGTGGGACGTATCACTGATGGGGACGAGTCAGTGTATAGAAGTGAGATCGACCGACTGACCAAATGGTGCCAGCACAATAACCTGGCCCTCAACACCAGCAAAACCGAGGAACTGATTGAGGACTTTGGAAGGGGTAGGATGGGGGATCCACAATCCCGTTTATATCAACCATATCAATATGGTGGAAAGGGTCAAGAGCTTCAAATTCCTGGGTGTGCACATCTCTGAAGATCTCTCCTGGTCCGAGAACACTGATGCTATTATAAAGAAAGCACATCAGCGCCTCTACTTCCTGAGAAGATTACGGAGAGTCAGTATGTCAAGGAGCACTCTCTCTAACTTCTACAGGTGCACATGCTGACCGGTGGCTTGATTCGACAACTTTAGTGCCCAGGAGTGAAAAAGACTACAAAAAGTAGTAAACATTGCCCAGTCCATCATCGGCTCTGACCTCCCTACCATCGAGAGGATCTATCGCAGTCACTGCCTCAAAAACGCTGGCAGCATCATCAAGGACCCACATCATCCTGGCGACAGACTCAGCTCCCCGCTACCTTCAGGTAGAAGGTACAGGAGCCTGAAGACTGCAGCGTCCAGGTTCAGGAGTAGCTACTTCCCCACAGCCATCAGGCTATAAAACTCAACTCAAACAAAACGCTGAACATTAATAGCCCATTATCTGTTTATTTGCACTTTATCTGTTTATTTATATAATGGTATATGGACACACTGATTAGTTCTGTATTCATGCCTACCATATTCTGTTGTGCTGAAGCAAAGCAAGAATTTCATTGTCCTATCTGGGACACATGACAATAAACTCTCTTGAATCTTGAATATGATAGTCCCACCTGCCTGCATTTGGCCCATATGCCTCCTATCCATGTACCAGTCCAAATGTCTTTTTAAAAGTTATTATAGTACTTGCCTCAATTATCTCCTCTGGCAGCTCATTCCATATACCCACCACCCTCTGTGTGAAAGAGCTTCCTCTCAGGTTCATATTTAATGTTTTTCCTCTCACCTTAAACTTATGTCCTCTTTTTCTTCCTTCCCCTACTCTGGCTAAACGACTCTGCGCATTCACCCTATCTATTCCTCTCATAATTTTGTACACATTTATAAGATCATCCATCAGCCTCCTGTGCTCCAAAGAATAAAGTCCTAGCCCGCACAACCTCTTCCTAATAAATATTCTCTGCATTCTCTCGAGTTTAACAACATCTTTCTTATAGAGTGACAAAAACTGAACACAATACTCTAAATGCGGCCTCACCATCATCTTGTACAACTGTAACATAACATCCTAACTTCTGCACTCAATTTCCTGACTGATGGAGGCCCATGTACTGAAAGCCTTTCTTGACCTTTCTCTACCCGTAAGATTGTCCACAAAAAAGAGCATTTAAATCATCTTGCGAATGGGCTTTTCTGGAACGCGATCGATTGGAACGTTGCATTTGCGGTGAATTTGAACCCCATATCGGCAGGAAAAACACTGCCGGTTCGTATGGGGCCCAAATCACATTTTAGCAACGTAAAATTAGATTAAAGCCATCCCAAGAAGCATGTGTAAAATAAACGACTTACCCTTTGTTTTGTCCAGTTCTTACGATCCGTCACGTTGTAGGCGTTGAGGGCGTAAGAAGTCGCTTTTTATTTTAATCTAATTATTAAATTGTCTCGCGATTAGAAAAATCGGGTACGGAAGTCCGATCGATTATTCTTCAGCAGCTAGCAGCACGGGGAAATCCGCCTCCGACAGGCAGTAGAAAACTGGATTTTATTCCCGCCCCCCCCCCCCTCAAAGTCGCGCACACGGCCAGTGGCAGAACTGCAGCGCTGCTGAAGTTAAGTTTTGTAACATCGCTAGTAGATGGAGTTTATCCCGTGCAAGTGTGAGGTGGTGCACTTTGGGAGGTTGAATGTATGGGGAGAATATACAGTTAATGGCAAGATCCTTAGCAGTAAAGTTCTGCTGAATGACCTTGGGGTCCAAGTTCATAGCTCACGAAAGGTGGCATACGGTGGTAAAGAAGACATATGGTATGCTTGGCTTCATTGCTAGGTGCATTGAATATAAGAGGAAGTCATGATGCAGCGCAATAGGACTTTGGTTTAGCTGCATTTGGAGTAATGCATGCAGTTCTGGTCACCCCATTACAGGAACAATGTGGAAGCTTTGGAGACGGTTCAGAGGAGGTTTACCAGAATGTTGCCTGGATTGGAGGGTTTCAGCTACAGGGAATTGTTGTCTCTGGAGCATCGGAGGTTGAGGGGAGACTTGATAGAAGTATATGTAAAATTCTGAGAGTCATAGATGGGATAGACAGTCAGAACCTTTTTCCCAGGGTGGAAATGTCCAACACTAGAGGGCATAGCTATAAGGTGAGAGGGGAGGAAGTTTAATAGAGATGTATGGGGCTTTTAGATAGACACATGGATTTTCAGGGAATGGAGGGATATGGATCACTTACAGGCAGATAAGATAAGTTCAGCTGGGCATCATGTTCACAAACATTGTGGGCCAAAGTGCCCGTTCCTGTGCTGTACTGTGCTGTTCGATGTTTGATGTTTTGTTGAGGAATTATTTGGTATATAAACAATTGGAAACAAGTATCATTAAGGGGGAAATTTTTCATGCTCTACCCTTCAATACATTACATTTCGATCCTAAGTACCAATTCAAATTCCTCAATACTTTTATTTATTCAGTTAAAGTTTCAATATGTTCAATGCCAGTTAAGAAAACCAATGGTCTTCTTGCCTGCTCTTACCTAATTTATTATAGTCAGAAAGGACTTGTGTGCAGTTTTGGTCCCCTAATTTGAGGAAGGACCTTATTGCTATTGAGGGAGTGCAGCGTAGGTTCACCAGGTTAATTCCCGGGATGGCAGGACTGACATATGATAAAAGAATGGGTCGACTGGGCTTGTATTCACTGGAATTTAGAAGGATGAGGGGATCTTATAGTAACATATACAATTCTTAAGGGATTGGACAGGCTAGATGCAGGAAAAAAATTCCCGATGTTGGGGGAGTCCAGAACCAGGGGTCACAGTTTAAGAATAAGGAGAAGGCCATTTTGGACTGAGATGAGGAAAAACTTTCTCACCCAGAGAGCTGTGAATCTGTGGAATTCTCTGCCACAGAAGGCAGTAGAGGACAATGCACTGAACGTTTTCAAAAGAGAGTTAGATTTAGCTCTTATGGCTAAAAGAATCAAGGGATATGGGGGAAAAGCAGGAACTGGGTACTGATTTTAGATGATCAGTCACGATCATATTGAATGGCTCGAAGGGCTGAATGGCGTAATCCTGCACCAATTTTCTAAGTTTCATTTAGAACATTGTAAGAATGGAAATCATGAATTATTTTCCCCATTTGAAATCTTTGAGCAATTAGAACAAATTATCTATTAGTTTTGTCAAATAGGGCAGTCTTCTAAAATTATAGGTTTTGAATCAACCTGCACCTACAGTGCATTCAGAAAGTATTCAAACTGCTTCACTTTTTCCACATTTTGTTACGTTACAGCCTTATTTTAAAATTGATTAAAAAAATGTTTTTATCATCAATCTACACACAATACCCCAGAATGAAGAAGCGAAAACA
Organism: Amblyraja radiata; assembly: GCF_010909765.2. Lineage (NCBI taxonomy): Eukaryota > Metazoa > Chordata > Chondrichthyes > Rajiformes > Rajidae > Amblyraja > Amblyraja radiata. The sequence continues at coordinate 6,150,964 of NC_045981.1, read as the reverse complement.
GGTGTTTAGAATTTTTTGCAAAGTAATTTAAAAGAAATAACTGAATTATCACATTTACATAAATATTCAGACCCTTTGCTATGACACTCAAAATGAGCTTAGGTTCATCCTGTTTCCATTGATTATTTTTGAGATGTTACTACAACTTGATTGGAGTCCATCAGTGGTAAATTAAATTGATTGGACATGATTTGGAAAGGCACAGACCTGTCTATATAAGGTCCCACAGTTGACAGTGCATGTCAGAGCAAAACCCAAGCCATGAAACAAAGAAATTGTCCGTAGACATCCGAGACAGGATTGTGTCAAGACACAAATCTGGGGAAGGGTATAAAACAATTTCTGCAGCATTGCAGGTCCCGAAGAGCACAGTGGTCTCCGTCATTCGAGCTGGCAGCCTGGTCAAGCTGAGCAATCGGGGGAGAAGGGCCTTGGTCAGGGAGGTGACCAAGAACCCGATGGCCACTCTGACAGAATTCCTCTGTGGAGATGGGAGAACCTGCCAGAAGGACAACTATATCTGCAGCACCCCACCAATCAGCCCTTCATGGTAGATTGGCCAGACGGAAGTCACTCCTCAGTAAAAGGCACATGACAGCCCGCTTGGAGTTTGCCAAAAGGCATAAGAAACAAGATTCTCTGGTCTGTTGAAATCAAGATTGAACACTTTGGCCTGAATGCCAAGCGTCACATCTGGAGGAAACCAGGCACAGCTCATCGCCTGGCCAATACCATACCTGGTGCATGGCGGTGGCAGCATCATAATGTGGGGATGGTTTTTAGCGGCAGGAATTGGTAGACTAGTCAGGATCGAGGGAAAGATGAACGGAGCAAAGTATAGAGAGATTCTTGATGAAAACCTGCTCCAGAGCGTTCAGGACCTCAGACTGGGGCGGAGTTTTCACCTTCCAACGGGACAACAACCCTAAGCACACAGCCTAAACACAGCATGAGTGGCTTTGTGACAAGTCTGTGAATGTCCTTGAGTGGCCCAGCCAGAGCCCGGACTTGAACCCAATCGAACATCTCTGGAGGGACCAGAAAATAGCTGAGCATCGACGCTCCCCATCCAATCTGACAGAGCTTGAGAGGATCTGCAGAGAAGAATGGGATAAATGACCCAAATACAGGTGTGTCAAGCTTGCAGCATCATCCCCAAGAAGAGTTGAGGCTAATCGTTGCCAAAGGTGCCTCTCCAATTTACTGAGTAAAGGATCTGAATACTTGCGTAAATGTGATATTTCAGTTATTTCTTTTTCATTACTTTGCAAAAAGTTCTGAACACCTGTTTTTGCTTTTTTATTGTGGGGTATTGTGTGTAGATTGATGATTAAAAAAAAAGAATTTAATCCATTTTAGCATAAGGCTGTAACATAACAAAATGTGGAAAAAGTGAAGGGGTCTGAATACTTTCTGAATGCATTGCCAATCATTAAATGCTTCTGCTCATATTGCTGAACAGTGAAAAGTGAATGTTGTTATTCATATGTATCCTCCTGATTCAATGTTGTTTTTTTTCGCAGTTTGATTCAGGGGCATCTTTGCTTTTTGGAATTTTGCTGTATTCATATTACCTATCTGCATTACAACGCTGATGAAAGTTTAACCCAGACTTCATGAAATGTAAAGTGATCTTGGATATCCTGACATTGGGGAAAGTGACATGCCTGGATTGGATAAAAATATCCTCAAACACTTCGTGGGGAAAACTGATTTTTCTTTAGCCCAATTCTATTCCTATGACCTCTTCTTAACTAATTTTTAAGTTTAGGGCATGTACAATTGATCATACATCATTGATTCTTTTCTTACAAAATCCACTTTTTTGACTCATAACCCGTCGCATTCTACATCCCACTCTGCTAAAGAACGGTCTTGATCCGAAACGTCACCCATTCCTTCTCCCCAGAGATGCTGCCTGTCCCACTGAGTTACTCCAGCTTATCTATCTCCACTCTGCTGAAACCCTAACAGCTCTCCCTCAGCCCACTGTCTTCGCCTCTTCCTTTCATCTTCCCGCCCCTCCCCCCACCCTCACATCAGTCTGATGAAGGGTCTCGACCCGAAACGTTGCCTATTTCCTTCGCTCCATAGATGCTGCCTCACACTCTGAGATTCTCCAGCATTTTTGTCTACCTTCGATTTTCAAGCATCTGCTGTTCCTTCTTAAACAAGCTCTGATCTATGGTCACCTCCCCTGTTACTTCCTCTAACTGCAAAGTCTAGGCCTGCATGTTCTATTGTACACAATCAGAAAAGCAAATGAAACCCAAATCACATATAATTTTCAAAGGAAAGTTGGATAAATATTTATAGATTAAATCTGTATGGCTATAGGGCAAGAACAAGTAAACAAGACCAATTTAATAACGCTTTCACAGAAGTGATACAGGAATGATGTGGAGATAACCTGTTTAAAAACAACTTGTTCCATAATTCTTCTTATACTGTTTTAAATCAAGACAACCTTTATAAATATTATGCTTACACTCATTTTCATGCCCACATATCATTTGCGCAAGTATGTGGAACACGAGCAGTGAGAACATTTAAGCATTTAAAGGACTTGTTCTAACTAAAAATGGCAGAGCAAATTACAGTTTTAGCACAATGAGTATAATGTTGTCCACAATAACTACACTGCACAAGGAGTATCGCACTGCTGCTGCTCTCTCCAACATTCCAACAATTTTAACAGCTTTCCAATGGCATGGAAATTAATTCATTTAATTTGAAATCTCCTTGCCATTTATTTTGGCCACTGGATAAGTATCATTGGCAATACAAATGAGAAATATAATTGGTTTACATATCATTTTGATATCCAATAGCAGATTTATCTTTTTTTCTCCCAAATGGTTCAGCACTGCTGTCAAAAGGAAAGACATGACAAATTTCAGCAGGTTGAAACTATCTTTATTAATAATGCATTACCAACAAAGCCAACTTACTATACAAAAATAAGTTACAAAGAAATGCACATTCTGTGAATTTCTTCAGTGAACTCTTCAAGCTTGTAATTACTCTTCAGACTGGACTACCATCTGTAAAGCAAAATATTTCATTTACCAACCAAAGATCCAATAAATTAACCATATTTTAGGGAAGTATTTGCATCTATGTACAACCCCTTACTGCCATTTCTCGATAACCACAATACAAAATAATTATTTGCTGTGCAGTCACGCAAAAGTGCCACTATACCCCCAGAGTAATAAACCAATACTAGTATGAGAGTCTACAGCTCTCATTCGTTATGCCTGAAGTCACACTACTTGCTTGATCAAATCTGGTTTGGAAATCCTTACAGTTCCAGTTAATAACTGCTATTATTCCAACTTTATAGATATTTTAGCTTTTAGGAAAGAATCAGCTAATTTGCCTTTTCTTCGGGCATCCCAACAAATTTCTTCCTGAACATGATCACTACTGGCAGTCAGATAACCCGCAGCTGTCTAGCTGGGTTCAGGTTGCAGTTCTGGTTAGGATCTATCTATTGATCGATGTCATATATACTAATGGATGTAAGATTACAATATGCACTCATATTATTAAACATATTTAAACCAAAGATTTTACCTTGATGTCACGACTTTTAGCCCTGAGTTTGTTAACCTGGGATTCTGCAATATCCACACGCTCTTCAGCCTCCTCAAGTTCATGCTGTATTTTTCTAAACTTGGACAAGTGAACATTAGCCTGTTCCTCCTAGAATCATGTCAAAAAGGGTTACAGTAAGGGGTATTATTCACATGTTCATTTTTTGAGTGGTAGTATTGCACATTTTCTTTCTTTGGATATTACACATTTATTAGCTAATTATCCAATTATAATTATCCAATGATACTTACAGTTTCCTCTGTTTGCCTCTTGTAGGCTTTAACCTTCAGTTGTAATTTGTCGACCAGATCCTGCAGCCTCAAGAGATTTTTTCTATCCTCTTCAGACTAAAAGGAGTGTAAAGGACATAGATCTTTGTTGATCGCAAAATATATTGAATGGCAGGACGTCAATGTCATTCATTTGCAATGTTTGTATTTCAAATATAAAGTTGAATTCCCCACCTGATAGGTAAGCTCCTTGATCCGTCTCTCATATTTACGAGCACCTTTGATAGCATCAGCACTGTGCTTCTGCTCTGCTTCAAATTCACCCTCCAATTCACGCACCTAAGGCAGGAGAGCATTCACATTAATAACAAGCAAAACAATTGTTGCTGATTTATCTTTTTTCATTCAATCGAGTAATTCATGCTTGAGTATTCTTACATACCCTGGCCTCCAGTTTCTGGATCTGTTTCTTTCCTCCTTTCAAGGCCAGCTGTTCTGCTTCATCCAGGCGATGCTGCAGGTCCTTCACTGTTTGATCAAGGTTCTTCTTCATTCTCTCAAGATGGGCACTTGTATCCTGCTCCTTCTTTAACTCCTCTGCCATCATTGCAGCCTTATGGTAATTACATATGATATATTCAGTCATATAATCAGCCTAAATTATCAGAGAGCAACTGTGAATATAAAACTTACATCAGTAATTGCTTTTTTGGCCTTCTCATCAGCATTTCTAGCCTCCTGAATGGCATCTTCAACTTCAGACTGAAGCTGGGATATGTCTGTTTCAAGCTTCTTTCTGGTGTGGATAAGATTGGTATTCTATTAAAAATGAAACAGAAGTCCTCGATGACATTGGAGCAGAATCAATTGTTCACAGGAAATAGCATTTTTAAACAATGATGCTCATAATCTGTCCGCCATCAAAGTACCTGAGAATGAAGAAGTTGCACACGTTCATTGGCATCAGTCAGCTCTTGTTCAGCCAGCTTGCGAGCTCTTTCTGTTTGTTCCAGAGCTCCTCTCAATTCCTCTATTTCAGCTAGCTGAAGATTGTTTCTGCGTTCGGCCAAACTCAACTGCTCCTTAAGGTCTTCATTGCTTCTTAAAGCATCATCTATATGTATCTGTGCCTCCTTAATAAAGATATAAATAAAAGGAAATAAATTGTTGCAATTACTATAAGTACACTTTGTAAGAGCATTTATTCTGAAAACTGAAGGGGCAGACTTTGCTGTTCGGGTGAGTGGGCAATATTTGCCACGGCATTCAGAAAAAGAATAACCTTATTTTTGCCTCGGCCTTTCTGTCAACTTACTGGTAAGTAAATATATAATCCAAACTACCGAAGCCCTGTGCAGGACAAGGCCTTGTGCTATCATGTAGATATGTGACAATAATCCAAACCCATGATTCTGCTTAACTAATCTTTGACAAATGGCAAAGCTTTTATGGCTGTCAAATGTGTAAAGTACTGTGAATGCTTCTGAATGCCCTTGACATTAGTAATTAATAATGCAATAATTATCAAATAAATATAATTTAACTTCTACAAGTCACTTAAAACACTTTTAAACAATTAAAAATTGTGAACAATTAAAACTATTTCAAATGGCATATATATTACCCTAGGCCGTAAGATCTTAATTCATTCAAATGAATGGGCTCAGTGTTTTTGTGCCAATTTTAGCTCGCTTTAGCAGGTGGAGTCATCATAACTAGTGGGGATTCAGCAAGTCTGCATTGCATTGCTGGATTCTGGGAGGAGTCTAACAGCAGAATGAAGCTGAGAAATCGTCTGATCAGCTCAGCCAGCAAGTTCAAGATTTCTATGTTCATATGCAAATCTCAAACCTGGTGCTTCTCATGGAAGGAGAGGTAACCTCTTGTAGTCGGGCGTAGAATTGTATGCAATTTTTCAGTAAATTCTAGATGACCATTTTTCACCTGGGGGTTGCTAATTTAATTTCAATATTCATTTCAGGGATATGAAGTGATATGACAAAGCAGAACTGTACATTAAATTACCCATACCTTAAATTGAGCCTGTATATTCCTGAGATGCTTCGTGGCTTCTGTAGCCTGGCGGTTTGCATGACTCAACTGAATCTCCATTTCATTCATATCACCCTCCATTTTCTTTTTGATTCTCAGAGCATCATTTCTGCTTCTGACTTCTGCCTCCAGTGATGCCTGCAGTGCTTCCACAACTCTCTGACTGTTCCTCTTAATTTGATCAATTTCCTCATCTTTCTCTGCAATCTTTCGATCAATTTCAGATTTTATTTGATTTAATTCAAGTTGTATACGAAGGAACTTGCTTTCTTCATGTTCAAGAGTTGCCTGTACAGAAAGAAAATGTTCACATGAGTATCTGCATGTTTTACTCACATTCAAAATTGTTGGAAATGATGGAATCCTGTCAATGATAATATTGACCATCACTAACATACCTCTGCTTCTTCCAAGGCACTCTGGATTTCAGCCTTTTCTGTCTCTGCCAATTTCTTAGCCTTTTCTATCTCATGCAAGGCTTTGCCACTTTCTCCAAGTTGTTCAGTCAAATCAGAGATCTCCTCTGAAGAAAATAATATTTTCAGTGAAGTTACTTCCTCCTTATCAACAATTCTTATAAAGTGCGTTAACACAGTGAAATAAAATTTGATACCAAGCAACAGAAGATGGTTCAAAAAGTTATGTTTTAAATCAAATCGTATTGACGGAGCCTCGAGGCAGAATGTTTAGAGCCCTTGCGTCATTGGGCTATACAGTGCAGAAACAGGCCATTCTGCCTACCTCATCAATGCTAACTATGAAGCCCATCTAAGCTAGGCCCCTTTGCACACATTTGACCCATATATTCCTCTAAAACTGTCCTATCCATGTGCCCAGGTACACAAAAAAAAAGCTGGAGAAACTCAGCGGGTGCAGCAGCATCTATGGAGCGAAGGAAATAGGCAACGTTTCAGGCCAAAACCCTTCTTCAGACTATCCATGTGCCCATCCAGTTGTCTTTTAAACATTGTTATTGTACCTTTCTCAACCACTTTCACTGTCTCATTCCATATATATACTAGCCTCTGTGCAAGAAGGTTGCCCCTCAGGTTGCTAATAAATCTTTCCCTTCTCAACTTAAACTCATGCCATCTGGTTCTTGATATACCCGACCCTGGGAAAAAGACTATGTATTCATCGTATCTATGCTACTCGTGATTTTATTCACCTCCATAAGATCACCTCTCCATCTCCTAGTCCTAACCCCAATCTCTACCAATAACTGGCCATCAAGTCCTAGCAATATCCTCAAATTGTATTTTTCTGAACTATTTTTTGTATTTTAATGCCACTTTTCCTATAGCAGGCAACCTCACCAACAACTATGTCTTCAGTGAGACCATATGCCTTTTCACTGTACCTCAGTACATGTGATAATAAACTAAACTCAAATGCCCTGTAATTCATAACAAATGAATTGCAGGTCATAGGGCCTCACTGGGTGCATGACTGTAGATGTTTTAACAAAATAAAATCACCATTGAAAAAGAGACCATAACAGACAAAACTAAAGGATGGTTGCAAAATAACATACGTTGAAGATTCTTGTTCTCCCTTTTCAATGTTTCAAGATGGTCCAATGATTCCTCATAAGCATTCTTCATTTTGAAGAGTTCAGTACTCAAAGAACGAGATTCCTTCTGGGATGCCTCTAATTCAGACTGACATTCCTCATATTTTTGCTTCCAGTCCGCCAGTATCTGACAGCACACAAGAATAAACAGTTTTCAATTTATTATGGATGAAATTGACTCTTATTTAAAATCTTACCTATTCAATTCAAAGATCTGATTTATACCTTGTCAAAATTCCTCTGCTTTTTATCAAGAGCAGCTGCAGCAGCATTAGCTCGCTCCACATCGATCATTAGATCTTCAACTTCATTGTGAAGCCTCTGTTTAGTCTTTTCTAATGAAGCACATTTTGAGTTCACTGCCTCAATGTGATCCTCTGCCTCCTGGAGTCGCTGGGCAAGTTTTTTCCTGGAAAAGATCAATGTGCAAAGTTGCAATACAGCGTGATTGTGCAGAAAATTGTACTTAAACAATGAAAGGATAAAGCACTTTCATTCAAATGGAATTAATCCTGACTATTCTTGCTTAGAGTGATGCAAAAAAATCAATTTTCCTTATTACCATAAAATGGGGCATAGAGAAAGTGTAACAAGATATACAAGAAGGATTGTAGCATTGAGATGTACAGTAACTATCATGAATTGTTTAATGTGCTGTAAGTCTTTTCTCAAAAACAGAAGATTGTATAATTGAAATAATAAATGTACTGTGGATGATGAGCAGTGCATGACTTCTCTTGTGAGATCTTCAAGAACTAGAAGTCATTGATGAAATGTAAGGAATTGTCCATTTGAGACTGTAATGATGTGAATGTTTTTCCTTCAAAGGGATCACTAAATTTTCTTTTTTTTTTCTCAGGGGACAGTGAAATTTAAATATGTTAAAGTAAAGGTAGATAGATTTAATGCAAGCAAGGGCCGAAAGGTTATCAGAGGAGGTAGGAATATGGAATTATGATACCGTCACATTAAATGTACTCAGTGAATGGCAGAACAAGACTGAAGGGCTTCTGCTCTGAATGTTTATGTTCATAAGTTTGTTACCTGGTGAAGAGTTTTGACAACTCAACATTGAAAAAAAATCACTTATGGTGAATGTCAAAGCAAAAGAAAACACTGGAGTAACTCAGCGGGTCAGGCATTAGGTCTGGAGGGAATCACAGCACTAGGTCGGGATCCTTCTTCAGACTTTGAAGGCAGGTCCCGACATGAAATGTTGCCTCTTCATTCCTTCCAGAGATACCGGCTGACCTGCTGAGTTACGCCAGCACTTTGTATTTTATTCAGTATTCCGGCGTCCCCTCCAGCTGTCAGAGCCTCAGTTTGTTCCTCATGCCTCGCTATAACATCTTTATTAGTCTTAATCATCAATCAAAGTGGAAATTCCAATTTTTTAGTCAGAAAAAGTTTAGAAGATGGATAACGAGGAATAGTTGCAGCATATTGAATAGATATGTTTATGGGAAATATGATAAATACATGAGGCAGAAGCTAATAGATATGTTGATAGGATTAGATACTTTAAGGTAATATGGATCTAATGCAGGATATATAAACATTGGCAAAGACCAAATCGCCCATTTGGCTAAATCACTAATTTCTGAGTTTTTAAGTTGTAAAACAAACAGCAGAGAATGTGGTCATTAAAACGCACTTGGCCTCTTCCAGTTCCTCTGTGCGCTGGATTGCATCAGTTTCATATTTTGTTCTCCACTGAGCCACTTCACTGTTGGCCTTGGACATTCCACGCTGGAGCTCAGCCTTTGCCTCCATCTCCTCTTCATATTGTTCACGGAGCAGGTCACAGTCATGGCGCGATGACTGAAGTGCATGGGCCAGGGCATTCTTAGCCTTTACGTAAGTAACAGATATGGTAAAAGGTCAATTGATAATATTAAAATGTTATTTTATTTCCAATAACATAGATATCAAGCATTCAAGAGCCATTACATCGTGTGGAATAGCCTGCCATGCATCAATTTACTGCATTATATTCAGTGTAATATATTATAAGCATTAATGCAAAGAGTAAGTTAGACAATGTAAATGTTAGAATTTACATTTAATCAAGATGTTATTAATCAGCTGATGGCACTAGCATGCCACTAGCATATGCAAAACTTAAAAGATGCACTTGATACCTTGTCAAACTGTTTCTCATTTCAGCTCCTGAGCGTAAGAGCCAAATTGCCAGAAGAATTACCTTAAGTTCTTCTTCCAATTGTCTCTTTAGCTCTTCATTGTGCTGAGTGAATGCTTGCTTTCCCCTTGTCATTTGAGAAACCAGGGACTCTCTCTCTTCCATTTGTCGTGCATATTCACCTGGAAATAAATGCACCTGGAGTTAATGCCAAGTTCAATGTAGAAATATGTGGTGAGATCAAATGTTGTTAGAATTCTTTCCAGGTCCTACCATTTTCAGTCTGCAGTCGTGCTTTCTGGGATGATAAATCATTAATTAACCGTCCATTCTCATCATTCTTTGCTTTAGTTTCACTAAGTTGGTCCTCTAGGGCTCGACACAGCTTTTCAAAATTTGCCTTGAAGGAAATAATAGTGGTACGGTTTTATATATATACTATGTATACTATACTATATCTATATCTATATCTATATAATTAAAACTCTGATCTTGACCACTTCCTGTTGCACTGCATATTGATTTTAGAAAAAACGCTCCCACTTACGGTTGTGATTTTTGGCCATCTTACTCAGAGTCCCCCTCCGCTGCGCAGGAAAAGAGGATTTTTCTCATCAATGAAAAATAAAAGACTTATTAATGTTTAAAAAGCGTTGAGATTCTCTCTCCTGTTAATCACGTCATGAAGGCCACGCCCCTTCTGGTGGGAGGGGGGAGGGACTGGTGAGCTGTGAATAATACTGAATACATGTCTACTAAACTGTGAGTGGTTTTACTGACCTGTCAGTGCTCTTAATGTGGTTTGAAAATGTAGTTTGAAAATGCAAAAGGTTTGGTTTGAAAATGCAAAAGGTTTGGTTTGAAAATGCAGAAGGTGGCTTGGTTTGAAAATGCAAATGGTGGTTTGGTTTGAAAATGCAAATGGTGGTATGGTTTGAAAATGCAAATGGTGGTATGGTTTGAAAATGCAAGTGGTTTGCTTTGAAAATGCAAAAGGTGGTTTGCTTTGAAAATGTAAAAGGTGGTTTGCTTTGAAAATGCAAGGCAAGTGTGGGTTGCTTTGAAAATGCAAAGGCAAGTATGGTTTGCTTTGAAAATGCAAAGGCAAGTGATTTAAAGTCAAATCTTGACCACTTCCTGTTTGCGCTGTATATTGATTTTAGAAAAATCGCTACCACTTATGGTTCTGATTTTTGGCTATCTTACTCAGAGTCCCCTCCAGCTGTCGGAGCCAGAGGATTTTTCCTATCGATGAACAATAAAAGACTTTTTTAATGTTTAAAAAATGTTGAGATTCTCTCTCCTGTCAATCACGCCATGAAGGCCACGCCCCATCCAGTGGGAGGAGGAGGAACTATAAAATCTGGAAGTGTGGATATGCCACAGTCGCTGCAAGATGGGGATGGGAGAGATCACGACTCTCAGTCTGAGCTGTGAATAAACTGAACACTGAACACATGTCAGGCCTGAGTGACTGAGCTGCCACGCTCAGTGACTGAGCTGCCAGCCCATTCGGCCCACAATTTCCATACTAGGCCTCTAGAAATGGTCCACAAAACCCAGTTTAGCACTCCAGAGAGCCCCCCCACCCCCAGTGGACAGCAATATTGGAATTATTGGAGAAGTGGAATATTGCATTGGGGACCAGCCCTCCCATGTGAACATGGGACCCAACGGGTCCCACTTACTCTAGTATATATATAAAATTAAGGAACGTCATTATTTCTTAATGTGACCAACAATAAAGGACTTTTAAACTAACCTTAGATTTCGAGACAGATTCCATGTTGCTGGCGAGGTCATCAATTTCCATCTTCAGTTCACTCTTTTCCTTCTCAAGCTTCTGCTTCACCCGCTGCAGGTTATCGATTTGTTCCCCAAGTTCTGCAACGCTGTCAGCCTGCTTCTTGCGAAGAGCAGCAGCTGTGGCTTCGTGCTGGAGGGTAGATTCTTCCAGGTCACGGCGCATTTTCTGAAATTCTGCCTCTCGTTTCTTGTTCATTTCAATCTGAGCTGAAGTTGCCCCACCAGCTTCTTCCAGTCGCTCACTGATCTCTTCAAGTTCCCGAGAAAGATCGGCTCTCTGTTTCTCAGTCTTAGCGCGAGCGGCACGTTCAGCTTCAATTTCTTCCTCAAGCTCCTCAATACGAGCCTAATATGCAAATTTACACATTTACCAACTGTAGGGTGAAATTTACTCAAATTTGAAGTGTGAAAATTACTCAAAATCCTATAAACTATGTTTTTATATTAGGACTTGCCTGGAGTTCTTTAATTTTCTTTTGAAGCTGAATGCTTAGAACCTGCTCATCCTCAAGCTTGCTTAGAAGTTGACTAATTTCAAACTCTTTCCTGCAGTGCAAATAGATTAAATTAATGCCTTCAGAAAAAATAATACGGTGTAACAATTCAAACCAATAGCACCAATTCTCACTTTTTCAGCTTCTCTTCAGTTTGCTGCTTGTCATTTTCTAAATCCATTATTGTTTCTTGGGATAGTTTCTGATCACCTTCAAGTTTTCGCTTGGACCTTTCAAGATCCATCCGTAGTTTTTTTTCTTGCTCCAGGGAACCTTCAAGCTGATTAAAAGCAAATTTATAGTCAAAGAAAACTCTGAAATAAGGACATGAAAGAATGATATTTTGTTGCAAAAGACGCTTACATCATCAACTTGCTGTTCCAACTTTGACTTAGCTTTGGTCAAAGTGTTGACTTTGTCTTCCTCTGCTTGCAGATCATCAAGTGTCTGTTGGTGGGCCTCCTGTAGTGCTTTCTTTTCCTTTGTTAACTTAACAATATTTTCATCAAGGCTTGCCATTTCCTCTGTAAGGTTCTTGACCTGTTTTTGCCAATGTGTATATCAATTACATCTCCATCTGCTGCGGTAGCATTGCCCATATAAGTGAACTATTTTATCATGTAAGAGGAAAATAAATCTGCCATAATGCTTTTTACCACCCTGTAAAAGGTCAATATTATCCAGTTCTAAAACCATTGCATGATTGGCATACTCCTGGCACCTGCAAATAATAATTTTTATATGATGTATTTTATACCTTATTCTCAGTGGCATGTTTTTCCTTTTCAACTTTGGCTAAGGTGAGCTCCAAGTCATCAATATCTTTCTTCAGTTCTGAGCACTCATCCTCCAGTTTTCTTTTCTTAGCTGTCAACTCAGCATTCATTTCTTCTTCATCCTCCAGCCTTTCATTTGATTCTTTGAGTTTCGCCTCCAGCTGAATTTTGTTTTTAATCAGCCCCTCACACCTTTCTTCAGCATCAGCCAGAGTTTCACTTTCCTGGCAGTCAAAATATACACATTTACCATGTTTTAAACACAAACAGAAATATTTCGTTCAGACCGAAAGGTCTGAATGACAAATAAAGGATTCAATTCAATTCAATTCAATTCAATAAAGAAACTCTATGAGCTGTAAATGTAATTGTACTGTATAAATACTAGGTCAAAACAGAGTTGCTAAAGATCTTAAACAAATACAACATTTCAAATAAACTTAATTATGACAATAAGTTAATGTATTTTCCAACTTCTATTATTATAGGCCAGTGATGTTAAGTTGGTCTTCTGAGCTCTAAGACCCATTCTGTTGAGATAGCTAAAATGAAATTACCTTATTTCTAAATTCTATGAGAAAGGTTGGCATAATCTTTTCTCAGCACAGAATTCTCTTGTTTTGACAGAAATTTGAAATATCTCCCAAAGGTTTAAATATGAGTGACTGATGTGAAAAGTGGAAATTTATTTTCAAAGGGCAGCACGGTGGCGCAATGGTAGAGTTGCTGCCTTACATTGCCAGAGACCTGGGTTCGATCCCGACCACAGGTGCTATCTGTACAGCGTTTGTACGTTCTCCCCATGGCCGGGTCTGGTTTCCACCTACACTCCAAAAACATACAGGTTTGTAGGCTAATTGGCTTCAGTAAAAATTGTAAATTGTCCCTTATTTGTAGCATAGTGATAGTGTCTCGGCATGGACTCGGT